>NW_028270152.1:20574836-20891246 GCF_037043375.1 Chiloscyllium plagiosum | reverse complement strand
GTAATGTTTGCATTGCACAAATGCCAGGCAATGACCATCTCCAACAAGAGAGAATCTAACTATTGGCCCTTGAAATTCAGTGACATTACAATGATTGAATACCATCATCCTGGGGGTTAACATTGACCAGAAACTGAACTGAACTACCATATAATAGCTATGGCTGCAAGAACAGATCAGAGCATACAAATCTTGCAGCAAATAACTTATCTCCTGACTCTCCAAAGCTTGTCCACCACGTAAGTCAGCATTGTGATAGAATACTCCCCACTTGGCCTGGTTCCAACAACACTGAATTTTGGCACCATCCAGGACAAGGCAGTCATTTAGCCCATTGAATCCACCAGAATTTAACTTGCCGTGATCCTCTGTCTCAATGCTATTCTCTATCATGCTTCCCCCTACCCCTTGACACTTTTAGGTTATAGAAATCCATCTATTTATTAAATGTATTCAGTGATTTCATCTTCATGCCAACTATAGTAGAGAATATACAGTAGAGAATTCCTCAGGCTTATCACCCTCTGAGATGAAGAAATTTCTCCTCACCCTGAAACCATGACCCACTGTTTTGAACCCCTGCCCATGGGAAATATCATCTCTACATACAGAGTATCAGGCCCTCTCAAAATTTTATACATTTCATGAGATTTCCTCTTATTCTTCTAAACTCCAATGAATATAGGTGGCTTTGTAATGGCTTCAATGGGCAGGCAGTGGATAATGACACTGGGCTATGACAATGCAAAAAGCCAAAGCTGAGGGGGAATTTGGTGATATTGACCATAAATAAAAGCTGAATTAGAATATGTGGATCCTAAAAGCTGATAGAGATTGACAAGGGTAGCAATATAAAAGAGTATCTTGACTGTCAGGCAGAGCCTGGAACTCTCAGGTATGTGGCAGAAGTGGGTACTGCAGATGCTGGAGATTAGAGTCAAGATTAGAGTGGTGCTGGAAAAGCACAGCGGGTCAGGCAGCATCCGAGGAGCAGGAAAATCGATGTTTCGGGCAAAAGCCCTTCATCAGGAATTCCTCATTCCTGATGAAGGGCTTTTGCCCGAAACATCGATTTTCCTACTCCTCGGATGCTGCCTGACCTGCTGTGCTGTTCCAGCATCACTGTAATCTTGCTTCTCAGGTATGTGTTCAGGCAAGCATTACCTATATGCCTGTTATTACTCCATGCCAAGTACCAGAAGTCACTCTATAAGTTAAATGTAATATATCTTCTCTTTAACAATCCCTCATGTTGAGGAGGATTGTTTCTTGTGGATAGCTGGGTGAAGTGAGATGTTTGCATTGGTTGTGGATTCAGAGATGGGTATTGAGCCCTGCCTTAGTGTTACAATATATAAATGTTTGGCTTTTAACCCTAATGTCCTCCTCTGATCTCTTCTTGGCACATTTAATGTGGCATTATACTCATCTGATGCTGTTGGTAGATTGCATTTGTTATACCTCACTAGGTCAAGTTCCACTCTTGGAGTCTTCACAAAAGTTAAAACTTTTTCTCAAAGTTTTAACTTTTCCAATTTGACCAGTCAGAAAGATCTAAGTTTATAGAAAACACTGATTATGTTTTTGTACTCAAGCAGAATTACCATAGTTCAATGGATTTTAACAACAGGTAAAATTGTGAACTGTCAGCGTAACCTGTACCAGTTGAAACTCTTAAGCCTTCTGAAACCCCCAATTCACACAAGCACAGGTAAGGTAGACATTCAAATACATATTGGCCTCATGGATGCATGAATGGAAGGGAAAGAAGTAGTGGGTAAAAAAATCAATTCGACCAGTCCTCAAGATTTTGATGAAGGGGTCCGTTACATATCGCGAATCCATTAGTTTTTCAAGTTTTTCCTTCAGGCTCAGTCTTCACAGTAGGCACTGGTTCACAGATTATAATGTCTTAATGGTTAAAGATAGCAACTGATGTGGGGACAACAAATTGGTTTCTTTAGTTTCAGATGTTTTTCTGGGGAAAGAGACACATATGCTCCAGATGCTCAAGGGCTCTTCATTGTGTCATTCATCTCCGTGAGCTGCTTCGTAACCAATCAGATTTGCCATCAAGCAGATGACCTTTGCGTCCACAACTTGTCACAATTCCACAAACCAATTAGCAACTGGTTGGTCTCTGAATCTCTTCTTTATGTACACATCGTGGTGCAGTGCAGTAATTCCTTCCTCAGCCTTTTGATGTAAAATAGTCCTTTTCCCAATTCAGTCCACAATCAAAAATGAAGTAAGATCCAGTTTACACACATCAGACTGCTGTATTTCAATGCATCTCACCAGATGTTAATCATAGCTGCCAGATTGGGAATGAATATTGAAGCCCTGCCATATATAGTCCAGATCAACTAGGACTCCCTTTTTCTAAATATGACTACAGTAAGATTAATGATGTATGAGCACGGCAATTTTATTCTATTGAAGTATAAATTTGCAAACAACTGTGTTTGGACTGGTTGAAGAAGTTCCTTTGAGGTCCTACAGAGACTTTGTACAATTGTAGAATATGCCTCATTAAATCATTGCCTTGTGAATTATTAAGATGTTAAGACAGTAAGTTTTCTTTTAATGGGCTAGATTGAGAGGTACCTTTCACTATGTAATGGCTTTGCTGTCAAGCCATCATTGGAAATTAATCTCTACTTTTCTGGTTGGTAACTGTGAAACGCTCAGTGATAAAAGATTATTCAAGGAGAAAGTGAAGTGCCACCATTGTCCTGTAAAGCTTTTATCTTGATGGAAGAAGTCATCTGTGTTGTTGTACAGATGTGTGAGGCATAATATATTTATTTATCCAGTGCAAAAGGTTCTTGAAGCATTCCTTTCATTACATCAGTTGTGTAATTTTATAGTCTCTGCAAAACTTCTTGGCAAGGAAGATAATTGCTTCGACTGCTGTCTTCTGCACAATTCCTAGTTCTGCGGCTACTGTTCTCAGAGTTGAGATCCAACATTGTAAATATAGTTAACAAATGCTGAATTGGACAGTCTGGGAATTCTGTTGTCAAGAAACAGGTTTTTCAGATCTTCTAGCTGAGAGTTAACTCCATTACAATCAGGGTAATTTGGAGTGCTTCGTTAATCAATAACTCCAAGTCTGCTACATATGCCAAGTCCTTTGTTACAAGGTTGAATCCTCCATCATTACGCTTTCTAGAACCTTTGATTAGAAGCTTGATGTTCTTCCATTAGTTGTCCTTGACTGACCCAGACCCTCACTGTTCTGAGTGAGCCCTATGACTCTCCAAATGGAGATATGGCACTGTACTATTAGAACAGCAAAGATTTGTAATTCAGCTGTGCATTTAGAAATTCTGAGTTTGCATGTGCCTGAGTCCTGCTTTACAAGTAATGAGTGTGTTTATGATGCATCTGTATTTTTATGCACACTCAAATAACTGAGTTGTACACATTCTATTAATATATTGTATATTTCACAATTTTTGGAATATTTTATTCAAACTGCAATTGTTAAGAACATCTATCAGAAACTGGCAGGAATGAATTGATAAGATAGAGAGTGCTTTTTTTTCTTAACAGTAGTGCATCTGTCACGTTCTGTTGAATGCAATAGCTTAGCCAAGTGTTCATTATTCATGTGTGAGACTTAATGAATGCTAGACAGCTGTTCAATCACAGGGACATCATGTCTAAACTCTGTCAAGGCTTGACTAAATGTCTTCTGGTCTTCAATCCGTAATGAGGCAATATAGACTCATGACTATCTCTACAAGAATAAAAATGGATATTGGAAGTTTTTATTCACTTCTACAACTTTTAAAGCATGGAATGTTTTATGATAAATAGTTGTTTGGATTGAGATTCTAACACGATTTAAAAGGTAAGTTACTAGCTATGCATGTGAAGAGGGGAAAAAAGAGCAAACAAGAAGAGTGGTGAAGCATAATGCATCATTTGAAGAAGTGAAACTGATGCGATGGAGGGAATATCTGTCTCTAATCTTGTGAATTCCATGATTACTGTTACTTGGGTGTAACATTGAAGAATTTGTAGTACCAGTGTAATACTAAATCCTAGAAATCTACTAGGTATCCTTAAGTCATTCTATTTTTTGCCACTTGCATTAAAACTGAATCTGAGGATTTATAAAGGAGGTGAAACCTTGTCTATAGTTGATGCTACAGTTACATCTATATTTGTAGAATTAGTGCATGCTCAATTTTCATAGGTTTCATTTTCATTTGATTGGAGAAATTCTTGGCTGTTTCTGCAGCCAAGTTCTTCCACGTCTCCTGTTCCAAAGCATTCCATTGATGCAATTTTGATGTTTTCACTGCACTCACACACTATTGAATTCCAGAAGAACATTAAATAAGAGTCCTTGAAGCTCACCGTTGTCATTCACTGATCATACATGTTCTTCGATTACAATTTCATCTTCCCACATTTATTCTCTTTCTCCTTTTTCTTAAAACAGAAGCAGCATATTACACCTGCTATGAATCTGAAATAAGAACAGAACATATTGGGGATATTCAGCATGTTTCCTATATGCCTGATGAAGGGCTTTTGTCCGAAACGCCGATTTTCCTGCTCCTCAGATGCTGCCTGACCTGCTGTGCTTTTCCAGCACCACTTTAATCTAGACTCTGGTTTCCAGCATCTGCAGTCCTTGTTTTTACCTGATCCATATTCAGCATGTTTGTCAACATCTGTGTCGAGAGAAACAGCTAACATTTCAGGTCAAGGACCTTTCTTGATCTGAAATATTTTTCTCTGTCGATGCTGAGTATTTCCAGTGTTTCCTATTTATCTTTTTTCCTGTGTGTGCAGAGAACCAGATACTCTGATTATCCTCTTTGGACGACAACTTTTATAATTAACTGCATGACTCAGTTTCCTTTTTTTATTGTTGGTTTTCAGGTGAATCTTATAGAAATAATCCTGCATAACATACGCTAAGCAAGTGATTTATCATACTGTGACAACCTGTGACAAACCCTGTTGCTGTTAAGCAGCTATTGAAAGATTTCCTCAACAGTCGTGTGAAATCAGCAGGACCAATGATAATTGGCTGACTTTTGCAAAAGTGCAGATTGGTGGATTGTTTTCTTTTAAGCAATGTTTGCATTCTTTTTTTAATGAGGAAGAAAATCAACATTGTAGGATATGATTGCATTGTAAACATATATATGCTGGATATTAATGCTGATATATGTAAAGTGTCAAAGAAGATAGAATCACCTATAATTTGTGTAGTGACACAGTACAAAGGGGTACTGTTGGATCAGTGCATAGACCTGACAAGTACAGTCCTATTACTGGTTCACTGATGATATTACAAGTAAAGCATTTTGCACAGTTAGAATAACATGAGGTAAATCCAATTTCTGGAATGTACCTTTAATGGGCTTGCTGCAGACATCCTGCTGTGTGTGCAATTCTATGGATTTGTTAATAATTTTTCTCACGACTGCTCTGTGATTTTCTTTGACTGCGATTGCAATTTAGATATATCTTAACTGTTATGTCATAATCAGGTTGAATGGAAATCAATAATTAATATTTAAAAATAAGCATTTGTGAATGCATGAGGATAGTTTTGCAGCAGCTGATGTAATATTCTGCCTGGTGAGCTGAGAGTAACTCTGCATCATACATCAACAGATACATTTTCAGTTACTTTTATTGTTTTTCCTGGAGGCAGCATTCACCAAAATGAAAACATGTAATCATCCATCTGAATCAAAGCAAAATATCAGAATAATTTGGGGCTGATTTCTTATCTGCCAGTTGTGGCTGCATAAGAGGAGGTGGTTTATTGGTAATGTCATTGGTAATCCAGAGCTCTGGTTAATGTTCTGGCTTCATAGGTTTGAATCATGGCAGCTGGTGAAATTTGAATTCAGTGAATATCATGAATGAAAAAATAAAGCTAATTTAATCATGACTGTGTAATATTTAACATTGTCAGTTATTGTTTAAAAACTCACTAGGTTCATTGATATTCTTTTGGGAGGGAAATCTGCCAGTTTTACTGGTCAGGCCTACTTGTGACTTCAGACCCACAAAAATGTGATTAACCCTAAGCCAACCTCTGAAATGGATGTGAGAGCCAATCAGGTTCAAGAGCAGTTAGTGATGGGCAACAAATGCTGGCTTAGGTGACATCCATATCCGATATAAGGCTAAACCAAAAAATGAGGAGTGTAGTACAGGGTGTACCTAATTTAAGAATGTCCAGCTTAACCAACACTCGTATTTAATAATGCAGTCTCATATAGGAGTGTAATTTTAAATGTCCAACATGTGAGCAGCTAGTTTATATTGTCCTGCATTGTGTTTCAATTTACATACAAATCAACTTCTAAACTGACCCAAGAATGGAATCTGTTAGCAACTTGGGGACTGTCTGTCATGCCTTTTGAATAGTCGTGAAGTGATCTCTTCTGAGTCTGGCAGCTATTCTGGATTGGACTAATTTGTATATGAACATGAGTGCAAGGTGGGAGTTCCATCTGGCTTACCGGAACTTGGAAGCAGAAGTTTCGATAAATAGTTGGGCTCAGAATAGAACATTTCACTTTGAAGGTGATTTCTGAGCAGCTAAAACCATCTCCTATTTACAAAATGGATCTGCTGCTCTCATCTTGTTATTTTTAAAACATCTGCAGAACTTAAATAGAAATTGGGTCTTCTCTCCATACACCCGCTGATTTGAAGTCACAGATTTCATAACTAGTGTCAAAGAATTTTTTCTAATCAATATCTGTCCAATGTCACCTTTTGTAAAATATTGTGGAAGGCAATGTACCATTACTCCACCTTTTTATGATTTGGAGATACCGGTGTTGGACTGGGGTGTACAAAGTTAATTGGAAGCACACTAGCTTTCGGAGCGACGACAATCACCTGATGAAGGAGCGTCACTCCGAAAGCTAGTGTGCTTCCAATTAAACCTGTTGGACTATAACTTGGTATTGTGTGATTTTTAACTTTGTCCACCTTTTTAAACACTCTTGCTTTGTTTCACCAGGTATTTCTCAAATACACCCATTTGACCCCTTGAAATTCATTGCATATAAATGTTCTGCAAACCTGGTGTTACAGATCTCCATCCCTAGTTAATATTTATAACACTGCAGGAGCTGACCTGGATGAGGTATTGCCAACAGTAAATAGACAGAGTGGTGTATGTTTTCTTTCATTTCTGTTATGAAAATACTTTGAGGATAACTTTAACTTAACTTGTCAGGTGGGAATCTCATGCAATTGAGCATATTGCTCATTAATTACTTGCTGAATATTGGTTTCCATTGTCTTCAACAAAAAGGTCCATCTTTAATTGATCCCTTCCTGATTGGCAGATTAGTTTAAAATTCACCCTTTAATCTATACAGTCCTTTGTGTTTGGATGAATTCCATGAGACCCCTCCTTGGCATATCTCAATGGAGCAGCAGTCAATAAACGGGGAGTTGGATTACCGAAACAGTAATATAAGCCATAAAAAATCCAGTTCAAATTGTGTAGTGTCCTGGTCAGACCCAATCTTGAGTATTGAGTTCAGTATCAAGATATTTAAGTTGTTTGGATGTAAGTAATATGTGGTTGTTTTGTTTTTAAGCAGTTAATGTTTAAGAAACTTTGGAACACAGATCATTATGTTGTAAACCTCAAATTGAGCATTACGACTATCTGTTTTCAATAATTGATTTGGACGGTGATGAAATAATAGAACTGCTTTTAAACTAAAATGTCAATTTGTGTATTTTTTGTCAAATTGAGAGTAACAAGAGGAATACAATGTTTCTAACATGTAATGGTATAGGCAACCTTTAGCGATCAATATTGGTATTAATTAGGCAGTGCCAACAAGATGATTATTGTAGTTTCTAAGCAAAGCTTTAGCTACGGTAAGTTAACTTGAACTCTCTTTATTCAGTTTAGAAGTTGAAAAACTGTAAAACAAGTCATTAACATATGAAAATGATGGGCAGACAGCAAGCATCTGCTCCACCAACCCTGTCGCATACCACTATGGTGCAACTGAACACCATGAACCACATTAATCCCCCAGCAGGCAGGAAACTCCTAAGAAAAGTAAAAAAAGGAAATCCTTAAACTGATTCGGAGTCTGGAAATCTCTCTCCATACCTAAAGTTGATCAAACAATTTTCCAATTGCCATAGTGACATTGATGTATGTTGCCCGATATTGACTGTCTGATCAAGAAAACAAACACCTGATGTCAGATGAGTCCCATATTTACGTATCAGCAGTCCCTAGGTCCTCTCTGATATAGCTAACTTCAAAGTTGTCTTAAGCTTTTATTAGCTCTACTATCCACGAAGAAGTGTTCACGTTGTCTATCCATACTGAACAAAGTTTAATGGAAGATTTTACATTTAGCTCACAACAGGGAGCCAATTACAGGGGTTTCATTTGCATACTGTGACCCTGATAATCTGAACAAAAGATACAAAGTTGTAGTGGTGCTTTATGTCCCTGGGGTTAATTTATTGACAGAAAGGAATAACATCAAGAAATGAATGAATGATCAGAGATTTTTTTTGTGTGGTATGGATCATTTAACTCATTATGCATTCAAGAACGCAGACTTATGATGCCAGCCAAAAAAGCAAAAGTTCACCAGAGCAGACATTGTAAATTTAACTCACAAAAGGTTGTCTTGACTACTGCCATTGTGATAGAAACAGCTTTGTTTTACTTATCATGTAGAATTTACAGTTTAGAAACAGATTACTTGATTCAGCTGATTTACTTTTATGTTCCACTTAAGCCTCCTTTCATGTACTCCTTCCATCCCTATGAACGTAATCTCCTATACCATTGTACCTTACGTATGTCTAGCTTCCCCGTGAGTTCATGATTCAGAAATCTAAACCAACATTTCAGTGCAGTACTGAAGAGTACTGCACTGTCTGACGGATGAACATTTAGATGAGATGCCCAGCTGACGCCTCAGTTTGCTCTCTCGGGTAAAACATCCTTTGGTATGAAGGGCTTTTGCCCGAAACCTCGATTTCGCTGCTCGTTGGATGCTGCCTGAACTGCTGTGCTCTTCCAGCACCACTGATCCAGAATAAAACATCCTCTGGCCTTGTTTGAAGAGTAGCTGTGTTCTTCAATACATATATTCCCCCCCCGCCCCGCCAATATCACCATAAAACAAATTGTCTGGTCATCTGATTATTGTTTGTGGAATGAAATGCTTTGTTTCCTAATTTAGAATACAGGAATTACAACACTGTCTTGTACTTCAGGATGCCTTGATGTTACAAAAGTGTCAAATAGGTGCAAACCATTTTTGTTTTGTGCTACCTCCACACCCCATTAATTAATAAATGGAAAGAAATTGTGCATTTTATGTATTTAATGTGGTTTTGAAAAATGCCATTTGAAGAATATTGTGTGTTTTAAATTATTAATATGTCTTAAATTATCTGTTCAAATTGCTATAAATGCTAATTAACAATGTACATTTATTGCATGAGCTTTCTATTCTGGCAAATGGAAACCATACTTCAAGATGAAAAGCACAATGATCCCAATACCACATGTTGATTGAGTAACTTCACTCTTTCTGCTTTTCCAGATGGGATTCATAGTGTGACAGCACAGTGTGTTCTGAGAGTAATTGTCATTACGGAGGAGATGTTGTCCAACAGCATCACGGTGCGTCTGGAGAACATGTCACAGGAACGCTTCCTCTCTCCTTTGCTCAATCGCTTTGTGGAGGGCCTGGCAGCAGTTTTATCAACCTCCAAGGAGGACATCTTTGTTTTCAACATACAGAATGACACTGATGTCAGCGGCAGCATTTTGAACGTGAGTTTTTCTGCTCTGGTTCCAGGTGGGAGCCAGAGCCAGTTCTTCTCCTCCAATGAGCTTCAGGAACAGCTGTATATGAGCCGAATGTTGCTGACCTCTGTCTCCATGCTGGAGGTTCTCCCGTTTGATGACAATGTCTGCCTTCGGGAGCCCTGTGAAAACTACATGAAATGTATCTCGGTGCTAAAGTTTGATAGCTCTTCTGCATTCATTGCTTCGGAGTCCATGCTCTTCCGGCCCATCCATCCCATCACAGGTCTGCGTTGCCGCTGCCCACCAGGATTTACTGGAGATTACTGTGAGACTGAGATCAACCTTTGCTACTCAAATCCCTGCCAGAATTCTGGAATATGCAGTCGCAGAGAGGGTGGATACACATGTGTGTGCCGTGAGGAGTTCACAGGTTTGTTAAACTAGAATTATTTTGATTCATGGTGAAGCAATCTTTTTTTTTAATTGAATAGAGTTAAACCTGCCTGGTTTTAACATCAATTTATTGACAGCAAAGTTGCATGCATTTCAATCTCTCAGAATAATCCCGAGATACCATCTTTGGAAAGTCTTCTGGTCCTTTCAAGAGGGAATTGCTGGGCATATTAAATGGCAGGAGCTTCTCAACAGGCAAGAATTATATCAATAAATTAATAATGGTTAGTAATGTCTTCAGTCCTGCTTATCCTAGCTTTTAGGAGAGTAATTCCTCACCAGTGCATCACATATTCTGATCCAAGACCCATATAACCTATTGTAACAATGTTCGAGTGCGCCTCACCTCATCTCTAGTTACCATTGTTGATATGTAGTTGATTCCAAGTTGCATTTGAGGTAGCCAGTCTATAGAGAACCAGCTCCTCCCCATATTCATAACCAGAATTGTCTTTTGGCTTGAGAAAAGTGTGATGTCTATCAAGTAGCACAGCACATCCTGCTTGACCCATTAGCATCATTTTATGAAAACCAAGGCTGACTCACCCTTTTGAGCTGCATATCTGTTGGTATTTGAGGATCTCTTGCCTTTGAGTGGTATAGTGGTTGTTGATCCCACAATGGTTTTAATGTAAACCTTCTCATATAGCATTGACGTTTCCTTATCTGTGACATATAACAAACACTTATTGTTTTTAGCCAGTTTGTTCATTTTAATAGTACTGGTTCCAAGATGTCTGCTTCAGCTTTTGTAATAGATGTCAGTTTCTTGACCGGAGAAACAAAAGCTTTTTTCTCCTGTTGAGAAACTGATATCTATCCTAAAACGTTTGCCTCCATCTGTTTCTGTTGTTCTGGTGTTATTTGTATGCAATTGCTGTTGTCCAACACCTTCCAATTTCATTGTAACTCTAGGTTTTAAAGTATTTCAGAACCAAGGGTTTTTTGCATTATATTAAGTTCATGTGTTTATGTTTCTTCAGCTGAAATACCTGTAACGGCATTGCAGTTGTTGTGTTTATTGAATGGCTAAATTGCAATTCTCTGTAGCATTCCTGAGAATAAACTCTTTGCTTAATTTGTATGTGCATAAAGAAAAAGCATCTCAGGGTCACCTCAATCTTTGCCATTTCTATTTCCTTTCTTTTCTTTGGTTGGAAAGGTCTATTATAGATTGGTTTGGGATTACTTGTACTTCATAATGAGGCCCCAAGAGAAATCAACAATTCCACTGCCATCTTGAGTATTTCTTAATTAAATCTCAGTCTAGTGTAAGATGGGATTTGTATATTGAAGGTGACTGTTGGAGCTTGTGGCAGTTGCCAAAGGAACCAAACGACAGAGCTACAGGTTCCATAATTGGGTATTGTCTCATTTTAGGTACAAGCTAAAGAAACCTGGGAACAAGATGGAAGAGTTTATATCTCTCAGTCTTTGCCCTTTTCAAAATATACATGTTTTGTTACCTGCTCCATGGATCTCCTCTATTCCATGACTCATTCCCATAATAATATGATGGATATGCCATGTGCTTTTAACTGCCTGTAATAATGTTTAGTATAACTGGTTTGGTGACTATTGAAATTACGCATGCCCTTTTTTAGGTCCCTTCATTTCACTGATCGTAAATGGATGGTAAATCTAGTAACAGCAATTTTTAATGATGCCAAGTAACGTGGATAGTTGTCAAATAGGGAGCTGTGCAGCATTTAAACGTATCTAGTTAAGCAAAATAAATTAACTATTAAATGGTAGATGGATCTTAATCGCCATGGGTCCAAGAGTAGAGCATGGAAAGAGGCCTTTGGCCCATTGTATCCTTGTTAGTTATCAAGCAAGTATTGATTGAAAACCCATTTTCCAGCACTTGACCTGTAACCTTTAGTGTAGGGGTGATGGCCTAGTCGTGTTATTGCTAACCTATTAATCTGGAGATCCAGAGAGTGTTCTGGGGACCTGGGTTTGAAATCTGTCATGGCAAATGGTAGAATTTGAATTCAATATAAATCTGAAATTAAAAAACGAATGATGACCATGAAACCATCATCGATTGTCAGAAAAAAAAATATCTGGTTCACTTAATGTCCTTTAAGGAAGGAAACTGCTGTCCTTATCTGGTCTGGCCTACGTGTGACTCCAGGTCCATAGCAACATGGTTGACTGTCAATTGTTTTTGGGTAATTAGGGATGGACAATGAATGCCAGCCTAGCCAGTGACACCCACCTCCTATGAATGAATTGAAATAGCATACAAGGTTTGTCCTTTAAGTGCTCATCTAAATTGTTCTTAAATGTCTCGAGGGTTCCTGTCTCGACCACCTTTTTTAGGCAGTGAGTTCCAGATACCCACATCCCTCTACATGGAAAACATTTTCCTCAAAACCCCTTTAAAGTCTGACATTTACCTTAAAACTATGCCCCCCGATTATTGATACCTCACTTAAGGGTAAAAGTTTATGTCTGTCTGTACACATCCCTGAGAATTTAATGCACCTTAATCAGCTTTCTCTAATCTAAGGAAAACAGCCTCAACCAATCTAGTCTGTCTTATTGGCTGAGTTGCTCCAGCCAGGCAACTTCCTGGTGAATATTCTGCACCCTCTCTAGTGAAATCAGATCACTGACTGACTATAGTGTGATGACCCAAACTACCCACTACTCCACCTGTGGCACACCTAACATTATATATAACTCTACCATAATCTACTTGCTCTTGTATTCAATGTAATGTGACAGTTAGTAGAAATTAACAACCATGGGGCAGCATGGTGGCTCAGTAGGGAGTACTGCTGTCTCACAATACCTGCCTTGGGAGATTGTCTATCTGTGTGGAGTTTGCATGTTCTCCCTGTGTCTGCATGGGTTTCTTCTGGGTGCTCCATTGTTCAAGGATGTGCAGTTTGGGTGGCTTGATCATATGAAAATGCCCATAGTGCCCAGGGATGTGCAACTTTGGTGGACCACCCATGGGAAACGTACAATTATGGGTGGAGGGTAAGGGGCGGGTCTGGGTGAGATGCTGTTCGGAGGGACGATGTGAACTCCATAGATTGAATGGCCTACTTCCACATTGTAGGGCTTCTATGATTCTATAATGTACATGATCACATCCTCTTTTCAAATGGTGACAGTTAGCTGTGGGAGTAGGCAAACCAGTCTCAAAGGAATGCTTCATCAAGTGCTTCCTCTTAGAGAGAGGAGACTGCTGCACAACATTTAGCTGACATCAGCAAAACAAAAAAAAATTAAAACTATAAAATTAAGATGTTCACTGGTTACTGCAATCTTAACTGGTAATGTTTGCTGTTTTGAGGAGGCAGCACAATGGCTGAAGGTTGTGAACTGCACTGTTGGGTGGGCATTCATGATGTCTTAAAATCATAGAATCCCTACAGTATGGAAGCAAGCCATTTGGCCTATCAAGTCCTATACTGATCCTCCGAACCCAGACCCACCCCACACCTGTAACCCTACATTTCAGATGGCTAATCCACCTAATCTGCACACCCTGGACACTACAGGCAATTTAACATGGCCAGTCCACCTAACCTGCACACCTTTGGACTGTGGGAGGAAACCGGAGCAACCGGAGAAAACCTATGCAGACATAGGGATAATTACGTGAGGAAGTGAACATGGGTCCACACTGCTTTGAGGCAGCTAACCACTGACTCACCGTGCCGTCCATCTCTCACTCTCAAAACTGTAAGTAAAATAACAAAGTTAAAACAAAATAGTAACATTTTGGTGAAATAAGAATTGAAATTCTATGGTGGTCAATGGTCAAGCAAGACTGATCACAAAGAAAGTACTGTGTTTTGTAGTAAACCAACACTCAACCAAATTGCTTTTAACAAACAGATAGTGATTGATTGGCACAGCCTTCTAAACCCTCTGTGTGATGTCTGATAATGTGGAAGTGATGCACATTGAGGCATTAACAAAAATACCCCAGCTACTTCCAGACACTATCCACACCCACAGTACAAGCATGTTGCAGGCCCAAAGAGACTGCCCTTAATGCTGAAGCTGACCATTAATTCCACTGTAATGCCAGTTCAATGCAGCATGTCAGCTACTCGTGTTTTTATAACAAGTGTCATAGCTGCATAGTCAGCCCTATGTTGACCTAGAGGGTATGTAGTCAATTGTACGTGATCACTGCCAAGAATGCATACCTTTTGCTGTAAATATGGGTGGGACGTTACACAAAACTGTGCAAAGTATGCCATTTGTGCTATCTGACGTCCCTTTATTTCTAGTCTTCCTTCTCAAATGTTCCACTGATTTTCATTTTGGTTTTTCTTTGAGTTTTAACTGTTATAGCAATTACAACAGGACTTATGAAATACATTTCCATAAACTGCAAACCTGCACAACCTATTATGTACATGGTGAAACAGCTTAACTTTAAGAAAGTACATAATGTCTCAAATTATTGAAATTTAAGTAATTGCAGATATTTAGGAAATTCTGACACTGATACAAAGTTTGACTGGAAATTGAGTGTTGTGTGAAATGGGTAAAAGTCAGCTGTATTTAATTTCTCAGACAAAGTTATTTGCAAATCCTACCACTACATGTTATTAACCAAGGACGTGGGCTTGCAACAGTAGTCTGAAATAGAATAAATGGGTTTGTGAAAGGAGGGAGCCTGGAGACCCAAATAGCCTTTCTGGTTATATATTTCCTTACGCATCCTGGTGACATCTCCGACTGGCCAGTTACTTGCCACTAATAGGCTTCCTGTTACTGGGTGAGTAGCTGCTTCCACTGCATAACTGATTCCAGCAAGATTTCCCAGAGGTGGTAATGGGTCTGGTGGCTGACCCAAAGTCCTATTCTGCACACATCCGACACACACTCCTACCACACACGCACACATGCAGCTCTGCATGCTTCCAGCACAGTCTCTGTCAGCAATTTTTAAAATGCTGAGAGACAAGCACGATGTTTATACAGACAGGTAATTTGATTAGCCTGTGGAGATGAATTTTAAAACTAACAACCCTCGAGCAAGATTAGTGATTGAAAACATTTTATATTATTTGCACCAAACTTGATCAGCAGTTGACACTGTCTTGTTAATAATTTTGAAAAGGTGCTTGATAAATATCTGGTTGTGGATGGGTAGAGATTTATAGTCAGAAGAACCATAATGGTTTCTGTGTTAGAAGAGTCAGCATGGAAGTATATTCTACACAGCTAGGTCAGTTCTCAGTAATGAAATTATTGGGATTTGATTAAAAACTGACATTTTCCTTGATTATAGGAAGCATTTCCGCTTAAGTTTCCATTGACAAATTTATGATCATGCTCAAGACCATAAGCACAGTAGCAGAACTGGGCCATTCAGCTCATCATGTCTGCTCTGCCATTCATGAGATCATGGCTGATCCAATAATCTTCAAATCCATTTTCCTCCCTTTTCCCCCATAACCTAGTCTGCCTTTTACTGACATGTATTTGACTTTGTAGATCATTAATGACCATTTAGGCAGTAAGTGGACCTATTTAAGATGGTGTATATTGACTGGTTATTATCAAGGTTGAGTTAATATACAATGGCAGCTTGTTAAGAAATGTCCTGAGAGAAGGACAATCTTATCAGAGTAGAGTAACAGTATCCATTCGGTACTAGAGTTATATAAACCGTCATGACACGTGTAACAAAAGTAGACCATTCAGTAGATATTGAGAGTCAGTGTCATCACTGTTTAACATGAAAGCGTCACTAGCATAAAAAGTTCCCAAATTTTAAGAGAATGCTATGGAAATCTATGGATCACTTTTAGGAGGTGTTTTGGTGCATAATAATGTTACAGAGTGGAGAAGCCGAACCAGCTGGGGCTGTTTTCTCTAGAGCATTGGAGGCTGAGGGGTGACCTTATAGAGGTTTACAACATTGAGGGGCATGGATTGGGTAAATAGACAAAGTCTTTTCCCTGGGGTCGGGGAGTCCAGAACTAGAAGGCATAGGGATAGGGTGAGAGGGGAAAGATATAGAAGAGACTAAGGGGCAACGTTTTCACACACAGGGTGGTACGGGTGTGGAATGAGCTGCCAGAGGATGTGGTGGAGGCTGGTACAATTGCAACATTTAAGAGACATTTGGATGGGTATATGAATAGGAAGGGTTTGGAGGGATATGGACCGGATGATGGCAGGTGGGACTAGATTGGGTTGGGATATCTGGGCAGCATGGACGGGTTGGACCGAAGGGTCTATTTCCATGCTGTACATCTCTACGACTCTAACAGCCAAGGTCAAATAGTTACTCAGACAAAGATGCTAATGTGGAGCTGCCAACATTTGAAAAAATACTCAGTGCATTCCTAGAGTAAATTAGTGATACATCCAGTTGGACAGAATCTTTTTATGTCAGTGAATATCTAATTAATTTTCAGCTTTATACCGGGTGAGTGTCACTGTCTAATTGCATCATTCACAATGGGTGAACAACAGAAATTTCAACCAGTACAGATATGGAACCACATGGATCAAGTGAAACTGTTCTCGAGATTAAAGGTATGCTATAAGCAACTCTACAATGCAAAGGATGTAAGAGTAAAGAATGTATATATAATGCAGAATGACTGAACCACAGCCTTGAGGCAGTATGCTGCCTGTCTTTAACTCAACATTTTTCAAGGTATTTAACTAGTTACCATGGATACCAAACTAGTCAAGAGAGACAACATTATGCCAAATCTGTCTGAAGACTAATCCGAGAACTACTGGTCAAGGAGCAAATGGTGGAAGATTTCGTTGAACTTCCTAGATTCATGTGAAACACAAAAAGAAGAAAGAATTAATTGTATTTATCTACACCGACACAAGAGAATTGTTTCATACTGTCAGCGAGATGAAAATCTAGGACTACGGAGGGTTTGCAGAAATATTTCAGTCCTGCTCTCACGAAAGAAAATTTAGATGACAAAATCAAGCAAAGTTTGTGAGAAGATGCAGATGAGGAAAAAAACGACAATCTACTTGAGCTTGTTGATCAATTTTTAACTGAACAAAATTTCACAGCAGGTTTGGATTTGACGTCAGATAATGAAATGACAGAAGTTCAAGTCAATTATTTAAAATCTTCATTTCGCAAGGAGGAATTAGCAGTACCAGCTAAATCAATAGCAATCTTCAAGTAACATGACTGAGGATATAAACGTGCTGACTTCACCAGTAAGAATACTAGCTAGGACGATTAAGGATGTTCTACCTAATCAACAAGTTGAAGTAGAGAGTTGACAACTTTCAGCTCCAATGTATTGGCAGATTAAATATTTGCTTAAACAGATTGAAGATGAGTTGTCCACTCTGGGAGATGGGAGCCAATACTGAGTCTAATGTCCTCAGATTAAGAATACTATTGAGGAGAAATTGACAATTGAGAAATTCAGGATATTACAAAAAGAAAATATCACTTTCAATAGAACAGCAATCTTCCATGAAGGGAATTCATGAGATCAAAGGCTCTCTAGATGTTATGGGCCAATTACAGTTGTTTTGTGACATAAATTCGGGAGATTAAGTGTTCTCCAGATTGGGTAATGGGCCAAATATCTGGTTTAGCCAAACTGATGTCCTCAGCGAAAGACATCCAAGAAATAAAAGATCTTCCATTGTACAGAATCTTTACAGACTACAGTGTATCAAGAACGGAGTCAAGGTCAACAGTTCTCGAGCCAAAAACCAACTAATTTTCTAAGTTTGATGAAAGTATGTTCTTGAAAAATGATGAAACCCTTAGAATCCCTAAATTTGTGAACTCCAATTTGGGGAAGTGGTAAATGCAATTATATGCACTGATGCGAAAATGTTAACTTTGGGGGTACAAGAAGCCTGGGCAGAGATTTGAACATCGTTATAGTTCTGAATTGTTAGAGGAAATGTGCATGTTGGAGACTGCATTAAACTCCACGTAATCTGACGATATAATTTAAACTGAGATGGAGAAAAGGCAGAACAACATCGGATTTTGTAAAGATTTGTGAAGATTTATATCTAAGGTCCAACCTTAGTAATAATGTCCATCATCTTAATGTAATTTGAACCTGATTGCTAT
Organism: Chiloscyllium plagiosum; assembly: GCF_037043375.1. Taxonomy (NCBI): domain Eukaryota; kingdom Metazoa; phylum Chordata; class Chondrichthyes; order Orectolobiformes; family Hemiscylliidae; genus Chiloscyllium; species Chiloscyllium plagiosum. The sequence continues at coordinate 20,872,917 of NW_028270152.1, read as the reverse complement.
CGTGCAATAAACTGCATTTCAATTAAGACACAAATTCTTCTCAATAAAGCACTGTTGGTGGTCTAAGCTGCATGAGCCACAAGCTGCTAAAGGTTGGCATTGCAGCATGGATTGCTGCCGCCATGGTGAAGGGAATGTTATATTGAAGTGGACTTTCAACGAAGAGGGTTGCTTTCTCCTGGATGGTGTCATACTTGTTTTTTGGAGCACCAGTCGTCCAGGCAAGTGGAGATGTTCTGTCATACACCTGACTTCTGATTTGTGGATGGCGACAGGCTTTGTGGAAGTAGGAAGTGAGTTACTGCATGAGCAACACCTTTTAATAATTTTTTTTAAAAATGGGAAACCCACTTGTTTTTCGTAATAGAATTACTTGTAAGTTATTCAAGCTGTAGTTTTGGGTCTATGTAAAGCTTGGAACTGCTGCTGAATTATGTTAGTTATGCTGGTAATTTACCTCAAATCCATGACCATGGATGTGCTTGTCTGCTAAAAAGGGTCAGTCACAAGCTTACCAACTTTATTGCTGCTGCTGTAGATTGTTTTAATGAGCTTAATATGGTTGGTTAATAGCTGTTGCAGTGCCAGAAACTTGTAATGGGCACTTCTAGGCAAAGAAGCTTGGATATTGGATGGGGGGGTAAGTCCAGGGTTTTTGATTGAGGATGGATGAAACATCATAAGGAGAGCTAAGAGGGGTACATGAATTAAAGTTTTGAAGACCAGGGTGGAGGCACAAAGTGGGTAAGGTGTTATCATGGGGCTTGGGTTCCCCCCACCCCCAGTGTGTGCCAACTCCTCCCTCTTTCCTAATTTTTCATCAGAGTCAGTGGACTATCCACTCTCATCTGTCTTCCATCCATAACAGTATTATCGTGAGGGCAGCATCATATTCAGGTCAACTGGCTTTTTAAGCACAATCGATTGTCTGTCAGTGAGTCTTTTCAAAATGACAGGTGGGCTATTGGTTTCTGCATTTGCTGGCATATTGTCATTGGTTCACAATCCAGCATCACGATGCTGGAATTTGTGCATTCACAAGTCGATGGCAGTCCCTATTTCCATTGATACTATCCCATCCTATATTCAGTAGCAGAATGAAAGTTGTCATCTGAATTTGTATGGAGCAGTATTATCAATACGCCTGAATGCTCTGAAAGGAAGCCAGAGAGGAGTCTTTCTGTTGATATACATCTTTCTGTCTTCCATGAGGTCTGATAAGTAATTTCATGTTTGGCTTTGGTTTTTAAGCGCATTTGTGGTATCAGAAATTTTAATTCCACCGAAATCCTATTTTATTACATGTCCATCTTGGGGTGATTTGCATTTTTTTCCTGTCAGTAAAAGCTCATTGTTGTTTGTTCTACAAAATTTTCTGTCTTAGTCCCTTCCCTTTGATCTTATACAAACAGGAGGCATGAAAAATAATTCTCTCCTTATGAGTAAATAATCAGGTCAGTTTGCAGTTGATGGTGAGACTTGTCCCAACGATGTTTAACATTGTTCAATTGCTGTATATATTTAGCAAGCTGTTCAGAGTGGTCCAAGGTACTGAATGTGGTAGGAAGGCAGATGGGGCATGTGCGCGCGTGTACACGTAATCAGCACAATATATTTAGTATGTAAGCTTTCAGCATCAGATGAAAATACTGCTTTAGAATTGTGCATTCTATGTTGACAGTATTTACAAACTGAAATCGTTGTGTTTGAGATTTATGGTCTTCAGACCCCTTGATCATGCTCGCTATCCTATGCATTTGGCCTAAAAATTGAAAAAAACATTAACACTGAGGAGGGCCGTGTCAAAATACAAGAGAGCATTATTAAAATGGGTGTGTGTGTGTGTGTGTGTGTGTGTGTGTGTGTGTGTGTGTGTGTGTGTGTGTGTGTGTGTGTGTGTGTGTGTGTGTGTGTGTGTTCATGCCAAATGAGGCAACATACATATTGATTGGATGATCGTTACAATCAGCAAGTGTTAGTAGTAAAGATTAAGCCATCTGCTGTTACACAATGAATAACTGACTTCATTTAATGAATGCTTTTCACCTTGTTAAACTGACCTCACATACTGAATGCTATCTCATCTTGTTAAATGGCTCTACATAATGAATGCTTTTCCACCTTGTTAACCCATTACCCTTGCCTCCAGCACCCCATTGTTAACTTTACGTTCTTATCTGATCTGAGTCATGCTCAGCTGAACCTCTTGTTTCACAAAACCCATAACTCTTTCCCTGCCTGTTTTATACTATATACACATTCTCACCAGGAGTCTTGATTTCAACTTCTCACAATTTTTTCCAAGGTTCATTTTAATTATATAAATCATCTTGCATAGCATCTCTACTTCCAAAATAGAATATATTTTGTGGAGATAATGTTCCTTTTTATTAAATGACTTATTTTGCTCATCATAGGGAAATAGACCACTTCTATTAAAATTGAGGTGTGCTACTGTAAAATGTAGAGCAAAGCTACTTTTGTCCAAAATTATGCAAATTTCAGCAAACACTCTACTGCATTTGTGTGAATCTATCAATTTCTTGTGGTCTTTGTGGTCTTTCAATTTAGACTGTTGGTCTATGAGCCCATAGCCACAAGGAACTGTTATGGAGGCCACATAAATGAATTTAATATCAAACATTTATAGAACAGCATATCAACATGGACTGGATTGAAACTTAGATCTAAAAGTAAAACAAATATGTCTGATTTACCATATCACTCAGTTTTAGAATTGATTATACAGGTTTATCAACAGGACTTGGTTCTTCATATGATGCTGGTCACCCGTTAGGTGGATTGATACTTATGAATGCAACTAACTTTAGCATCTGTGGAGTTGGAAGTTTGCCTATTATGTGTAGGTCTGTATTCATTAGAAACTGCAGCTTGCATAGATGCCTCTTGGATCTTGTATAGGTAATAGCAGCACAGGCTACAATTTTTAAGGATTGGCCAGCTGCTTAATGCTTAACATGTGATTGAGTTCCCTCGTGTGCTTTACATGGTTCAGCTTTGTATATTAGGAATTTAGCAAGATAATGATTTTAATCTCCTGCATGTATCATTTCGAGTCCAAGGTTGCAGTTTTAAGTTGTACTGCACAATACGATACAGCCCATCACAGATTTTTGTTTTGAAGAAATTCATCGCAATTAGATAAAGGGAATTGCAGAAGTGGATTTAAAAATAGCCACAGGTGAGACCGTGAGAGCTAACTAAAGTCAACAAAAAAATTCAGCACAGCTTGTTCCAACAAACAATCAGTCTTTGTTGACAACAGAACTGCATGCAAATGGCTAAACTTGGAAGAGAGAGGGAGTTGCTCTCAGTTTCTCTCACAAGTTCATGCTTTCAGAGAGAAGAGCAGGAATCTTTATACTTAACCTTTATGCTTAAAACTTATCAATAGCAATCAATAATTATCACTAGAGTTTTGTCATCCAGTAGACCGGTACATTAAATTATGATCTGTGTTATTACTTCAGATGTTATAATATTGACTTCCCAAACCTTGAGTCACTGATGTCATCCCTTAATCTAGTCCTTGTTGGGTGTTCAGATGATTTTGTGGAATGTCCTTATTTATGCTTAGTTAGTATTCCAAAATTTATGTGGAGCCAACTAATCAAGTTCAGACGAGGTTTACCAAAGTTAAAGAATTTGCGTGAACTTAGCCTGCATCATGTTCTGCTGAGGTTAGTAATGCTTTGACCTTTGCTATAGCCTTAACTTGTATTGTGTTCCAACCATGGTGGCCAGTTTTCCCATCATGCAACTATCTGTTTCACACAATTCCACAGATGGGAGGTGGGAGTTTCCCTCTAAAGAGTTCTGAGTGTCAGATACGAGACAATATTGTAAATGCTAATTAACTAAAATAGGAATGAAGACATTGGAAAGTGTCCAGTAGATCAGACAGCATCTGTGAAAAGTTTCAGATCAGTGACCTCTCAGTACAGCAAATAATAGCACTATTCAATGAAGCAATGAAGCAACCAGGATCTACTGGTTGACTCCGTGTTTAAATACACATCATGGTGGGATATTTAATTGTGTATTGGCTTCCATAATCAGTGTTGAGTTATCTGTTATGGCCAGGTTGACTGTAGAATTCAGTTGATTGTAAAAGCTACAAATTTCTTTTATTGCTCTTTTAGCCTGTATATCCTTGCTCTGAGAGATCGGTTCCTGCTTTGTTTCTCTTTTGGAAAATAATTGCCTGGATGTGTTGACACAGACATGTTTACATTTGGTGCTGTGGCACCTACAACAAAATAACCTAGCAAAACCTTTATGTTTTGAATTGTGCTCACAACATGAAGAATGACTAGACAAAGTAGGAGAAGGTTTCAAAAAACACAGTCTGCTCTTTTCAGAAGATCATGGCAGAATAAATAGTACCTGGGAAAATTTCTTATGCTTCTTTGTGGCTTTGTTATCTACCAATGTGTTACAGCTTTAGATTCTGGATAAGTGAAGCAAGTATATTTAAGAAATGGATTTTCGCTATCAAGACTGGAAGTTAAAGTAGGGAAATATGCCAATAGGTAATTGGTCTTGCTGTATCTCCATTTCAATGATGGTACAACCAGTCAGCACCCTCTTCTCATGCTCTATAAAATGGTGTCCCTTTGTTCGTGTTTATTTTTTGCATCCTAGTTCTGGATGCAAAATCTTTAATGTCTTGCCTCCTTTTAGCAATGTTTAAGTTCCATTCCAGGACTTGAGCACATGTTGGAAGCTGACACTTGAATCCATTTTAGGTTGGTGATGCATTGCGGCAAGTATTGTCTTTTTGGATAACTACTAAGTCTGGTTGTTCAGATAGGTGCTGGAGGTGCCATCGTATTTTTTTGTATAAGAGTAGGGAATTCTTTTGGAGTTCAGGCCAACATTTTATTTTCAGAAAACAGCAACATGCCCGGTTAACTGACTTTTGAAAATATGAAAATTTGCTGCATGCAAATTGATTTGTGCTTTGGTCTAAACAACAACAGTCATACTTCAAAAATAATGAATTATTGAGAAGTGCTCTGGGATATTTGGAGAAAGTGAGGACTGCAGATGCTGGAGATCAGTCAAAACGTTTGGTGCTGGAAAAGGAACAATGAAGAGCTTTTGTTCGAAACGTCGATTCTCCTCCTCAGATGCTGCCTGACCCAGCTGTACTTTTCCAGCACCACACTTTGACTTTGGAATATTTGGCAGAATTAAAACAGTGCAATATAGAATCATATGGATAGGAAGAACAGTAGTTCATTTCACTCAAAAATTCAGTAAAGCAGTGGCTGATCTGATTGTGGATTTAATTCCACATTTCTGCCTGTCTCTTGACTTGCCGTTTGGTCAAAAATCTGTTTAACTCCATGTTGAATGTATTCGATGATCTAACTTTCAGTTCCAAATCTTGAGACCAAGTTGAGACAAGTAATTCATCGTCCTCTTTATCTCTAAATGGGCCACTTCTTATTTTTAAATTTTGTTCCCTAATTCGACAATCATCCACAAGGGGAAGCATCCCGGCAGCATCTACCCTGTCAAGTCCCCTGAGAACCTTGTACATTTCATTAAGATCACTTCTTATTGTTCTAAACTTTAACGTATTGAAAAGATAACTTCTTCATCCCAGGCACCAGCTGAATGAACCTTCGCTGAACTGTTTCCAATGTAAACATACCGTCCCAGTTAGTTTTTTTCATGCTGTGTTCATGCATCGTTTTGTAATCCATTGAGGATTTAAAGCATAACTCTGAATTGGCACATTTTAATTTCCTGTTTGTTTCTAATGACTGTGAATTTTTATATAAATAAAATCTGAAAACAAACTTGAGACTGCCCTCTCCCTCTCCCCATCCAAATATCAAAATGTATTGTTGCTTTGCTGAATGTCATTCATTAACTTTCAAAAAAAACCTCAAATGTGAAAAACTATTTGTGTGTGGCAGCACTATTTCTAAGACAGCTACAGCATACTGTTGATGACAGTCTTATCAAATCATCAACAGACTTACAACTTTTATTCAGGATGAAAGCCTATGGTTCTAAAAGGTGTTAAGGGTTTAACTGAAGAAATCTGACTATTTCAAAGTTCGAGCTTTGTTTTGAAAGACTACACATCTTTAAACTCTATAATTGTATGTTGGGGATGGGGTTTACAGACATTAACCTGAAGCTTTTGAAGCACAGATAATACGAGGCATTGGAAAGAATGTGTAGAGCGTTGTGTTTTATTGATGAATAAAACATAGCCAGTTCATCCCCTCCAGTGATGGCACCAGAGAATAAATTAAGAACTGAATCAAAGAGAAGATGCAAATGAAGAGGAAACCCCTAAATACCTTGGAGAGGAACTGGAGGAAAAGGAAAACTGTGAACAAAATGTGTGGCTTTCAGCTGAAGATTAAAGAATTTTGGAAGGGGTTACAAGGGAGCTACAATCACAGCCCACGATGTGCAACATTAAACCTATGTCATTGCAGTAGGGTACTTATCTTTGAACAGATTGGTAGACAGATTATATTCACTTTCATGATAAAGTTAAACCTTTATTAATGACTGGAGAAAAAATAATCTGAGGCATTTGATCTGAACAATTTTCATCTTTTTAAATTTTTAGAATAAATGTTTATTTTAGAATAGTTTATTAATTTTTGCCTGCATTCTCATCCATACATTGCCATTCTTCAACTCAGACATCAATAGCAGTCAAGGGCATCATTGCCACCCACTATTCCATATCTGCCTCTTTGAATGCACAAAGTGAGCTAGGATGATCATACTTAAGGAGATGTCCTCCTCTTGAAATAGATGCATTATCAGATAATGATTAGCCTATTTCAGACTAATATTCAGAACATAGGAACAAGAGTAGACTGTTCAGCCTGTTGACCCTGCCTGCCATTCTGTGCAATCATAGCTGATCCATGACATCAACGCTGTCTTATTCCTTTGAGTATTTTGTAAGTTCCAATGAGATCATCTCGCATTCTTCAAAACTCTACAGAATGCAGGTACAGTTTACCCAATTTTATGTTTATGGAACCTTCCTGGGAAGAAATCTGGTGAACTTTCATTACACTCCCTCTGTTTGATACTACTTGTTGGAAATGTAGAGAGCAGGTAAGAATAGTTTCTGGTTTGGCTCAGATACTGTATAGTATTGAACAGTTCAAGTTCTGTTGAGAAATGAATACTCTAGTGAACCAGAGGGCAGAACCATATCTCATCAAGAGCTGCTAGCTTGGGGTGGGAGGAGAGGATGTGAAAACTGGAAAATTCTGTATTGGGCATGATTTTAAGCATCTTAATAACTATCTAAGAATAATAGATGGAGATTCTTAAGGTATTGTCAGGAGCTTATCTCCACCCTCTTGCAACATATTCTCTCAGCCATTTGTTTGCAGTTTAGACTGTCTTGACATCCAGCAACAGTGCAAAGTGACTTCATCAATCCAGACAGTAGATTGTAAATAGCATGTGATTAGATTAGATTTCAACCAATAATGTCTTATCCATTTGTTCTTAACAATCCATGCTGTTCTCTTTACTTTCCTAGATTTCATGATATTTTGAAGTAGAGATATTTCTGCTTTATTGCGCTTTCATAATTTGAATATTTTATAACTTGTGTAAGCAGCTATTTGACAAGGATAAGATAATATTGAATTGACTCTCAGGATATAGGGTCAAAAAAAAATTAAAATCACATGAATTGGTTAGTGTGTCATTCAAATAATATGTAGATCTTTCAAAGAAATAAGTAACCGTGTGACTGTTGAGATACATAAAATGCTGTTAAAGTTCAATTTATTCAGGACAGTTAATTGTTTTACATAAGAAATAAGGCAGTAATTGAATTAGATGCTGAAATTACAACTTAAGAGAAGACTATCTATGTTTTTTTAAGTATCAGGATCCTTGCTATAAATGATCCATTTTTAATAATGTATGTAGTTTAAAATTTACAGCTGTTTTGACAAGGTCAAAATTACTTAGTATAAGTTGAAAATTGCTCTTGAAGTGGATGAAAGGATAACAAAAGTAAAAGTGACATGGTGGGCAGGATCAGATGACAATCACAAATGTTATGCCAAGATATTTTCTGGTGGTTGCAAGGATACTGTATACTTACAGCACTTTTTATTTACAGGTATGAGATGAAGAACCCATGCGGTTGGGATGTCATTCCTTTTCAGTTCAATTTTTTAGTATGAGATTGTTCGTAACTTAGGAACAAACAGTTCAACTTCTGTCATCATAATCGTATGAACTTGTAATATTCTTGAACTTAGCAAGTTTGACTTAATTCTGGTCTGTTAAATGTTTACATTATACATACTATTTTGAAACGGTGCCGGGGTACAATATTGCATGTTACCTGTGTTTGTGTTCTGATGTACAGCATTCATATATTTCATTCTTTCATCTGTTTTGAAGTAAAAACAGGAAACGCTGTAAATATTCAGATCTAGCAGCACCTGTGGTGAGAGAAACCTAGTTTACTTGTCAGATCGATGACTGTTCATCAAAACTGTTACTGACCTGAAATGTTAATGGCTTCTGGCTCCCCAGAAGCAGCTAAAGGTTATGAGGTTCTTTTTCTTTTTCTGTTTTATTTTGGATTGCCAGCATCTATTTTACTGATTCATATTATGTATGCTCATTAAGTTAGCATTTATTGTGAATCCCTCACTGCACTTGAGCAGTAGTAGTGAACTGCCAGTTTGAGCCAATCATTTGGGATATAGAGACACACACAGTGCTATAAGGGTGAAAATTCCAGGATTTTGACTGATCAGCACTGAAGAAACTGCAGTATAGTTATTCGTCAGAATAGTGTGAGGAGAACTTGTAGATGGTGATATTCCTCTGTATAATGCTCTCCTTGTCCTAGTAGTTGATGTTGTGGATTTGAAATGTGCTGCTTGAGGACGCTTGGTAGTTAACTGAAGTGCACTGCTGCTGCCACTATACATCAGCAGTGAAGGTAGTGAATATGGAAGGTGCTGGATGGGTGCCAATCAAGCTGACTGCTTTGTGCTACATGGTGGCAAGCTGCTTGAGTGTTACTGAAGCTGCACCCAGCTAGGCAAGTGTATCGTATTCCATCGCACTCCTGATTTGTGCCTTGTATATACACTGGGGAGTTGAGAGGTGAGTTAAATGCCACAGAATTCCCCGTCTCTGATCTGTGCTTTTAGTTACATTATCTATATAGCTGGTCCTGTACAATTTATGGTGAGTGCTAATCCCCAAGATGTTGTTAGTTGGAGAATTAGTGATTTTTCCAATGTCCTTGAAGGTCAAGTGTCGATATTTAGGTTCTCTCTTGTTGGAGATACATTATACATTAACAATCTGGATGAAGGACCTGAGGGCATGGTTGCTAAGTTTGCAGATGACACAAACTAGATGGAGGAACAGGCAGTGTTGAGGAGATTGGGAGGCCACAGAAGGGCTTGGACAGTCTAGGACAGTGGGCAGAGAAGTGACAGATATAATAGTGTGGGAAATTGTGAGGTAATGCACTTTGGTAAGAAGAACAGAAGTATAGATTATTTTTTAAATGGGGAAAGGTTTTAGAAATCTGAAGCACAAAGAGCTTTGTAAGTCTTAGTTAAGGATTCTCTCAAGTTTAGCATGCAGTTTATTTAGCAATTAGGAAAGCAAATGCAGTGTTAGCATTCATTTTGGAGGGTTAAGATACAAAAGCAGGGATATACTGCTGAGGCTCTGGTCAGAACACATTTGGAATATTATGAATAGTTTTGGGTCCCATATTTAAGGAAGGATTTGCTGACTTGGGAGGGGGTCCAGAGGAGGTTTACATGTAATTCTGGGATGGAGGGCTTGTTCTGTGAGGGGCCGTTTTTAGATTAGATTTCCTACAGTATGGAAACAGACCCTTTGGCCCATCAAGTCTACACCGATCTTCCGAAGAGCATCCCACCCAGACCCATTCCTCTACATTTACCCCTGACTAATGTATCTAACACTATGGGCAATTTAGCATGGCCAATTCACCTACCCTAGTGCTGGAAGAGCACAGCAGTTCAGGCAGCATCCAAAGAGCAGCAAAATCGACATTTTGGGCAAAAGCCATTCCTGATGAAAGGCTTTTGCCTGAAACGTCGATTTCGCTGCTTTTTGGATGTTGCCTGAACTGCTGTGCTCTTCCAGCACCACTAATCCAGAATTTGGTTTCCAGCATCTGCAGTCATTGTTTTACCTAATTCACCTACCCTGCACATCTTTTGTGATTGTGGGAGGAAACCAGAGAACCCGGAGGAAACCCACACAGACACTGGGAGAATGTGCAAATTCCACACAGACAGTCGCCTGAGGTGGGAATTGAACCCAGATCCCTGGTTCTGTGAGGCAGCAGTGCTAACCACTGAGCCACGTGCCGCCCCCGGTTGATGGCTTTGGGTTTTCTTCGGTCAGGTAGTGGTAAATCTGTGGAATTTATTACCACAGAAAGTTGTGGAAGCCAAGTCACTAAGTGCATTTAAGACAGAGAGAGATTTTTGATCAGTAAGAGGATCATAGGTTATGAGGAGAAGGCAGAAGAATGAGGCTGAGAAACATATCAGCCATGATCATATGGCAGAACAGACTCTGTGTGCCAAATGGCCAAATTCTGATCCTGTATCTTACGGGCTTATGTCATTGCCTGGCATTTGTGTGGCATGAATGTTGCTTTCCACTTATTAGGCCAAGCCTGGGTGTTGTATGGGTCTTGCTCCCAATGAACATGAGCTGCATCAGTGTCTGAGGGGTCATGAATGGTATTGAACACTATCCACTTATCAGTGAGCGTTCCTACTTTTAACCTCCGAATGGAGGGCAGGTCATTGATGAAGCAGTCAAGCGTGGTTGGGACTAGAACTCCACCCTGAAGAATTCCTGCAGTGATGACCTGGAGCTGAGATGGCTGATCTCCAACAATTGGTGCCTGTTTAGCTGGTTTGATTCCATGCATTGAAGAGTCCTCCTATTTTTCAGTTTTACGAGAGCTCTTAATGAAATGTAGCTTTGATGTCAGGAACACTCACTCTTATCTCACATGTGAAGTCTAGCTCTTTTATCAATGTTTGGACCAAGGAAGTAGCATGGTCAGAAGCTGAGTGGCCTTTGCAAAACCCAAACATTAGTGAGTGGTTTGTTGCTGAGTAAGTAGTGCTTGAAAAGATTGTTGATGATCCTTTCCATTACTTTGAGTGTGGATTTAGAGTGGGAATTGGTTGGTTTGGGTTTGTTTTTGATGTGTAAGATGTATGGACAATTTATCACTTTGTTGGGTAGATGTCAATGTTATAGCTGCACTGGAACAGTTTGGCTCGACCACAGCTAGTTCTGGAACATATGTTTTTGGTACAATTTCTAGAATTCTGTAAGGACCCATAAAACTTTGCATTATCTATAACTTTTGATTGACGCTTGATATCACATGGAGCAAATTGAATTGGTTGAAGTCTGGCATCTGTGATGGGGGGGGGGGGGTTCATAGGAGGTGGCTGCTATGGATTATCCACTCGACACACCTTGCCGAAGACGGATATAAATGCTTTGGTTTTGTCTTTTGCGCTGATGTGTTGGACTCCCCCATCGTTTAGCATGGGAATATTTGAGGTGCCTCAAATTTAATGGCTTGATTGCCCATCACCATTGACAACTGAATTTAGATATAATGTTTATGGGGTTGCTTGGCCCTGTCTTCCTCTGTTTTGGCATGCAAGTAGTCCTGTGTTATATTGCACCATGTTGGCACCACACCTTTTAGCCTGTTTGGTGCTGCTTCTGACATCGTATTCCTTCATTGAACCAAGGTTGATCACCCGACATGATGGTATTGTTAGAGTGGTGGATATGCCAGGTCATGAGATTACAGATTGTGGTTGAATACAAATATGCTGCAGATGACCACAGCGCCTTATGGATGTCCAATTTTGAGTTGTTAAATCTATTTGAAGTCTGTTCCATATAGTACAGTAGTATTGCCACACAACACAATTAAGTGTATCCTCAGTGTGAAGATAGGACTTCATCTCCACAAAGATTCCTACCGATACTGCCATGGATGCAATATCTGCACATCTTGTGAGGATAAGGTCAGTTAGATTTTTTTCCTCATGTTGGTTCCTTCACCAGTTGCTGAGACCCAGTATAGTAACTACATCCTTTAAGACTTGGCCAACTCAGTGGCGCAAATGAGCCATATTTGGTGATGGATATTGAAGCCGTTCACCAGAGTATGTTCTGTGATATTACCACCCTCAGTGCTTGCTCTAAGTATTGTTCAACATGGAGTGCTGTTGATTTGTCAGTAGAAGGTGTTTGGTAGATTGTAATCAACAGGCTTTTTTGCCTCTCTCTGACCTGATGCCATGAGATTTCATGGGGTTCGGAGTTGATATTGAGTACTGCCAGTGTAACTCCTTCCTGACTATACACCACACTGCTGCCTTCTTTAGTGAGTCTATCTGCTTGTGGGACAGACCGTACCTGAGGATGTTGATAGTGGTGGCTGGCACATTGTCTTTGTTATCTCTCATTACACAAAAACATGGACATGGATATCATGGTGTTGAAGAGTGCAATAGATATTTTTTACAACTAACAATTGTATGCAAAAATTGTATTCCTCAGGCATATAAGTATGCTAATCTTGAGCTATTAAGTTACAATATTCTGTCATGCTTCAGATGATCCCACAGTAAGATGTCGGATGAGACCTTTATACCCTCGGGCGATATGATATAGTGATGATGTCATGATCATGTCTGTTAAAGGCATACTGAAAATGAGACATAAGTGTTTAGTGTTCACTTTGTTTGATTTTTTTGTACAGTAAAAAATCTTCGAAATGTGGTGTCTTGTGGCTTCCTACTTTCAGTAAGAAACTGGCATTTTGGATATTTTAAAATAGAGTTACCAGTCTAGATTGAAACGGTAACAGTGTGTCATCTTCCAGTACTTCCCACCCCATGTCCCCAACCCCTGCATCACCACCACACCACCAGGCCCTGTGTATTTGCTTTATTCATGGTGAAATCATAATAGGGAAAAAATAAAACTGTCTTCTACAGTTCTTGGCATGCTGTTATACCACATTTTACCTCATTATTATCCTGTTTGGTGTATCTCACCTCCTGTAGCATATTCCTTGCTAAGGTAATATCACTTAAAATTAATGTCTTCCATACAGGTGTGAGTACCAGGAAGTCACCACTTCTAGCACATGGCTACTTAAAAAAACTGCCCTTACTTTAGTTGGTTTTAAATATTTCCGATTTGGTCATTTTATCAAGCAGCTACATGTTGAGTGAGTTTGCCACTTTTGTGATAAAATTTTATGGTATTGTTCCCTGGAGGAATTTTTAGGGAATTACTCAATACCAGCTCATGATTTTATGTCCACAGACACAAAATCACATGTTGGGAATGTGCAAATGTTGATATGTATTCTCCCAGCAAGAATAGTGCAGTGGAATTTTTGTTCTTGGCAATATTTAATGTGGTTTTAATGGCACCATTATTCTGTGGGTTTGCCTGTACTCTCAAACTTATTTAACCCACTCAATATTATTTTACTTGGACTGTCATCAGAGACAGGAGATACTAGTCCCAATAGTGTGAATATAATTTAAAGCTAGGTTAAAAGTTTACTTCACTGTTCCATTGCCCTCTGCTAATAATGTTATCTGATATAATATACTGCCTCTGATTCCATCAATTATTGACAAACTACACTGAACTTTTGCTAAGACAATCTATTATAAAGTAACATTATTTAATGTCTCCTTGCTAATAGAAGTAACCATATAAAAGTCCCACCGTTCATAACAGTCACTAATGTCCAATAAACTGACATAGCATGCATTATTTACAACTCACATGGTCTAGAAAAAACATAAAATGCTTTTTCAAGAACGATGTATATTTACTGACAGCATATAAATTAGAAATTAGCCTTCATAAGTAAGGCAAATTTCTGTTACCAGCAAATTTAAATTATCTGAGAAGAAAACACATTCCCTATAGGCAAATTTTTTTCCCTCTGATGATTGTTCATTTATTTTATCCATGGGGATAAATTCATGCTTTTAAGTGGAGAAATCAAAAATTCTAAAGTTGTTCAATGTTTACTGTTGAACATTCCATCTTGATTTGCTGGGTTTTTCTTCCAAAACTTGACACTCAACCTGCATATGACATGAATAGGTCACTTTGTTTGACAATTCATTCCCATTTTAAATGAAGGAAAAATCCATCTGTTCATTGAGAAAATCCACTCAAAAGTGAACTTGACCACAGCACAACTTGAAACTGCTAAAATCAGTGACTACTGTTAGTTGATGTTAAGCACTTAGCCTTAAGGACTTAATCTTAGTAATTAACATCTCCATGAGTACCTCTCCCCAACAAAAATAAGTTTAATTGTTAGAATGTACTATGGCCCTTTTGAAAATAATAAAAGTTTCAGAGAATTATGGATAATATTGGTTTATAGTATTCATTTCACTCTTCATTTTTATACATCAAAGACTGATATTAAGGTGGCTTAAAGGTGATTATCCTTTCTAGGAAAGAGAACTAAATTATCCAGCAATTCATGCTGAATTGTATTTGGAACTGTTGTTTTGCTTATTGATAATTCAGTTTCTTCAGAATTCTGTAAGAATTGTGCTGGATTTTACAGAGCCATAAGCACACAGAGTCATTTACAATCTCATGCAGGACCTGCTTTGGGACTCCCACTCCATTCCCAATGCTCCAAATATTTGGTGGCATAGAATAAGGGTGTAATATGCAAGCCCCATACCCTCCACTCCCAATCTGGCTGGCATTATTATGAAAGTAGGCATCTCCTAACCCCTCACGATTTCTTCTGCAGTCAGACCAGCTGCTTCATGACATGGTTAATAGACCCTTTGGAAGAGTCATGAGCTGCAGTCTGGATTCACAAATCTATTTAAAGGAAAGGTCCGAATATATCTATTATGCCCTGTCCATATTAACTCCTGTCTCCCAATCCTTCCAGGGCCTCTCTCATCCTCTAGGCTAACACATGGCACTTCAGTCCCCATTAACCCAGGATCCACTTTGTACAGAATTACTGAATCACATAGTGGCAACATCTTAAGACGTGGAACTTTGTAAAAACACCCATTCATAATTTTCTTTAAAAATGTCAGTTGCTATAACCTTGTGAGATTGTTGTTTTAAAACTAGACATTTAAAGCATCAATAACCTAAGTTATAACCCTTTACACACAGAACAGAACATAAGAACTAGGAGCAGGAATGGGCAATTCAGCCCCTTGAGCCTGCACACCGTTTAATGCAGTCAGGGTGGCCTCAACTCCACTTTCCTGCCCATTCTCCATAACCCTGTAATCCATCTTAATTACAAATCATCTATCTCCTCAAATTTACTCAGTATCCCAGCATTCACTGCTTTGTGGGGTGGTGAATTTCAGATTCATAACCCTTTGAGAGAAGTAACTTCTCATCCCTGTTTCAAATCTGCTATCCCTTATCCTTATCAGTCCCGGAGAAGGGTTGTACCCACAACGTTGATCTCTTCACCTCCTGATGCTGCCTGGCTTGGTGTGTCCTTCCAGCCTCCTGCTTGCCTACCCCTTATCCTCAAACGGTGAACTCTCATTCTAGATTGCCTCACATCCCTTTCACTGTAGAGAAATTATTGAGCTTTTGACAAAAATGATCGTAGAAATATGGCACATTATAACATCATAAAGCTGTCAGTCTTCTCCCCAGAGATATTCTGTGTCAACAATGTTGAACCTTTCAAGGGAATGTGAGCTGTCAGCTAGTGATTAGGCTTGGCTTGTAAGTGCTGGTAGATTCTGATATTAATGTGTGAGAAGTCTAGTTGATTACTAATTTTGGATTGTAGCAGCAGTTTTTAAAATAAAAACAAAATTATGAAAGGGTACTTTCTAAGCAGTTTCATATATGCTGTTGTAACTACAGGGTTTATAGATGTAAAAATATGCACAAATTGTATACAAGGCAAATGAACATAAGTGCCATGAGTTGACATGAGGGTATGAGGAATGATTGGGGGTTATTTATTGATTAATATAGTGTGTGCAAAGCTACAGGGCCAAACAACAGCCTTCGTAATGGGTGGATGGAATTATTTATGTCCAGCTTCATGTTTAGTCAGTGGATGTTCCTCAGCAATGTGAGTCTTTGTTACCTGCAATGCAGCCTGAGTAAGCTTGGTGGCCCTACTCGTGCAGGGCTGTGCATAGAGGCCTTGGTCAGTCTGGAAACTGTTTAAAGGGTTCACTGCTTCAGGGGTGGGCCTGATTCCATCGTACACTTGAGCTATCCACCTCAATAGTGGAAATCTGGTCTTTAATACATCTGTGTGTATCATCAATAATCATTGCATTGAGAGCAGCAGAATGGTTTTAGTTGTATAGCTCTTTCAAACAGCTGATCCAAATAATGGACAGAATGACAGTATTATGCTGCAATGAGCCAATTATGAAAGTTTTTTGAGTAAATAAAAATAAAGAAATAAATATTAATTTAATCATATTTCCAAGTAATTTTGCTTAGTAGAGATCTTCGGAATCCGATATCTATAAAAACTTCAGTCTCCAAATATGGGATGAGAAAGCTATCAGAATCTTCTACGGGTGCATCCAGTTTTAGGATGTTGGTTTGGTTTTTGGACTGATCTGGACACATTTTTAAATCTTCTCAGCATTGTTTCTTTCTTTGTTGCTGTGAGAATGTTGCAAACTTCCACTTTAAACAATCTGTTAATTATTGTTATTCTCAAATTGCTGCCATGCCACATCATCTTTTTTAGCAAGAGACATTGATCGATATACACGGTAATGTTTTGCCTTTCATTGTGCTTATGAGAAGCTGGATTTTGACTGAGTGGAAGGAATTATATCTGTGATGTGCTTCCATTGACATTTACACTTTAACCCTGGTCAGGTGATCATTGTGAAGTGGACAGTCAGTCTGGGCACTGCTCTCCAGGTGTGTGCAGAAATGGCGGAACTTGCACGAACCTCCCAGCAGGCGGATTCAAGTGTAATTGTCCTTCAGGAGGATATGAGAAGCCATATTGTGAAGTGACAGCCCGATCTTTTCCACCAAAGTCGTTTGTGATGTTTCATGGCCTGCGACAAAGATTTCACATGACAATATCCCTGTCGTGAGTATTATGTACACTCTGTGCTTTTTCTGCTGAGAAACTGGTTATGCTGAAGTGAAATGCAGTAGTCAAAAATGCTTGCAGTTGTATGGGGAACTTTCCATTTATTAATTATTCCAGTGTACCTTAAAAACGCTTTATCAAAATTCTCCTTGGGATTAATTCTAATGGAAATGAGGATGGAGTCTTTCAGAAACAATCAATTTGGAAGCTGCAATATTGTGTTACTCATGGAGCATGTTTCTACTGTGAGATTTGGCAGGTTTTTGCTACTCAGGTGATCATGTTCGCTAAAGTCATGTCTACAAATTTAAATGAAGTGGATGTCTGTAGGCGCAACAGGTTTATTCTCCGGATGAGTGAGGTGCCTCCAGATTTGCTGAGGTTTGCTTGGATGCTGAGAAAGTGAGCATGTTCAAAATGCAGCATTATAAATACTCCATCTGTGAGAGCTTCTGATTTTTGGATACAAGTATTATATAGGGTGGCCCTGTAATTCACTGGACAGTGGTCTTTGTGATTTACTTTGGTCTGATGGTAGGTGTCAATAGGAATTGAGCTTTGGCTAGTGGAGTAAGCAAATTTTACTGATTGAAGTAAGATTGATGGCTGAAATTGAAGTTGGAATTTACAGGCAGAAGTAGAAGCAGAGAGATTCAGTGATTGGAATGGGAAATCTGGAATTGCTAACTCTCGTGGAGCAGGGGTGGACTACCAAATTGCTGTTAAGAATCTTTTAATAAATTTGTACAGGCACATTTATATAAGCCTCCAAGGGAAAAAAATAACCCAATAGACATGCATTGAATGTGATTGAGATATATGAGGTGACTTTGCAGTTCCAGGGAATGTGCACCTGTTGATTTTGCCAGTAAAAAGATTGATGGGGAGTAAAGACCTATCTGTTTATGCAGTATGGTCAGTAGAATCACCTTCTGCTATGCCACAATTGATAGAATACTGACCTAAGTAAGTGGCAGCCTTTAATTTGCAGTTGTTTGACATAGAATTCTATTGAAAACTGGAACAAAATAGATTTAATTTTCATTTACGGTTGCAAGTGGCCTACTGGAACTAATTCAGATAGACCAGTGAAATTGCAGCATTATTGTGCCAACATTGAGCAAACCAAGTTTATTTCACAGGAACTGATTTGTCACACTTGTCAATTCACCCAACAGTAGGTGTTGAGGAGCGAGCACACAGTAGGTTAATATTATTTTGAAAGTGTTTGATTAAATCTGTATTTAAATGATATGAAAAAGGTTTTTTTGTCATTATCTTTACGTGCTGTTGTGTCATGCAGAAGTTGGGCAGGAGTCTTATTGGGTGCCAATCAAATATTTAGCATAGAGACATAAAACGAGGGATTTACAAAATCAAATATATTAAAGGTCACATCATAATCCTACTAGAGATGCTAAGTTAACTGATGGAGAGGGAAGGAAGAAAGCTGCTGTGTTTAATATTTATAAAGTGTAAAGCTTTTCCACCTCCATCACTTGGAAGTAAACCAATTTAATGTGCAAGTCTTTCAGGTTTTGTGAATAGCAAAAAATTGCATTTTTCTTCTTTTTGACTAATAGGATAAGTTAGAGAGCATGATATTAAGCATAAGTCCTGTTATTTAAAAATGTATCGATTGTGACATTTGGTCCCAAAGGATCTAAAATGCCAATGCTCGTATGTTAAAAGCTAGCTGCTACCGGAATAAAACAAATGAGACCTTTTCATAATCTGAATCACAGCAGAAACATTCTGGTTTCCACAAGCATAAAGTCCCATCAAAATCCTGGAAAAGGAGCCTGGTATGATTACAACCAGAGAAACTAGAGCAAAGAAACACCATATGGTGTTAATGTTGCATGAGTGAATTTTTGCATGAGTAACACCATGCAGTTTGCTTAGAGATGGTTCGGAAGATTGAAGGAGTGAACATCTAAAAATAACTTCTAAGACCAACATAGGACTGCGTGTAACAGTTGGTAGGTGGATTTTTAAGTCTGGGACCTGGACATGACTTGACGGCAGGCTGCCCTATTCTGAAATGCATTTGGACCTTCATCTGAGCCTGATCACACAAGCCCAAAGTAAAGAGTTGTTTCCACCTTGCGTTAGTGGGTCCTTTGACTCAGTCACACACTTGGATGGCTGTAATGAGAAATGGAAAGTGAATGTTCCTTTAGGCTCCATCATGCGACATCAGCTTTTTATGATGCATATCAATGACTTGGATGAATAGGATGAAGTTATATATCCAACTTTGAGGGAGACATGAATTAGAAGGTACAGTTAATTGTGAAAATCTAATAAGGTATAACAGACATCGAATAAATGAGTGGTGAAAAGCTGTAGCAAATAAACTTAAGCGTGGAAGATATGAGTTTACCCATTTAGGATCAAGAAAACTGTGGAAGTGCAAAGGGAGTTGGATATCCAATTATATGCCACAGTACAAAAGCAATCAAAAAGACTAGTATAATGTTGATCTTTATCACATTGGGCTGATACACCAAGGGAGGAAGTTATTCTTTAGTAGTTTACGAATCTCTGGGTCACATCCTATCTAAAGAACCGTAATCTATTCTGTATGCTGCATCTCGGGGAGAATGCTCCTATATTTAAATGATGAAGGGGTCATTTCATAGAGTTCTTTAAAAATGAAACATCGATTCAAAGAATAGTTCTCGAGTGCAAAATCTTATAGGGGCTTGAGCAATGGCAAAATCGGATGATAGGTCTGACGAGACCTATTGACATTGGTACTATCTTGCCCCAGATTTTATACTTTGAAGATTGATGACTGAACAATTAAGCAAGATTATAGCTTGTTAAATGCCTTATTCATGGCCTGTCTCTTTATCTTCAGCTTTTGAGCTTATTAAATAGACCGAATAAGCTAGATATCGAAAAATCTCGACATGGAAACCAGACTAGATAGCTGGTGAATTCAGCTTGCCACCTGCTACAGAGAACCTCCATGTTGTATATTAGGCTCTACCATCTTAGGGTATGCTCCATGGGCATCAGTCACACAAACCCCAAGTGCATCCATAAAGGCACCCAGCATGTACCAGGCTCTAAGAACCCTCATGGCACAAGCTCAGTCCACTTACAGGACACTTCTGCATCTTTGGATGCACAAAAACAATCATTGTAACGCTGCAATAAGGATGCTGTGCATTCATGGACAGGAGCAGTCTGCATCTGTGGGGTCTTTGCTTATTGTCATAGTACTCACTCATTCTGAGCCTACTTGGGTACTTACAGTAACCCTTCTTAAACTACCTTGCCCTGCCATTGTGTTTTGCCCCCTCACACAGAAATATCAGGTTCAGTGCTGACACACAAACAGGAAGCTTGTCATAGTTGCCAGCAGGCCTTAGTCAAGTAAAGGAGTGCCAGGAACTAGAAAATAGGAGTAGGAATAGGCTATTCAGCCCTTTTGTGCCAGTTCTGCCATTCATTGTGATCGTGGTTAATCATCCAACTCAGTACCCTAGTCATGGTTTCACCCCATACTCTTTGATCACTTTAATCCTATGAACTATATTTTCTCAGGCATCAATGTTTTGGCCTAAAGCTCTTTCTGTGGCTGAGAATGGTAATGTAGATTATAGTGACAGGATTTTAGCCAACATAAGAATGCCCCAAAGGATTTTTACTACACCGCCTTAAACAGTAGGCCACAACTACAGAAACTCTCTGACATCAGTCGGTCAAGGACAGCCCTGGGATGAGGAGCTGGTTGTCACATAGCCCACTGTTCATCTTATCCACCATTTTGACATGTTATTCTGGGAATGACACATGGTAAAGTAGGGATAGAATAAGGTACAAGGGATGATATGGGCAGGCAGTTAAAGAAATGAGGCGAAAGTGAGGACTGCAGATGCTGGAGATCAGAGTCAAGATTAGAGTGGTGCTGGAAAAGCACAGCAGGTCAGGCAGCATCCAAGGAGCAGGAATATCCAAGTTTGGCTAAGGTATGGCAAGAAATCTTACTGGGCCTTGCTGTGAAAATCCTTCTTAAAAAACCTGATATAATTTGTACTTGGCCAACAAAGATGCAAATTGCAGCCCGCAAAGAAAGTATTTACTCTGGGTGGAGGAGTTCAGAACCTGTGGGCACCGATTCGGGCCAGACCATTAAACAGTGCAATGTAGTTCTATATTTCTGTCTTTTCCGAAGAGGTTGTGCATGCTGGGTGGATTGAAGTTTTCAGCCTGCACTTGAATAAAATAAAGGTGAGGTACAACATGACCGAATGTCTGAAACCTCAAGAAGCTGCCCATATTCTTATCTGTGTAAATGCTATCTGATCCAAACTTTGTCTGCCACCTTATGTTGTCACTTTACCACCAGCCCTTGATGCATTGAATTCCAAATTTGCATCTTTAATTATAATGCTTCCTGTTCTTGCACCTCTCAGCCCTGGCCATTTGAAGTTGGATTTGTGTGCAAAGTCCCTTTTTTTCAGTTTCACCCTGTTTTCAGCCACTTTGCTGCCCTCTCTGGAACCCTCTAACTCCAATCACTGGTTACTCTTCTCTGTGCATTTAAAAGCCTCCCCAAAAGCTGCTTATGCGTTCTGTCACATTTACGAACACTGTTATTGCTCAAATCCTGCCTCTTCCCTGAAGTGCCATCAAGGACACTTAATCCATGAAAGGTGTTATACTGAGTGAGTTACTATCCTTAGTCAAGTGACGTTTTCCATTTAATTATTAAATGGTAATTCTTCTCTTTTACATAGATCTCATTTCTGATCCATTATTGCCAAAATGTCCCATTGATCATTTGAGCTACTTCCAATCCTTTGGAGCTTAACTTTATTACAATGGGTGATAGCTAAATCCGTCTTTTACTGGTAATGAGAAGCTATTTTGTTTCTGAATTTCTTTTTAATAGGCAACATTTTTTTTCTACTTTTCCAGTCAACATATTCATGTTCTTCATGAATTTTCCCAATATTGTCAGAGTTGAGCCAAATTAACTGAATTAGTCAGTAGTCTGCTGGGCTTCCTCAAGCAGAGATAGTGAATAGCACTGCCAAATGCTTTCTTATTTGATGTAATAGTTTAGCTTTTCAGCATTTCTTACTGCTGTCTGGTATTTGGCAGTTGTATTGATATCATCCATGACATTCTAAAGTTGTGGTAGGTAGCATAACAGCAGCAGACCAGCTGTAGCGTGGACTGAATATTTTACAAATTTTACCTTCATGGCTGGTAACAACACAATAAGTGGTAGAAATAATAGATATAACTGGAGTATCTGACGTCAATACCAACCCATCTAGTTTCTGAATGTATTTGGGGTACATGCTGCCCCTTTAATAGAGCAGGTCAGATGACCCGGGGTGTGTGTGTTGGTAGGGGGCGCGGTTAGGGATGGATGTTTGGGCAACAGGCCAATAATAATAAGGATGTAAAGATTGTTGTAGCCCTATCTTGTGGTTTTTTTAATATAACATACTTAGACCCAAACAATAATAGATTGTCGTTCAACTAATGTTTAATGCCAGCGTTGAGAGACATTTACATTGAGTGGCTTCCTGAGAAACCTTATTGTTATTATTATCAACTGAACAATTCCGGATGTGCTAGGTATCCTCAAACATATTTGATTCTGCAGTAAAAGTGCCAAAGCTATTGTAAAATTGGAATGAATTGGATTTTCAAGCGCAGATGTGGTGTTGTTAGGTTGAGGCATTGTTTTGCTTGTTCAACATGTTTTACATCTTGAATGGCTGTTTATTTTGGTTGAACAAGTTTTAGTGATTTGTATAATTTACTACATGCCCATTGATATTCAGTAAATGAGGTAGGGGAAAAATTTTGATATAAATAAATAGTGTTGTTTGTTTGGCAATCAGAAGTATGTGGTACAAAACACCTTAATGTAATCCATACAATCCACAAAATTTTAGCAGATTATAAAAGCCTTCATGAAGGTGCAATCTATATATATATATATATATATATATATATATATGCAGGAGAGTCCATTGTCCAATTTGTCACCACCTTAAAGAGATTAGTGGAACATTGAATTTGGCAGGTTCCTCTAGTATGCCTTGCGGGACTAGTTGGTTTGTGGCATCCAACATTAAGATATTCAAAGGAAGCTACTAATAGAGAGAACTGAATTCCGAGGAAGCTTTCAAAATTGCTACCTCAATGGTTTGGTAGCCAGTAAAGCAACATTTGGGTGTCACTGCTCAGGTAACACTGCATAAAGTAGCAGAAACTCAGCAGAATGTCACCGATGTGGCAAGCTTGGTCACAAGAAGTCAACGTGTTGAACTCGAGCCTAGTGCCAAAAATATGAGTGAGTGGACCACATTGCTGAAATTCCCAGTTACAACCTAAACAAGGGGAAGCCAAAAGAAACAATCCTGAGGACAAGGTATAAGATTCATACTGCCAATCAGGAACAGGAAGTAGACAGGGAGTCAGCTGGGACTGCAGAAAAAGCAGAAGGCCCAGAGTCAGCAGAGTTTCAGTTAAGTACTCTGTCAGTACTGGGTGAATTTGATTGGGGTTCCCCCCAAATTAGAGAGAAAAATCACAGTAAAGATGGAAGTCGATATGGGCACAGCAGTATCTCTGATTCCTGAATCACCTGGAGAAGTTAAGGGCACTACAATTGAAGCCTGCCAAGATTACATTATGGACCTACACAGAAGAAGTGGTGCCACTGAAGGGCTGTGCACTGGTGAAAGGACAGTTACGGGGCAAATGTGTGGAATTGCCACTATACATAGTGAAAGGTGATTACCCTGCATTATTCTGACGCTCATGGTTACATATATTAAGGTTGAATTGGGGCGTGATTAATAGGCTGGCAGACTCAAACATGACTTTGCAAGAGATCCGGACAAGTAAAAATATGTCTTCAAGGGAACCCAGGGTGAAGTGAATGGAGTCTAAATTAAAATACAGCTGAAGCCAGAGGTTCGTCCAAGGAGTCTGAAGGCATGTCCGGTATTGTATGCCATCTGGTCTAAAGTGGAGATGGAACTGGCATGGCTGTGAATCTTGGAGCATTGGAACTAGTGACCACTAATGATTGGGTCTCTCCAGTCATTCCAATTTTAAGAGCAGATGGCGTGGTGAAGATTTGTCATCACTTTAAGGTCACAGTCCACTCAGCTCTGGGTTTGATCAATGCCCACTTCCACTTATAGAAGACTTATTCAGTGGACTGGCAGGATAAAGGAAATTCTCAAAACTAGATCTGCCGCAAGCCTACTTACTACAGATTGGGGGTCATGGAAGAGTCTCAGCCACAACTGACGATAGTTACAGGTGATGTTCCTGCAACAAGCGACTTCCTTTTGGTATCAAGTCAATGCCAGTACTATTTCAGAGGGCCATGAAGCAGATTTTAAGTGGGTTGCCAGAAGTCCAGTGTTATGTGGATGATATTTTGGTCACTGGCTCCATCAAAGAGGAGCATTTGAGGAACCTTAAGGAAACCCTAAAGAGGTTGCAGGAGAACGGCCTACAAGTGAACAGGGAAAAATGAGAGTTGTTTAGAGATTCCATTGCATACCTTGGTTACCTAATTGATGGCGAGAGATGACACAAGGCACCCAAGAAGATGCAGCTGTCACGAAGGCCTCTGGACCAGAGAATGAGTCTCAACTGAGACCGTTCTTGAGACTTGTCAGTTAGTATTGCAACTTTGTTTCTGATCTGGAAACCACACTAAAACCCTCACATTAGTTGCTAGGAAAAGGACGGATGTGGAAGTGGACCCCAGGACATAAGGAAGCTTACCAGGAGGTGAAGCAAGCCTTATACAGAGGAACCCTGATTATCCGAACGAGATGAGCGGGCACTATTCAGTTTGAATAATTGATTATTCGGTTATTCAATTCAATACCTTTCCTCTGGGGCTTGGAGTTTTCAATTAAGTCTGCTCCCTGTTCAAACTAGGCAGCAGCACATTGCTTGTGAGTCTCTGCCTGCCCCCTCACAACCCCGTCCAATACCGCCCCCGCCACCCACCCCTCCAAACCCCATCCAACACCGCACCGCGCCCACCCCCCAAACCCATCCAACTCCGCCCCCCCTGCCTGACCCCCCAAACCCTGCCCCAAACCCCATCCAACACTGCACCTCACCACCCCACCCCACCCCCAATCCCATCCAACACTGCTGCCCGCCTGCCCTGCTGTCCGCCCCCAGCACCGCCCTCCAAAGTGACTGAAGGAGCTGCACAAAATGGCTTCTGCATTGTTAAATTGCATTGAACCAGACAGAAACAAGAAACTCTAGACTGATATAGATCCGATTTAATTGCAGAAGTACCTGTTTAACCTTAGCCACAAGGCAGGGCAAATACGATTCTAAGAACAGGTTGTTTAAAAGAAATCGTGATAGGCTAAGGCAAAAATGCATGAGGGCCTTGTGCGATTTGATTGGTTGTTACTATGCGATCAATCTCCATGTCTGACTATGAACAATGTATATAAACCCTATGCAAACTCTGTAAGCCGTCAGATTCTTTCGGTGGTCTAGGAATACTCATATTACTGGGCTGTTCAGAGTCTACCGACCCAGCCGTATCGAAGAATAAACTATTGCTTGTGTGATTGACAAAGAGTCCTTTACAGGTGTGCTTATTGACCGATCGCTGAACCAAGAGACCCCCACCAGGGTTTCAAATCTTCATTGTGGTGATTGATTACATGCTTGTTATTCTGTGAGACCCAACACAGTGATTTTCAAAGAAAATTAGGGTGTGCACTTGACTGAAATTGTCCTTCATTGGGAAAAAAAAACGGGGGGGAATGACTGGCTTGCTGTCCAGACAGCCAAAATGAGTTCAATGGGATGAGTGGTCGTAATAATTTTCTTAATTTTAAAATTAATTTAACTTTAATCAATTTATGAACTGAAGAGCATTGGCATTTTGGCTAGTCTACATTGTATGTGTTTGCAAATTACAAATTTACAAAAGAAAAAGTATGAAGTTTACCGGCCTTTCCAAATGTGGAAGGAGGATGGTGCAGTTTCTTTTTCTCCTTTAGTCCTGGTGGAAAAAGAATCAATCAATGAGTTCAAGTGAAAATTGGAAAGACACTTGAGGGAAATAAACTTGTCAGGTTACGGGGTGAGGTAGAATGAGGGAATTTTCTCTTCACAGAGTTGGTATGACCTCATTGGATCAAGTGACTTTCTACTGTCAAGATCCTAAATCCATTTTTACTTGAAATGTGATTTGCTATAGATGTAGCTGCCAGCAATATATTTCAGCTTATGAAATGAATTATAAAACAAGCACTCATGCAAAAGTGAAGTACTGCAGATGGTAAAATGAAAACAGAAAATGCTGGATATACTCAGCAGAATCTCAGCAACCTGAAGTTCTCAATCTGTTTCTCTGTACAACTGCTGCTTGAACTGCTAGTATTTTTAGCATTTCTACTTTTATATTGTACAAATATTCTTCAAATCTTGTATTTACATTTATACTGATGATGAAACAAAGTCTGTCTTGGTAAAACTAAAAACTAAGTGAAAGGAGGGAAAGATACATTTAATGTAATAGCAGAATATTACCCGATAAAACAATGGATCATGTAATTAGCCTTCTAAGCTCCTAAAAACTAGTTTAAACCATTTATGTGTAAAATTAAATTGTCAGCTTTACTGTATAAAGAAAAGTAATTTTTGATGCACCTCCTGTAATTTGATAACCGTAATGAAGATAGCTTCATTAATTCCTTTGTTTTGAAGAAAATGCATGCTTATATTTTTGTGTGATTTATACATAGAGATATATGTCAACTAAAGCAACAGCTCCAATAGAGTGGAAAAAGGGAGGCATTGTGAGGATGCTCACTTTGCCATGTTTTGGTTGGAAGAGTTCTTGTTCTAATTATATGTTACAGTTGCAGTGAAGTCTTTCTTGATGCAGTCTGGCAGGTGAAAGGAAAGGACGGTTGGTAAGCAGATTTCAGTTTGCAAAGGGCATAGTCATGCATGAAGGCTGTATTCTTGAAATGTTTGCATCAGTTTTATGTTATGTTTTTGCTGCATTGAGTGTGAATGAGAAGGAGGATGAAGTTGTCCATCATATGGTTCCCACTATTTCCTCTCCGAATGAGAGCTGAGAAATAGAGTAGGCCCCAGCATGCAGTGGCTCTCCCTCACATACTACCTATTTAGGTTGGCGTCACTGCTTGGGGACAACTCATCTCAAAAATCCTTTGATTGGAGTTGCTTGAGTGAGCCAACAAGATCAGGAGGAAGAGGGAGAATTACTGCTTTTTAAACCGGTTGAACAGAAGTCTTTAGTCTGGCTTCCTGTAAAGGTTAGATAACTTATTGTCTGGATGATGTTCGTGTTTTTATTTGCAAATTTAATTACTATATTTGGGAAATAGTCTTTTGGTAGACCTTGTTTGAATATAACATAATGTAGTGTCTTTTTATGATATGACATGGTGCATTTTTCAAAAAGCAAGTTAAAATAATCTGATAATTGGAGCAGCAATAAAAATGGATCTGCTAGTTCATGTACCAACATTGATATACATTCTAGCCACTAAGTGGGAAGATTGATTGTAACGAAGTTTAAAAAAAACAGTATTTATCAGCAAGACTTTAATAATTGTTGAACAGTTAGTTGTGCCAAACAAAAATTGACTTTTCAGCAGTAGATTCAAAGCTGTATGGCAGTCTACAAGACACTTGATGAGAATGTAATGAAATAGCTCTGACATAATCCATAATCCGAAGATATGCAGGTTAGGTGAATTGGCCATGCTAAATTGCCCATAGCGTTCAGGGATGGCTAGGCTAGGTGCATTAGTCAGAGGTAAATATAGAGTATTAGGGTAGGGGAGTGAGTTGACATGGATTTGTTGGGCCAAATGGCCTGTTTCCACACTGTAGGGATTCTATAACCGGGATACTTGTAGCTGTGTCAAACTCAACAAGTTTGACACCATTCAAATAAAGGAGTTTCCTTGATCTGCACTTTATCCAATAGCTAAAGCATCTAACACTAGTTGTGATGGTATAGGCAGGATGTGCTGCAAGAAATGTCTAAGCCTTTTTTGGCAGCACTTCTCAACATTGTCAACTCCATCAAGCAGGAAGGTAACAGGCAACATTATCACCTCTGTGGTTCTTCATCAACCATTCTGACTTGAATGTAAATTGCTAGTCCTTTATTGGTGCTGGAGTAAATCTTGAAACTTCTAATCTATCTACCATTATGTAAGCATATAGTTGTAGCAACTCAAAAAGAATGTTCACTACTTCCTTTTGAAAGACAGTTAGAAACAGATCATAATTGTCAGATTACCATAGACAGCTACGTCCCAAAAATGAATAATTTAAAACAAAATGTCTGAAATTCTAAACTCTGTGATTATACCTGCTCTGGGAGAAAGTGAGGACTGGAGATCAGAGTCGAAAAGTGGTGCTGGAAAAGCACAGCTAGTCAGGCAGCATCAAAGGAGCAGGAGATTGGATGTTTTGGGCATAAGCTCTTCATCAGGAATGTGGGGGGTGGGAAGGGGGCTGAGAGACCTTGCTGGGGGCAAGGTAGCTGGAGAGGCGTTAGGTGGTTGCAGATGTGGGTGTGATGGTGATAGGTCAGAGCAGAGGCTGGAACGGATAGGTGGGAAGGAAGATGGATGGGTGGGACAGTTCAAGAGGGTGATGCTGAGTTGGGGGGTTGGATCTGGGGTGAGGTGGGAGGAGGGGAGATCAGAAAACTGGTGAAAGCGACATTGATTCTGTGTGGTTGGAGGATCCCAAGGCAGAAGGTGTGGCATACTTCCTCTTGGCATTGGGTGGCTAGGATTTAGCAGTGGAGGATGCCCAGGACTGACTTGTCCTCGGCAGAGTGGGAGAGAGAGTTGAAGTGGTCGGCCACAGAACAGTGGGATTGTTTGGTCCATGTTTCGGAGATCTTCTCCTGAAATATTCCATGAGCTGGTGTCTTGTCTCCCAGATGTAGAGGAGATTGAGATGAAAGGGAACATGTAAGCGCAGGTTTTATATCTCTTTGGTGGTAAGGGAAGGTTCCAGCAGTGAAAGGTGGGTTGGTGGGGTGCATGGACCTAACGACGGAGTCGCGGACAGAATGGTCTCTGCAGAATGCTGATAGCGGGGAAGGGAAATAAATCTCTGATGGTGGGATCTGACTATAGGTGGCAGAAATGTCAGAGGATGATGCGTTGTATCCAGAGTTTGGTGGGGTGGAAAGATGAGGACTGGAGGGGGTTCTATCTTTTTTGCTGTTGGAGGAGTGGGGTTCAAGGGCAGACATGTGGGAAGTGAAGGAGATGTGCCGGAGGGCATTATTGACCACATGGGAGGGGAAATTGTGGTCCTTGAAGTAGGACACGATCTGGGATGTTCTGGACTCTGAGCAGATTTGGTGGAGGCAGAGGACTTGGGAGCAAGGGATAGCATTTTTACAGGAGAGGGGTGGGAGGAGGTGTCGTCCAAGTAGCTGTGGGATCGGTTGGGTTTGAAGTAGATTAGTGTTAAGTGTGTTGCTGGAAATGGAGGTCCAGGAACGGGAGGGAGGTGTCCAAGATGGTCCAGGTGAACTTGATGTCAGGATGGAAGGTGTTTGTGAAGTTGATGAACTGTTCAACATCCATAATGGAGCATGAGGTGCTGTCAATACAGTAATCAATGTAATGGAAGAAAAGCTGGGGAATAGTGCCAGTGTAACTATGGAAGATGGACTGTTCCACGTATCCAGCGAAGAGGCAGGCATGTCTGGGGCCCATGCAACTGCCCATGGCTACCTCTTTGGTCTGAAAGAGGTGGGAGGAATTGAAACAGAAGTTGGGTGAGGACCAGTTCAGCCAATTGAGTGAGTGTGCCAGTGGAGGGGTACTGGTTGGGTCAACAGAAGAGAAAGAAACAAAAGGCTTGGAGGCCTTCCCATGGCAGATGGATGATTTTACCTGCAGCCTAGTGAGCAAACATGTAATTGCAAGTGACTATACTATTAAAACTTTAGGGAGCAAGAAGACTAAGAAAAGTTTGAGAAAAAGAGTATATTAACTAAAAATCTGATGTTACTGAAGCAAAACTTCGTGATATTTCACAAGGATGCATGAATTTTATGTCAAGTACATTGTCAAAGACCTATGATTCTTCATAAAGAACCACTACATAAATGACTCCTGTTTGGAACTCACAGATAATCCATAGGCATCAAAAGTTGAAGCAAAAGCTTTAGCACAACAGGTAGAGTAGATCTTTTGTACCTGTGTCAAATGGAAATGGAAGTCTGTTAAATTAGTTAAATTCCATAACTAGAAAGAAAAGCATCTTTTTTGCTTTATTCTCTGAAAAGGAGACTGGTGAATCATGATTTTTGTCTGGCAGGATTACCTATGCCTGTGTGAGACGTGTAGTACACTGAACTGTGTTTTGCACTGAAGTGACTCCCATGATAACAGCCCACAAACTATAGCTTTCTTCATACTTTCTTGGTGTGTCTGTTTCAGTCATTCACTATCATTTATGCTCAGCTGGGAAAATTGCGAATTCATTTTGCTTTATAGGTCAGTGATAAACTTCCTTGATGTAAAGCCTGTGGACCTGTCAGAGTTGAGACCATTAGTTCAACATTGTAATTGTCCATCAGTAAGTAACAGTTCAGAGAGAGCTCTTGGCAAAATTTTAGTGACTGATCGGAGTCACATGCTTCTTGCCGAAGATATTGTGAAAGAGAGTTCCAGAAATAGAAATACATTTCCTTACCAAGTTTATTGTCTGTATTTTCAGGTTCGCTACACAAGAAAATAATGGCCTCCTGTTTTACAATGGGCGATTTAATGAAAAACATGATTTTATTGCAGTGGAAATCGTTGATGGACAGGCCCAGTTGAAGTACTCAACAGGTTTGTACAAAACATATTTATGCATTGCAGTTTCAATTCAATTACATCATTACTTGATCTAGAAATAAATCCCCATTATTTATTGAATAATGTCCAGTCCATTCTATGCGATCTCGGAGAATTCCATATCCATTATGGGCAATTCAGGTTAAAAGACAACACAATTCTTAATAGCAACCTATTTGGTTTAGTCTAATGCAGCTAGTCATCCCTAGAACATACTGAATCTAGGATTGTACTTCCTGTGATGCAGTTCTTTTCACTTCACTTAAAGCTGTCAAGTAGATAAAATTAGTTTTTGTGCAGTTCAATTGCATAGTTTTCAAATAGGACAAATCAGTTCCCACCGTTTGCAATTCTAGTGAGCCAATTCACTTTCTCATCATACTAAATATTAATGGATCTACACATTTTCCATTATAGAGCTCTTGTACCAAGCATAAAATTTAAATACAAATGGAATCTTAATGTTAATATCGGTTCAATAAATATAGCCAACCGATTGTCAAATTTTATCAGGTGTATGCGATATCTGACTGGCACAATCCTATTTTCACATTCAGAAACTTATTTCTTGTGCCGTTTTAATGAGCATGTTTACAGGTTAGTTATGATAATGTGAGACATGTTTCTGTACTCAAATTTGTTTTTCTGCAGAGATGTATGAGAAGTGGGAAATGTCTGATCTTGTGTGAATAAAGTCAGAATTAACATGACGCCAAGTTATAGTCCAACAGGTTTATTTAAAATCACAAGCCTTTGGAGATTTGCTCCTTTGTCAGCACTTCACCTGATGAAAGAGCAACACTCCAAAAGCTTGTGATTTTAAATAAACCTGTTGGACAATAACCTGGTGTCTTGTTACTTTTGACTTTGTCCACCCCAGTCCAACAAACACATATCCACATCATGGATTGCGTGTATTGTCCAGATTCAGTCTGTTGCAAACCTTATGTTTAAAACTGAACAAGCTTATTTACCCTTCTCACTTTGCAGGATTGGAAAATAGGTGTTAAAGTCTCATACACATTCTTGATAATTTTTTATGACTTTTGTCTGACAGTACAATGAATGTGGCAGCTGAGCAGTGAAAGATTGAGACTATTTAGTATAAAAGTAGGGATGTTTTGTGAAAACTATACAAGGCACTATTTAGATCACAGGTGGAATGCTTCAAACGGTTTTGGACCCTTTTCTGAAGAAAGATACTGGCATTGGAAGCAGTCCGGAAAAGGTTCACTCATTTGATCTCCAGGTATGAGGGGAGATTGAGTAAATTTGCCCTATACACATTGCAGTTTAGATGAATGCAAGACAAAGCTATTTTAACATAAGATTGACAGGGTAGATACTAAGAGGTTGTTTCCTCTTGTGGGAGAGTCTAGGATCAGAGCGCACAATTTCAGAGTAAGAGATCACCTTGTTAGGACAGAGATGAGGAGAGATTTATTCTGTGAGGATAGTGAATCTGTGAAGTTCTTTGCTGTAGAAGGTGGTTCATTGGCTACATTCAATGCTGAGATAGACAAATTTTATATAAGCAAGAGAATCAAAGGTTCAGAGTAACCATGATCTCATGGAATGGTAGAGGAGACTTGATGGTCCAGAGTCTACATCTGTTCCTAAATCTTAAGATTTTATTAAATTGAAGAAAACCACAAGCTTACAGTCTGTGTTGAAATATTCTTTTTGCAGGAGAGTCCATGACGGTGGTAACCCCATATCTTCCTGGAGGTGTCAGTGACGGGCAGTGGCACACTATACAAGTTCAATACTACAACAAGGTAGTAAATTAATACTAATTCTGTGTTATTATCGGTTGTTCTTGACTTTGAACCTTTTAAACATTAATCTCTAAGCAGTTAATCTGTTGGCAAGACTTGTATTGTGCAAATCCATGTAAGGAAGTTCATAAAAGGGGTGCAGGAGCAGGAAGACTGTGCACAGATCATTGAAGGTGGCAAGGCAGGCAGGGAGAGCAGTTAGTAAAGCATACGGTGGTCTTGGCTTTATTGATAGTGGGATAGAGTACATGAGCAAGGAGGCAATGTTGAATACTTGTTAGACTTCAGTGGAATGCTGCGTACAGCTGTACATGTTATAGGAAAGGTATGAAATCATTGGAGATTGTACAAGTGATTTACAAGAGTGATTCAAGGAATGAGAAACTTCAGTTTTGTAGGTAGATTGAAGAAGTCAGGACGGTTCTTGTTGGAGGGAAGGAGGCTAAGAGCAGATTTGAGATGTTTTCAAAATCATGAGTGGGCTGGATAGTGTAGATAGGGAAAAGCTTTCTCACTTATTAGATGCACAAGAATGAGATAGCATGGATTTAAAGTGATGTAGAAAAGAAGGAATAATGATGTGAGAAAAAAAACCTTTTCACTCAGCACACAGTTGGGTATGGAATACCTGGAAATGTGGGGGAAGCAAATTCTGTTAAGGCACTCAAGGGTTGATTATTTGAATAGGATTAGTGTGGAAAAAGTATGGAGAAAGGCAGGAGATTGGCACTAAGTTGTTTGAATGCTTACTTGAAAAGCTGATGCAGGCATGATGGACTGAATGGCCTCCTCTTGCACTGTAACCATTCTGTGATAAAATCAGCTTAGGCTGAATCACTGCCAAAATTTCCTTTCTTTTGAGGAGTGCTTTACTGTAGCATGTTCTAGGTAGTCTGGCTTTGATTGGATGACTTGTCAGTATTTTATTGCATGCTACTGTTGTGCATGATAATGTAAAGAAGCAAATGTAACAGACAAAATTGAAGGAATGAAGACAACATTTCAGTAGTGGCCAATAAACCAGAGAGAGCAATAATTAGAAGGAATGCTCATTATCCATGTTGTCCAACTCCTGTTTTTCAGAACTTTCTAATTTTGGATTGTCTCCAGGATATCACTACAACTGGATAAAAATAAATGGTGACAAGATTAGATTAGATTACTTACAGTGTGGAAACAGGCCCTTCGGCCCAACAAGTCCACACCGCCCCGCCGAAGCGCAATCCACCCATACCCCTACATTTACCCCTTACCTAACACTACGGGCAATTTAGCATGGCCAATTCACCTGACCTGCACATCTTTGGACTGTGGGAGGAAACCGGAGCACCCGGAGGAAACCCACGCAGACACGGGGAGAATGTGCAAACTCCACACAGTCAGTCGCCTGAGGCGGGAATTGAACTCGGATCTCTGGCGCTGTGAGGCAGCAGTGCTAACCACTGTGCCACCGTGTTGCCCACAAGTTGCAGAGTTATCTGTTTCAATCAGTTTCTACCCTGTGATTTTCCCCATCCCATCCCCAATCTTTCTATATTGGCTTTGTGGCTGAATTACAAGATTGATGAGTATATTAGGTACATGGTATGTTTGTAATAAATGTCCTGCTGATTAAAGCTGGAAGTAATGTTGGAATGTATCTTGAGAAGCTATTGATGTAAAAGATCCTACAAATTGAGAGGGAAAAGATATAAAAGAGACGTAAGGGGCAGTTTTTTCAATCAGAGGGTGGTGCATTTGTGGAATGGGGTGCCAGAGGAAGTGGTGGAGGCTTGTATAAATGCAACATTTAAAAGGCATCTAGATGAGTATATTAATAGGAAGGGTTTGGAGGGATATGGGCCAGGTGCTGTCAGGTGGGACTAGATTGGGTTGGGATATCTGGTTGACATGGACGGGTTGGACCAAAGGGTCTGTTTCCGTGTGTACATCTATGACTCTAAATATTTAACTTTTATACCAATTCATCTATCAACTGTTGCAGAATTATTTTGAGCACCAGACAGTGATTAGGGAGTCTGGATTAGTGGTGCTGGAAGAGCACAGCAGTTCAGGCAGCATCCAAGGAGCAGCGAAATCGACGTTTCAGGCAAAAGCCCTTCATCAGGGAGTGATAACGCTTACTGTAAACCACAAGGGATTGTGTTGTGTTCCAAATACTTGTTACTCAAGCTCTGCTACTGATTGGTTGTGTTCTTGCCGTTTCAACAATTTGCAGATGAAGCCCAGAGTGGCATAGCTACTAGTTACATCCTGGTACTTACTAATTGTTCCCTACCAGTAATTAACTTCCTGTCCAAGCCAGAAGCTTGCCTCCAATTACTTGTACACTTCTTTAAAACCAATCTTTTGTGTCAAATGTCGTCTGGAAGTTCATTGAGTAATGTAACCATTTTGAGGGGCTAAATGGTTTACTGCAATTTCTGTTTTATGCTAGAGCCCTGTTGACTTGGTGACTGCAGGTTTGAATCTCATTTCCACGAATTTTGCTGCATGCTGCTGAGATGGTGATACGTCATTAAGGAAATCATCATTAAGCTTCTGCTCTTTACCTTTTGACACTTGGCTGTGAATTGCATTATTATTGCTTGTCAGAACACTCATTAGCTAAGAATAAAAAGTGATAGAAAGTTGAAGGAATAATTCATTATGGAAAAAAGAATCGCTCACATAGCAAAATAGACCTGTATGAGAACAGTTGCTTATTATAAAATTTGTTTGTAGGCATAAAAGTTTAAGATCCCTTTACAGCCTTCAGTAAATCTTAAAACTGTGTTTGAATTTGAAACAGAAATTTAGAGATGCGTAGAAAAAAGAAAAGACCTACATTTATATAACACATCTCATTACATAGCATGTTGTAGCTATCAAGTACATTTTGATGTGTCACTACTGTTGGAGCATTGGATTTGTGACAGGTGTTACGCGCTCAGCAAGCCTTCATAAACAACAAAGCGCTAATGACCAGATAGTCTGTTTATTTGTGATATTGATTGACGTATAGATCTTAGCCAGTGTATTGGGGATAACTCTCTTGCTGTTCTTTGGAATAATGCTGTGGGGTCTTTAAGTCTTAAGAGAACCTTGGTTTAACATCACTTCTGAAAGACAGCATGGAAATGCTCCCTTTGTCCTGCACTGCAATATCAGCCTTGACTTTTGTGCTCACGTTTGGGGTTGGGTCTTGAACCAGACCATTGTGATTCAAAGGCAAGTGTGTTACCAATTGACTTTCAAGTGACAGGAAAAATATGCTCATAGTTCTCCAAACTTTCTCCAGTTGGTTGGTCTGGCAGTTTTTGCCGTTGTTTGGAATGGATTGTGCAATGAGGTATTCCTTCATGGGGAGGGAATGGGCAAAACTGTGGTAGATGGAGTTCAATGTAAGAAAGTGTAAGAATATCCATTTAGGATTAAGAAAGGATAGCTATTATCAGGAAAAGACAAGGTAGTTAAAGATAGGGGATTCTAGAACTAGGAGGCATTATCTGAGAATTAGGGCCAGACTGTTCAGGAGAGATGTTAGGAAGCATTTCTACACACAAAGGATGATAGATGTTTGGAATACTATTCCACAATTGGCAGTGGATGTGGGATCAGTTGTTAAATTTAAATCTAAGATAGATATGGCCAAAGGCAATATGGTGTTAGGCCACAGATCTCAATGAAAGGTGGAATAGGCTCGATGGGCTGAATGATCTACTCCTGTTCCTATGAATATTCAAGAATTGTCAAATTTATTTTGCTTAATTTGCATTCTCTGTCATCTCCCTAATGTGGATTATACTGTTGTCGGGATACCAACACATTTCCTCCTGTTTGCAAATTGGATCTTATGCACCCTCTGCAATCTGTCAGTGGGCTTTTTAAACCCACAGTCTTCATTTCAAAATATTGGAAATGAAGTGCTTTGTAGGAGTAGTGTTGATGACAGGGTACACAGCATGATATGCATCTGCTTTTATTCTTGCAAATGATTACAACACAGAAAAACTATTTAGTAAGTTGAATCTGGTTTGGGTATCTGCAAGAGCAGGTCAGTTAGTCTGTGAATCAAATCACAGCCAATTCAAATTAGATTGGTATCTGGCTTTGTACAGCACAGTTATGAATTGATTTTTATTTTCAGATTGAACCAGAGGTGTTCACAAATATTATTGCAAAAGAGTACAGTCACCAATATAATCACGTGGTAGGATCATTGCCGAACAGAATGATTGAGCACCTACATTATGGACCTGGGTGACTATATTAAAATAAGAAATAGTTCTCTTGAGTACTGACCCATTATTATACAATATTAAATCAAAAAAACCAAACTAGCAAAATAAACAATGTTGAGTCATTGGATTGAAATAAAAGCATGAAGCATCAGAAATACATGATAGTTAGGGCAGCATGAATGAGAAAGATATCATAACATTTTAGCTATAAATTTATGTTTCAAAAGCTGAAATTTTAATCTGCCTTTTCCCTAAGATGCTAACCAACATGTTATTAAATTCTTGTGATTTATTGGAAATTACAGCACAGGTAAATTGGCCCATTGTGTCTATGCCAGTCCTTCATCTGCATATCCAATTGGTTCCACTCCCATGTTGTTTCCTGATAGTAATGCAATGTTCTCTGGTTCAAATATTCACCCAATATCCCATTGAAAGTTACTTTTGAATCTGAATCCACTACTCTATGCATCGTTAGACCTTGCTGTGTTAACTTAAAAGCATCCTTCAGTAACTGAACATTCATCCAGCCAAAAGTTTCTTCTTAGATATTCTTCATCAAAATCCTCTGTGCAACCTCCTTACACATTTTGTTCTAAGTAGATCTTCTCTAGCCTCTTGCAGTTATTGAAACTTCTCAACACTGGTACGGTTTTAGCAAATTCTATGAGCATTCTCTTACTAACACTTTGACATATTTCCTGATATATGATATCAAGAACTAGGTATAGTACTTCTGTTGAGACCTGACCAGTGATTTATAAAGTTTAATTTTGTTTCAAACTCTATTATTTTTCTTTTTTTTTTGGGTTGATGGTTTGAGAATTGTCGCTGTGCAATCCACTATGAAGCCCCTTTCTCTGTACAGTTAGGAGATAATTTGATACATTAATTGATGGAAGAAAATTATTGTAATCAGTTCTCCACATTGTTTAGTTGTACAGTATTGTCAATGTCACAGATGAAGCCACTCAAACTTTCTGCACAGTCTTTGTTAGGAGATTTGTCAAGGGATATGTCGAGATGGTCTGAAAGCTGTGCCAATGTAGCATTATGCCAACACAGATCCCTCACCAACTCAAATCATGAGTTAGGC
This sequence comes from Chiloscyllium plagiosum, assembly GCF_037043375.1. Taxonomy (NCBI): domain Eukaryota; kingdom Metazoa; phylum Chordata; class Chondrichthyes; order Orectolobiformes; family Hemiscylliidae; genus Chiloscyllium; species Chiloscyllium plagiosum. Next base: position 20,834,701 of record NW_028270152.1, on the reverse strand, counting down.
TAATGATTGCACCCTAGGGCAATGTTTCCATTTCCTGATGTAGGAGCTTTATTAACAAGTAGGCTGCACCAGTTCGAGCAAGCTAATGTTTTCAGGCAACGGCAGTCCCATCTGGATGCAATTAGCTCATCTTTCTCGAGTTCTGAAATCAACTTATAGCTTTGTACGAGAATTTGCAGTGATTAGAAAATCCAATTGTTAATTCAATTTTCACACATTTGAAACATGTTTGTGCTGCAGAAGGAGTTTTCTTTTGCATTGCCTTCTATATAGAAGGTAGACAAAGAGCAGAGCAAGGGAAAGAAAAATCAGAGATAAAAGATGACTATATTAAAAACTAGATGCAAATAGGAACAGAGTAGAGAATAAAGGGATGCATCTCCATGTGGAATGCCTTGTTCCCACAACTAAAACTGTTTTCTTGAAATTTTATACTCAGCTATTTGTATAGTTTGAGAAAAATTGGAATAAGTGACTGCCTTTAGAAAAGAAGGAAAACAATGAGAATGGAAGAAGCAAAATCTGATTGCCAGTTTGAGGGAAATCATTCAAAACAAGCAACTATTCAGAAATACCAATAATTAACATTTAATATAGAGTACTGTATATATCATTGTGGGAGGTGAGGTAATGTACCTGTTAATGTTTTATGAGTTATCCAAAGTGTTTTATGTATGGGTGTTTCTTTACAACTCCACCTCTTGCCATGAGAAATTGCTCTTGCTTAATTGTAATTGATTTGCCGCTTTCATAAAGAGAAAGGAACAATCCCCTAATGTACTGTATTCATTTCCATGTGTGAAGTAATCTAGTAATATTTTCTGAATGATTATCATTTGGGAATCAATAGCACAGCTACTCTTTTGAAACCCAGTGTCTAGCTTTCATATGATCATCTTGTCTGTGTGCAATTCTTCTTTCAGCCAAAAATTGGGTCAGTAGGAATTGCACAAGGTCCCTCAGAGCAGAAGGTAGCGATCCTAACAGTTGATGACTGTGACACCTCCATTGCTGTCCGTTTTGGTGATGATATTGGAAATTATTCATGTGCTGCAGAAGGTGTACAGTCCAGTTCCAAAAAGTAAGTGTGTAAAATATGCCACTGCATGTAACAAAACATACAAGATATGATATTACATGATACAGAAACAGAAGTTGCTGGAAAAGCTCAGGAGGTCTGGCAGCACCTGTGAAGAAAAATCAGGGTCCAGTGACCTTTCTTCAGAAGTGATGGCAACTAGGAAAATGTCAATTGGATGCAGCAGATAGGATGGGGGGGACGGGATAAGAGGTAAATGATAGGTAGGGATAGAGCCCAAAGACTATTGGAAAGACAAAGGAGTGGATGACGATTTGGCTAGGAGAGTTGATAGCTGTTAATGGAGACTGTTAGCCCTATTGTTAGTCACTAACAGTCTCCATTAACAGCTATTCACTATCAGTTCTGAGGAAGGGTCACTGGACCCGAAACGTTCTCTTCACAGATGCTGCCAGACCTGCTGAGCTTTTCCAGCAACTTCTATTTTTGTTTCTGAATTACAGCACCCGCAGTTCTTTTGGGTTTTTATTCAAATGTTATATGATGTCTGTTTAGAGTAAAAAAATGATTTAATACTGGCAGTTTGTCACTATTGAAACTTTCTCATGAAATATTCTTTGTCAAATGCTTTCTAATCACCTGCTCCTACACTGTGCCTTCTTTGAATTTGATCATTTAGCTTCATCTTTGCTTTCTGGTATAGCTACCTGTGTTACTCCATGTTCCTCAATAAATCTGTATGGAGAAATAAAGCAAAAATTTACATATGGTTCTTATTATGCTCGTGATAAGTGTTCCTCTTCAAAATGATCCAGGTGATTAATATAATGCTGAACTTGGGTCTCTCAGTTTTGTTTATGGTGAGTTTGAGTATATACTCTTCTGAACTGAAGTCTTCTGTAATACTAGTGACAACCTTGACTCCAGTTTGCAGTGGGACTGTGCAAAGCTGAATGTTATTTCTGAAAGCTAGGCTGATGTTCCAGGGTGAATAAGAAAAAATGATGTGTCTCAGAAATCCATGATGTTGCAAGTCCATTCAAATCTCGCATATTTAAGTATATTCGACCATCTAATGCCTGTTTCAGGTTGCATAGAATCTGTTTAGAGCCCATCTCTACTTCTCAGAACCAAGGCACAATCTAATTCCAAATAATAAACTTTATTATCTATTCTTTCCAAAAACCCCTTGAAAGAGGGTTTTCAAATCTTACTCTAAACTACTCCAAAACATTTAAAAATTTTGTGTAGTCTGCAACATCATTCCAGATCCTTTCATGAACCATTGGCGAGATTAGAGCATGTGATTGTCTGCCGTCCAACTCCAGCAGCGTACTAAATAGAAGACATGAGATTTTACCTGTATGCCAGAAAGTTAAGTTTCTCATGCACTAGAATGCTAAGGGATTTCAAAAGGTTCATCTGACTCAGCTTTTGGTTGATTTTTAAATCAACAGGTGAAGTTTCCAAGGTGAATTAAGCTGTTTAACCATATATCTAAGAATTTCCACTGCAAAATAAAATGGGTGCATTGTCTTGCAAGCAGATAATTCTAGACAACACAGTTTTCATTTGACATTGACTGAAATGGCAATAAGTAAAAAATAAGAAGTAACAGCGTTGGTTGTATAATAACATTTCTAGAAGAGGGTCAGTTTGTGAACTTTTGTCCTTTTCCCATTATATTTAATTTCTGTCTAACTTTCTGAAGCAGAATCAGCAATGGGCATACACATTTGCAGCTTCTCTTGGTAACGACTCCTGGAGACTAGAAACAGCAAACCACTCTCATGAATAATGTTTAAAAGGAGTAATGAATGCAATGAATCAATTATGAGGTCTCACAGGGAGTAATATATTTGCGCTTTGTTACATCCTTTAACAGAGATCTGCAAAAGAGTGAGGGGGAGGGAAGATTCTGGTTTCTTTTGCGGTAGCACCATTTAGACAGAATGAAGTTTAATGACTTTTTTAATAACTGAGCTTCCAGTTGAAATTCATTGTGAGTGAGCACTATTAAAAAAAAATACCCATAGTAAGTCAGTGGGCTATTTCACACTTGGATAGGCTTTCAAACAAGGGCTGTGTTATATAAGTGCTTGTGGATATTGATAAAGGTGTTATTGATATTTGTCAGCCAAATTAATGGAATTGCACTTGCTCATTTTCTGGAGGACATTATACTCTATAGGTGGAGACAACTTTCATTTCTTCAGTCTGAGGTGAGACTTGAACCCATGGACCAGCCAGTTTCAAATTGCTGTTTGCTTTGAATTCATTTTGTTTGATTTAGTACTGATGACAGTTTTAACAATTGCTATCTTTTGATCATTCTGAAAACTTCATGAAAAATCTAACCCAATGAGCCATTGGAATAGGAGTGCACAGAAGATGAATTCATGAAAACTCATTTGAAATAACATCTGAACCACCTTCAGTTAATGACAGACAGTTTTGATTTCTTTTTCTTATAATGTTAGATGAATTTACTGTAATGCTAACAGTCCTGACTGCTGAAGCAAGATTATCTCCAGCTCCTGGAGAAATAGACTAAGTGGTGTTGGATAATAGCTCTTAAATAACGTTTAGAAAAAGTGCGAGCAACAACATTGACCAATTTTTAAAAAATAGCAAGTTCTCATTCTTTGAATAAATGTATTTTCCATAGCAACTTTTCTGCTAATAATAGACTGACATGTTTCATTTATACAGCACTATGCTTCTTGCTTTTTTCTTTGATGTGGCATTCTACTAATTTTATAGGTAGCTTTCATTCCACTAAGCAATGCTTTCTTATAAGTAAAATTGGCACAGTTTAACAAATTTTGGATTTCATTGGGGCAACTTAATTGAAGTTTCCTAAATCCAACTTCATAATTGTTTTCAAACTCACTGACGGTTGGCTGTGAGACCATGTGTATATATCTCCTTAAGTAATCCGGTAACATTATACTTTTATCAATAGGTCCCTGGATCTCACTGGTCCTTTACTGCTTGGGGGTGTTCCAAACCTACCTGAGAATTTCCCAGTGATTAACAGGGAGTTCGTGGGATGTATGAAAGAACTTCACATTGATAGCAAGCATGTTGACATGGCAGCTTACATTGCCAATAATGGTACCTTTCCAGGTAATGGAATCTTGTACTTCTGATCTGGTTGACAGTACATTGTATGTGTATATTTTGTACTTCTCTCTCTTTGTGTTTCTGCAGTCTGTGTTATTTTTTCCTAATAATGTGGCAACATTATAAACTTTTCACTGTACTCCTGTAACTCAGTACTTGAGTACATGTGACAATAAAATCTAAAAAGTTCAGTTTTGCATTTAAGTATTTGATGGTCATGTTCTTGGATTACTCCTATCTATTTTTGCTGATGATAAAACGGTGACATAGTAGGGTTGACAGGATGGTTCTGTACTCCTTGAAGAACAGAAAGTTGTGAGGAGATTTGTAGAGATTTACAAAAAACAGTGGGTGTTGTGAACAGAGTAGATTGGACAAATGTTCCTGTTGTGGAGGGATTTTGAACAAGAGAGCACAGATTTAAAGTAATTGGCAAAAGAAGCAATGGAGATATGAGAAGAAATATCATCATGCAGTAAGAGATTGGAATCTGGAATGCACTGCCTGAGATTGTGGGAGAGGCAGGTTTTTCAAGGCGTTTAAGACGGAATTGGATTACAAGACATTGAAGCTGAAGTTGGCGATTTACTCCATCGAGTCTGCTCTGTTGTTAATGAGGGTGGCATCTTGTAAAAATATGCTAATTATCTAAATCAGTTAACGTTGATCCTTAACTCAACGTTCCTGCCTTCTTCCCATAACCCTTGATTCCCTTACTGATGAAAAACCTATCTCTACCCTGAACATACTTAGTAACACAGCCTTTACAGTCAACTGTGGGAAATAATTACACCGATCCACTACCATTAAAAGAAATTCACAAGAACTAGGAATAAGAGTAGAAAATTCACCCCCTCAAGTCTGCTCTGCAAATTTTTCATTTCTGTCCTAACTGAGCAATCACTTACTTTGAGGTTATGCCTTCTAGTGCTAGACTCTCCCAGGAGACTCTCCCTGCCATTCCCCCTAAGAGTCTTAAAAGCAAGTCAGTCCACACTGGGTAGACAATTGCAAATGATAAAATCCCTAATCTACAGTAGGGCTCACTGAAAAGGAAATATATGTTGGGCTGTGGGAAGATGTCCGATTGTAGCATGAGATAAATTGCTCCTATAGGGAGCCAGAGTAGACATAATGGGCTGAATGACCTCTTTTGGTGCTGTAACCATTTCGTGATATAAGGTTGGGGATAATGGATCTGATGCTGGGGCATATTTCTGAAAAGTTTTGTAACTGCTAAACCTTAACAATTTTTATGGCTCAGAATGTAATCTTCCTCCTCTTACCATATTTATTTCTTTAACGTATTCAATATTGTAACTGGTGACCATCTGTTCTAGGGTTTTCTTTCTTGCCCAATCATCATTCTCTTTGACCATTAAAGGATGGAATATGATTTGAGGGGAATTTGCAGGTGATAATTCCAAATGTCCTGGCTCTTCTGGGTATTAGCTGTCACAAGTTTGGAAGTTACTGTTGAATGAAGCTTGGAAACTTGTCTCATTGAGTCTTGTATGATCCACCCTGCTGCAACTGGTGAGAGAGGATGTTTGGAGGACGTGGTGACAGTCAGGTGGATTGGAACATCTCTAGTGTGGAGTTGCACTTGTTCAGATAAGTGGAGACCGTCTCACTCTTCAGTTCTGTCTTACAAATGGTGGACAGACTTTGAAGAATCAGGAAGTGGGTTATTCTCTGCAGAACCCCCAGCTTCTGACCTGCTTTTCAATGATATGCCTCTGTTAGTACAGGTGAGGATCCCATAAATTCAGAAATCTTATGGAGAAATAAATAAGACCGACTTCCAAAAAATGAAACCAGATGATCCAACACACCACACTTCTACGGATTACCAAAGGTTCACAAACCAGGAGACCCCCCCCCCCACAGACCCATACTCTCGCTACCTGGATCACCAACTTACAGATTGGCCAAGGAGCTACACCAAAGACTGAAGCACTTAGTAGAAGATTCACGCCACTCCATCCACTCCACCAAGAATTCCTGAAGACCATGAAAGACACTAAGATAGAAGAGGATGAAATAATGGTCTCCTTTGATGTAACAGCCCTGTTCACATCCATCAACATCAACCTGGCCAAGGAAACACTGACTACACTATTAGAAGGACCAAAGACACACAACACCAAACACCACTAACTTCATCAGCAAGGACAATTTAGTCAAGCCAGTGGACGTATGCCTTATCACCAACTTCACCTTCAACAGCAAAACCTATAGACAAACCAATGGAACACCAATGGGATCTCCGATATCGTGGTTCTTAGCAGAGGCAGTAATGCAGAGATTCGAACAAACAGCTCTGCCAACCATCCAACCCAAACTTTGGGTCCGCTACGTGGATGACACCTTTGTCATCACTAGACGAAACAAATTAGAGGAAACCTTCAAGACATCAATAATACCCTTACTGGCATAAAATTCATTAAAGAGGAGGAAAACAACAACCAACTGCCATTCCTAGATGTCGCAGTAAAGCAAACAGCCAATAGGGAACTTCAAATCAGCGTCTACAGGAAAACAACACATACGACAAAATACTGAATTACAGAAGCAATCATCCCAACATCCACAATTTGTGGGTGGCACGGTGGCACAGTGGTTAGCACTGCTGCCTCACAGCGCCGGAGACCCGGGTTCAATTCCTGCCTCAGGCGACTGACTGTGTGGAGTTTGCACGTTCTCCCCGTGTCTGCGTGGGTTTCCTCCGGGTGCTCCGGTTTCCTCCCACAGTTCAAAGATGTGCAGGTAAGGTGAATTGGCCATACCAAATTGCCCATAGTGTTAGGTAAGGGGTAAATGTAGGGGTATGGTTGGATTGCACTTTGGCGGGTCGGTGTGGACTTGTTGGGCCGGAGGGCCTGTTTCCACACTGTAATGTAATCTAATCTAAATGAAGCTGCATTAGAACATTAGTTCAACGAGCCACCACACACTGCAGCACAGAGAAAGAGGAAAATCAGAGGTGGGGAAAAACACTTATACAGTGTATTCAAAAAGAATGGGTACCCAATGAACAGAGTCCACTGATTTCTCAGCAACAAACACAAACAAGCAAACAAAACACGTCCAGAAACCCCATTCTCTCCTACATCAAAGACATCTCGGAAAGGACTGCCAGACTATGCAGACCTCTTGGCATCATGGTAGCCCACATACCCACCCACACACTAAAACAGCAGCTAATGAACTTGAAAGACCCTATACAGACAACAAGCAAAACTAATGTCATTTACAAAATACCTTGCAAGGACTGTAGCAAAACCTACATTGGATAAACAGGCAGAAAACTAGCCACCAGGATACATGAACATCAACTAGCTACAGAAAGACATGACCCACTCTCCCTAATATCCTTACATACTGATGAGGAAGTTCACCACTTCAACTGGGACAACACATCCATCCTAGGAGAAATCAAACAGAGACACATGTGAGATTTCCTAGAAGTATGGCATTCCAACTGGAACTCTATCAACAAACACATTGACTTGGATCCCATTTACCACCCCCTGAGAAAAAAAAACAGGAAATTACGTCACCATAGGAAATGGTGTCACCACAGGAAATGATATCTCCAACCCAAGAAAACCTAAACAAAGCAGGACATACCACCACTGCTTCACCTGGAGGCTCACTGATGATGTTACCTAGTAAGGTGATGAAACATCTGAAAACGAATATTCCAGCTCAGTGAGCAAACTACATCCAGAACCTCAACCTGAGCTCCAAATCTTCTCAAAATACGCTCATCCCATACGTCGTTTTAACAGTCTCTCAGGTCGTTTAAGTATATTTAAGTAAGATGCATTTAAAGGTTGGCAGGATCCAAAGTTACCTTCAAAGATTTGTGTTTGTAGTTTTTAAAATCTCTGTTTTTGCATCCCTTTTAAAATCATACCATTACTTTAAGGAGAAGACAGTCAACAAGCAGTCTGTATATATTTAAAACATTCTGGTTTAGGCAAGGGAATCAAGTGTTATCCGTGTTGATGTTAATGTGAAATTCAAAACACAAACAGAGCAGCCATTCTTCCAATGAATGGTGGAGCAGGCTCAAGGGGCCAAATGGTCTATTGCTCCTATTTCATATGTTTATCCTTTCTCCTGTTATTGTTCGGAATAAAATTAACCACTCCACTCTTTTCAATGTTGAATTTCATCTACCAATTGTCTGCTTGTTTCACTATTTATTACCTTTTGGATTTCTGTTAGTATCTTCCTGATAGTTGATTACATTTCTGAGTTTCATCATCTGCAAAATTATGCACTTTGTAATAATTTATGTTGAATAGGACAGTGATTGAAACATTGACCTTTGGGATACCACTACCCAGTTTCCTCCAGTCGGAAAAACAACTACTCTGCCTCCTATCTGTTATTCAACTTCATACTCACACAATTACTGTTGCTTTTATTCCATTTATGAATCTATGTGAGGGTACTATATCTAACTGGTTAGATGGTTACTAAATTTGCAGACGATATCAAAATTAATGGTATAGTGGACAGTGAAGAATGTTAACTAAGAGTACAATGGGACCTTGGTCAGATGGACCAATGGGCTGAGGATTGGCAGTTGAATTTAGGAAAATGTGACGTACTGCATTTTGGAAAGACAAATCAGGGCTGTACATCTCTGTGACCCGATAACTGCCATCATGCACCCACTGTGTTATTTCTTCAAAGAACTCAAATCAGATTGGTCAAAAAGGATTTGTCTTTAACAAATCTGAGCTGTCTTCCATTTATGACTGTATGTTTTTCCAAGTAAGAATTACTATTGCCTCAGGTCAATGCCTTAAAAACTTTCTCACTAATAATGTTAGGTCAGCTGGTCAGCTATAATTGTCAGATTTATCCCTCGTCTTTTTTGAACATGGCTGGATAACTTGTAGTACTCCGACACATCTTCGAGGAGGATTGGGAGTTTGTGGCCAGAGCCTGCACAATTCCTTCTCCTGCTTGACAGCTTCTCATCAATAACATTTCTATTCTGAACACTGCCAACCTTTTAACTTCTTCATCTACTTTTCTCCTATTTAATTTATTTACCACTCCTCCTTTTGCTTTGACCCTAGCAGTATTTTTGTTAATGACAGCAGATGCAAAGTACTCATTTTTTTTGTCAAGCCACGCCATGCCTCCACAAGAATATCTCCGTTTTAGTCCCCCATTGGTCCTACCCTTCCTTTAACTGTCCTTTTGATGTTGATAAAAGGCTGTGTTCTTTATCCATTAACATAATCTCTCTTAAATAAGACCAAAGACCATAAAATGTAGGATCAAAAAAGGATCAAATGTAGGACTAAAATGTAGTTACCTCCTTTAATGTTGTGACCTTTTTGTGTTCCATAGACTCTGCTCTGCCATTTAGTGACATCATCATTGATGAGATAATCTTCTTTCAAATTCCACTTTCCTGTCTTATCCACATCACCCTTGATTCCCTTAATGATTACAAATCTTTCTTAACATTGAATATACTTAACACATTAGCCTCAACATCTCTCTGAATGAATTCCACTGACTAACTACTCTCTGAGTAGCAATTTATCTTCATTTGTGTCTTAAATTGGTGATCTTTACTCTGAGATTATGCCCCTCTGGTCCTAGACTCTCCCACAAGGGGGAAAATACCCCTCTCTGCGTTTATCCTGTCAAGCCTCCGCAGAATCTTGTGTTTCAGTTCTTCTTAATGCCGACGAGTATAGGCTTAGCATAGACAACTTCTCTACTTCAGAAAATTCCTCCACACCAAGGATCCACTGAGCGAACCATCTCTGGATTGCCTCTAATTCCAGTACACGTTTCCTTGATTAAGGGGACCAAAACTGTTCATAGTATTCTAGATTTGGATTGACTGGAGCTTTGGTTAATTTTAGCAATATTTTCCTGAATCCTTTTCCCCTTTCATTTCCTTTGTTTTTAGTTACCTCCTTTAATGTTGTGACCTTTTTGTGTTCCATTTGGATCTCTGCAGAATTATAAATATAAAATTTATCATAAGGTCCTTTTTCTATTTCTTTTCATCTCAATTTTAGCTATCCCATGAGCTGTACCTTTAGATATACTTGCTTTACCTCTTATGGGAACGTATCTAGTCTGTACTTGAACTAGCTTACCTTTGAAGGCTTTCAATTTACTCTTTTACCCACCAGATGATAACGAGAGTCCAGAGACAGTAGGAAGTGCTAGATGACCAGAGAAATTGAGGTTTTGGTCAAGAAAAAGAAGGATGCATATGTCAGGTATAGACAGCAGATCAAGCAAACCCCTAGAAGAGTATAAAGACAATAGGAATATACTTGAGGGAAATCAGGAGAGCAAAAAGGGGACAAGAGATAGCTTTGGCAAATAGGGTTAAAGAGAATCCAAAGGGATTCTGCATATACATTAAGGACAGAAGGGTAACCAGGGATCAGCAAGGCTACCTATGTGTGGAACTGCAGGAGATGGGCGAGATACTAAATGAGTATTTGTATCAATGTTTACTGTGGAGAATAATACGGAAGATAGAGAACATGGGGAAATATGTGGCGACATCTTGAGAAGTGTCCATATTACAGAGGAGGAGGTGCTGAATGTCTTAAAACACAAAGGTGGTTAAAACTCAGGGACCTGATCAGGTGTGCCTTAGGACTAAGGTGATCTAACCTTACCAATCTACAAAGAGGAACCTTGTTGAAAGCCTTACTCAAGTCCATATAGATCATGTCCACCACTCTGCCCTCATTAATCCTCTTTGTTACTTCTTCAAAAAACTCATAAAAGTTAGTGAAACACTATTATCAAACAGCTGTCTTTGTCTTAGATTTTATAAAGATCAGCATCACTGTCTCTCAAAGCATCACAAAATTCAAACATCATCTTGCACATGTAACATGCATACAGAAATATTAATGATGTGCAGTATGGAAAAAATATAAAATGAAGTAGACATTCATCTTTCCTAGTTGAAATCATGAAGGAGTGTACAGAAACTTTACTTCTAAAGGAAAATATTATTTAAAAAAAGGCATTGCCAGATAGCACTCTCATTTCCAGCCAATCCTAATAATGGTCATTATGTTCTTGCGCACCTTCTTTAATGAGCATCCCATGATTTTCTAGTCTTGTATCTTGCCAACCCTTTGTATTTTCCTGTATCAATTTCTTCTATCTGAATTATTGGTTACATTCTGAACACTTTTTTTTTCAATAGATTGTTTGTTTCATCTCCCTTCTAATTAATTGAAGTTCAATTTTGAATGTTGCATATGAGTGTCCATCTTTGAATACTCAAGTGTAATTGAATCATTATAGAGAAAATATTGCTTTGATGTGCATAACATTACCACGCCTAACTCCGCCCCCCGGCCGAATTCCGTCACCGCGCCTAACCCCGCCCCCCCGCCGGTCTCCATCACCATGTCCAACTCCACCCCACGCCGACCTCTGTCCCTGCCCCCAGGCCTAACCCCGCCCCCACATCCAGCTCCAGTCCCACATCAGGTCCTAGCTCCCCGCCCTGCCGTGTGTTCACCATCCCTCCAGACTTGCCCCTCTCTGAGGATGAAAGATCAGTCCTCAGCAGAGGTCTCACCTTCGTTCCCACACGTTCTCGGGTCAATGAATTCAATACACGGAGTGACATCGAACAATTCTTCCGCTGCCTTCGCCTCCGTGCCTTCTTCTTCAATCAAGACTCTCGCCCACCCTCTGACGACCCCTTCTCCCACCTCCAACACACCCCGTCCACCTGGACACCCCGTGCTGGCCTCCTACCTGCCCTCGACCTCTTCATAGCAAACTGCCGCCGCGATATTAACCGCTACCTGAACTCCCACACCCCTCCCACCCACTCCAACCTCTCACCCTCGGAACGCGCAGCCCTCCACTCCCTCCGTTCCAACCCCAACCTCACCATCAAACCAGCTGACAAGGGAGGCGCAGTAGTAGTTTGGCGCACTGACCTTTACACCGCTGAGGCCAAACGCCAGCTCGCAGATACCTCCTCCTACCGTCCCCTTGACCATGACCCCACCCCCCACCACCAAACCATCATCTCCCAGACCATCCATAACCTCATCACCTCAGGGGACCTCCCATCCACCGCCTCCAACCTCATAGTCCCACAACCCCGCACCGCCCGTTTCTACCTCCTGCCCAAAATCCACAAACCTGACTGCCCCGGACGACCCATCGTCTCAGCCTGCTCCTGCCCAACCGAACTCATCTCGGCATACCTCGACACGGTCCTGTCCCCATTAGTCCAAGAACTCCCCACCTACGTTCGTGACACCACCCACACCCTCCACCTCCTCCAGGATTTCCGCTTCCCCGGTCCCCAACGCCTCATCTTCACCATGGACATCCAGTCCCTGTACACCTCCATCCCCCATCACGAAGGACTCAAAGCACTCCGCTTCTTCCTTTCCCGCCGTACCACCCGGTACCCTTTCACCGACACCCTCCTTCGACTGACCGAACTGGTCCTCACCCTGAACAACTTTTCTTTCCAATCCTCCCACTTTCTCCAAACAAAAGGAGTAGCCATGGGCACCCGCATGGGCCCCAGCTATGCCTGCCTCTTCGTAGGGTATGTGGAACAATCCATCTTCCGCAACTACACTGGCCCCACCCCCCATCTTTTCCTTCGCTACATTGATGACTGTATCGGCGCTACCTCGTGCTCCCACGAGGAGGTTGAACAGTTCATCCACTACACTAACACCTTCCACCCCGACCTCAAATTCACCTGGACAGTCTCGGACTCCTCCCTCCCCTTCCTAGACCTTTCTGTTTCTATCTCAGGCGACCGAATCAACACGGACATCTACTACAAACCAACCGACTCCCACAGCTACCTGGACTACACCTCCTCCCATCCTGCCCCCTGTAAAAACGCCATCCCATTCTCCCAATTCCTTCGTCTCCGCCGCATCTGCTCCCAGGAGGACCAGTTCAAAATACGTACAACACAGATGGCCTCCTTCTTCAAGGACTGCAATTTCCCCCCCGACGTGGTCGACGGTGCCCTCCACCGCATCTCCTCCACTTCCCGCTCCTCCGCCCTTGAGCCCCGCCCCCCCAACCGCCACCAGGACAGAACCCCACTGGTCCTCACCTACCACCCCACCAATCTCCATGTACAGCGCATCATCCGCCGTCACTTCCGCCACCTCCAAACAGACCCCAGCACCAAGGATATATTTCCCTCCCCTCCCCTATCAGCTTTCCGTAGAGACCACTCCCTCCGCGACTCCCTTGTCAGATCCACACCCCCCACCGACCCAACCTCCACTCCCGGCACCTTCCCTTGCAACCGCAGGAGGTGCAACACTTGCGCCCACACCTCCCCCCTCACTTCTCTCCAAGGCCCCAAAGGAAACTTCCATATCCGCCACAGATTCACCTGCACCTCCACCCACATCATCTACTGCATCCGCTGCAGCCGGTGTGGCCTCCTCTATATTGGGGAGACAGGCCGCCTACTTGCGGAGCGATTCAGAGAGCACCTCTGGGCCACCCGGACGAACCAACCCAACCACCCTGTAGCACAGCATTTCAACTCCCCTTCCCACTCCACCGAGGATATGCAGGTCATTGGACTCATCCACCGCAAAGCCACAACAACGCGACGGTCGGAGGAGGAGCATCTTATCTTCCGACTGGGAACCCTCCAACCACAGGGGATGAACTTGGACTTCACCAGTTTCTTCATCCCCCCTCCCCCCACCTTGTCTCAGCCGAATCCCTCCAGCCCGGCACCGCCTTCCTGACCTGCAGTCTTCTTCTTGACCTCTCCGCCTCCATCCTACTCCGACCTATCACCCTCACCTTGACCTCTTTCCACCTATCACATTTCCAACGCCCCTCCTCCAAGTCCCTCCTCCCTACCTTTTATCTTCTCCTGCTGAACACTCTCTGCTCATTCCTGAAGAAGGGCCTGTGCCCGAAACGTCGAATCTCCTGTTCCCTGGATGCTGCCTGACCTGCTGTGCTGTTCCAGCAATAAAGTTTCAACCCACATAACATTACCTGTAACTATCAAATGCAATTCTAATGTCCTTTGTTCTGACATTCATACCAGGCCAATTTTAAACTTTATCCAACAAAATCACTCATGCTCAGCAAAGATAATTGATGGACAATTTAAAATAGGCATTTTAAGTGTAAGAGGGTATAGAGTTGAAAATACTTCTGAGTTCAATATGAATCTGAAGTTACAATGGTCTCCTGCAGCCCCTGAGTCAATGGCCTGTATAGAGTCCAGTGCTGAACAAGTGGTGGTTATGGTGCTCATGTTTTCCTAATGTTCAGCTGAAGAACTTAAAACTATTTCAAAAATGGCTGTTGGGCAAGCAACTTGACAACACAGAATCAGTGTAGGAGTAAAGAGAATTGGTCATAGGATAGATGAAGCATCAACAAATATTTGGAAATTGTACTTTTTTATTGCTAAAGGTTAGCACATAAAACACCAAGAGGAGGAGGGACCAAGGATTATAAATGGTGATGGTAATGGGAAGGTCTATGGCCATTGAATTCCCATGCCTTAAGTTTACATTCCATGTATCATAGAAAATTATAATTAAAGTTAAAATGAATAGAGAAATGTAAGAAATAATTGAGAGCTTGAAGTTGAGAGAAAGAGTCTGAGAGAGAAAGAAAGAGAGAGAAAAGATGAATAAAAGTTTTGGATGCCAACTCAGAAAAAGAATTGAATGATGAAAATTAGGTGTTAGTTTTAGCTTTAAGAAAGAACCAAATTGAGCAAATTATAAAAAAGGTTCTAGTGGTGAGTTAGTGAAACATTTTTATCCATTTCATGTTGTGAAAAAATTTTTAAGAAAATATGAAGATGATTTTACAGGCTTTAAAGATAACACAAGGTGTCATACAGTGCTTGGATTATAACCCAGATATGAAATTTAATGCTTTGTGTTTTGATATTCTTCCAACTATATCCAAACTATTTGTGTTATTTTATGTCACATTGCTTCTTGAATTTTGATTTTATGATTTGATCCCACAATCTTTGTCAGGCTGCAATATGAAACAGTCATTCTGTGATTCAAACCCATGCAAGAATGGAGGCACATGCATGGTTATCTGGGAGACCTTTCTCTGCGAATGCCCTCTGGGATTTGGAAGCAAGGACTGTGGGCAAGGTAAGCCATAGCTGAAAAATTGTATTGTATGGTGAGAGGGGCATGGTCAAATAATTAACATTTAAAATTGTTTTTAACTGGTTGGTCACAAGTCTGTTTTGAGACACCTTAGGCTGTCAGAATTGCATTGTGGATTCCCATTTTTCAAACCAATAACATGCTGCAAACTAAAGTAATCATGTTCATAGAAGCAACCCTTTGAGCTTATATATATCCCTGGTGGTACAGTTCATTGAGGCATTAATACACTGTGGAATAGAGCTTTGAGATGTGACTTTTACAAACTCTAATTCCCTAACCAATTGCTGTTGCACACTTCCTGGCTGTCAGTTAGATTAGTATTGACAGGGTTTTGGAAATAGGTCATGCAGCCATCCTACTCATATGGCACAGGGAAAGGAAATTCGGGATTAATTCAATTTAGATAGTTGACAGAATTTGATTGGATACAAATTGAGACTGTCTGTATTTTGAAACAGTCTGTGTGCACAGTTTCTTTAATTTCAAAAAAGATTGATACAAACATAGAACAGTACAGCATAGGAACAGGCCCCTTGGCCCATAATGTTGTGCGGAACATGATGCCAAATTAAACTAATCCTTTTTGCCTGCCCATGGTCCATACCCTTACATTCCTTGTATATTAATGCGCCTATCTAAAAATCCCTTAAATGCCCCTATCATATCTGCCTCCACCTGTACCCCTGGCAGCGTGTTCCAGGCATTTTCTACTCTGTTTTAAAAAAAAAACTTGCCCCTCACATCTCCTTTCAATTTTTCCCCTCTTACCTTAAATGTATGCTCTTTAGTTTAGACATTTCAACTCTGGAAAAAAACTTTCACTATATTTGTGAAAAGGTGTCTTTAATGACGTGCCTTATTCTTGTATCGTTTTCGCTTCGGTGTTTGTGTTTATCTGAGTAACCCAGTATCGCTGGTCTCTTGCATCATGGGGACTACCTTTCAGCATGTCATAAAGGTTTACAGCAAGGAAACAGGCCCTTCGGTCCAACTTGTCCATGCTGCCTAATTTTCACAATTGATCTAGTCCCATTTGCCTGTGTTTGGTCCACTTCCCTCCAAAACTATCCCATTCATATACTTGTCCAAATGTTTCTTAAAGGACAGATTTTACTTGATTCCAGTTCTACCTCTGGCGTCTTGTTCAAGACACTCTCCACCATCTGTGTGGAAGAAAATGCCCCTGTGGACATTTTTGTGTCTCTTCCCTCTCACCTTAAATCTATGCCCTCTAGTTTTAGACTTACTACCATGGGGAAAAGCTGTTGACTATTTGCCTTATATATGCTTTCCATGATTTTATACACCTCCATGAGATCACCCTTAGTCTCCTACTCTCCAGGGAAAAAGGTCCCAATCTATCCAGCCTCTCCTTATAACTCAATCCTTGCAGTCCAGGTAACATCCGAGTAAATCTTTGCTGCACTCTTTCTAGTTTAATTGTATTCTTTCTATAGTAGGGTGACCAGGACTGCATGCGGTGCTCCAAATGTAGTCTTACCAATGTCTTGTACAACTGCAAGAAGACATCCAACTCCTATACGCCATGCTCTGACCAATGAAAGCAAGTATGCTGAAAGCCTTCTTCACCATCCTGTCTACCTGTGACTCCACTATCAAAGAGCTGGGAATCTGTACCCCTAGGTTTCTTTGTTCAATAACATTTCCCAGCGCCTCACCATTGACTGTGCAAGTCTACCATGGTTTGATCCATGAAAATGCAACATCTTGCATTTATCTAAATTAAAAAGATGGGGTACTGGGCTAATGGTCGGATACTTGGTAGTGTGGATGATCAGAGGGATCTTGGTGTCCATGTACACAGATCTTTGAAAGTTGCCACCCAGGTAAATAGTGCGGTGAAGATGGCATATGGCGTACTGGCTTTTATTGGTAGAGGAATTGAGTTCCGGAGTCCTGAGGTCATGTTGCAGTTGTATAAGAATCTGGTGCGGCCACATCTGGAGTATTGTGTGCAGTTTTGGTCGCCATACTATAGGAAGGATGTGGAGGCACTGGAACGGGTGCAGAGGAGGTTTACCAGGATGTTGCCTGGTATGGAAGGAAGATCGTATGAGGAAAGGCTGAGGCACTTGGGGTTGTTTTCATTGGAGAAAAGAAGGTTTAGGGGTGACTTGATAGAGGTGTACAAGATGATTAGGGGTTTAGATAAAGTCGACAGTGAGAATCTTTTTCCAAGTATGGAGTCAGATATTACAAGGGGACATAACTTTAAATTAAGGGGTGATAGGTATAGGATAGATGTTAGGGGTAGGTTCTTTACTCAGTGAGTCGTGAGTTCATGGAATGCCCTGCCAGTAGCAGTGGTGGACTCTCCCTCATTATGGGCATTTAAGCGGGCATTGGATAGGCATATGGAGGATAGTGGGCTAGTGTAGGTTAGGTGGGCTTGGATCGGTGCAACATCAAGGGCCGAAGGGCCTGTACTGCGCTGTATTCTTCTATGTTCTATAAACTCTATTTTCTATTTGTGAGCCCACTGGCCCAATTGAGCAAAATCTCGCTGACTTTGTATATCTTTATCTTAAATATGTGGCTCACTATTTTCATTGCAGTGTGCGGTCTGTATTGAAATATCTCCTGTAACATCCAGATTGCAAATGACTACTTCATTAGTGAAATATATATTGCAAAATATCTTCCTGTAAAATGTAGTCATAGAGTCATGCCTATGGAGACAATCTGTCATTTTTATTTTTCTGTGTATTTACAGTGATGCACCATCCATACCATTTTCAAGGAAATAGTTTACTATCCTGGGATTTTAAGAACGAAGTGAAGATTTCTATTCCATGGTTCCTAGGACTTATGTTCCGAACACGTCACACTGAGGCTGTGCTGGTGCAAGCTCATGCTGGACAGTACACTACCATTGTCTGCCAGGTATTATATTATAATCTGTTTCTACTGTTCGGTCCACAGCTCTTTCAGTTAATTTACAGTCAAATTTGAAGAGATTTCCCAGATTACCAATGCCTCTGTGGGTACAGAGGCAAGTAGTTTTGCAAAGTACCTATTGGCCAGTTACTGCTATCTGCATTTATGTTCAACCATACGTAACACCATTTATTCATTTTGTCACGTGCATTCATGTCCTCATGCAGATGTACATCTTTATCCATAAAACTGACCCTGACCTTTAAAATGAACCTTGACTTTTCTAAACCAGAAAAGGAAATGCAATTTTGATGATGATCATTTACGTTAAAAGCTTAGTTTGAGAAATTCAAGCTATCCAAATATTCTATCTTAATTGCCCTTTCTCAAAATTGTGGAAAAAAGAGCACATGCAAAATAAATAAACTGGGAATTTAAGCCAGATGGTGTGTTTTTTCTGCTTGCAGATGTGTACTTTTTTTCTCTACAAAGTGACATTAACAGAAATGTGAGAAGCCTACCTGTCCCCCTTACGGGAACTGTATATAATTTTGGTACCCTTGACATACATGCAAGCAGAGTGATCGCCTAAATACCTGCCTGCATGTGAAAATGTTGTTTTCAAAGTGCATTGGTCTTTGTGCAAAGGCATAAAGGCACGAGGATGGCTGGCGGTGAGCGACATTGCTAATTTGGGTAAACTCTGCCAATTTACGACTCCAAAGGATGATATTGAGGGAAATAGTTCCCTTAATAATCTGGACGTGATTCAAATCCAGTTCCCTTAGATGGATATGAGAGAGTTCAAGTAATTAATTCAGTAAGTCTGCTGCAAGTAAATAGTTTTACATTTTATTCTTGCCTATAGTTTCTCCCTTCTTGTAATTACTGCCCTTTATGGCTATAAATTGAGACTTTTCACAATGCGGCAGGTGTTGAGATCCTGAGGTCACATTTTCAGGAGGATGTTTAAAAATGGAACTTTAATGATTGTAACCTCTGAATTGCTCCTGGTGCCATTTGCTAACAAGAGTAGTAAATTGGAGGTAGGGAGGATCAATATTTGTGCCAAGGCATTGGGCTGCAGGGAAGACATTAGTTTCTTGAGACTTTGAGACCAGTTCTGAAGAAGAAAGCCCCCCCTATTCAAAAGGAATGAAATGCATCTCAGCCGGATGAATTTACTTATAGTGGGGTATACTAGTGTGAATGGGAGGATTCAAACGAAGCACTACACACCAACATATCAAAGTACTAATGTGTGCCTATTTTCCAGGTGACCTTCCGAGAGACAGTCATCACTCAATGGCTATCCTGCCCAAAAGCAATGAAAAGTTAATCTATATATGTAACTGTATTTCGAATTTGGTGATTTCAAAAGGGAATTGGATAGGCATTTTTTGTGAAATTTAATCTGTCATGGATGTGAATGTTGCTGGCTAAGCCACCATTTGTTAAGCATCCTGATTTGCTCATGAGAAACTGCCTTCTTGAAAGCAGCAATCCCTGTGATGCAGGAACACCCAGAATGACATTAGGAAGTGAGTTCCTGGATATTGACTGGGCAACAGTAAAGTGACGGTGATCCAATTCTAGCTCAGAATAATGTGTTACTTGAAGAGACATTTGCAAGTGTTGTTTTCATGCATCAGATGTCCGTAAACGTTTAGGTGTTGTGGTCTCTGTTTGGAAGGTGCTGTTTAAGGAGCTTTGATGAATTAATGCAGTGCATCTCATCAGTGGTAAATGATGGTACTACAGTGTGTTAATGTTGGTGGGAATAAGTATTGAAGTAGATGGCTATTGTGTCAGTCAAGTGGGCTGCTTTCTCCTAGATGGTATCAAGCTTCTTGAATGTTGTTGGCACTACATGTTTCTAGGCAAGGTATAAGCATTCCTTCCTGCTCTTGAATTGTACTTTGTAGACAGTCAACAGCCTTTGTGGAATTGGAGGTGAGTTACTCAGGGCAGAATTCCCATTTGCTGCTGCTGCTGTTGTTGTGTTATTTTCATAGCTGGTCCAGTTTAGTTTTTAGTTAATGGTAAATCTCAGGAAGTTGCTAGTGGGGGCTTCAGTGTTGGGAATGGCTTTGAATATGATATGACGGGACAGTGACTTAACTTACTCTTGTTTGAGATTGTGTTTTGTGTGAATGTTACTTGCCATTTTACAATTGAAACCTGAATGTTGTGCAAGTCTTGCTGCATCTGGATAAAGACGACTTCAGTATCTGAGGAGCTAAATGAAGCTGCACATGTGCACTCATTAGTGAGCATTCCCACTTATGACCTACAATGGTGGAGCCTAGGATACTATCCTGAGGAACTTAATGGTATCTCTCACACAATGATCTCTCTTCTGCATGCTTTAAGATCCTGACATCCTTCTAAAGTATGGTGTTTGAAAGACTCATGGAAGCAGTTTTGGTAATAAATTTCAAAGGGAACTTGATGAATATTTAAAGGGGAGAAAATATTCAAACTATGGGGAAAGAATGAGGCAGTAGGACTAATTGGATGGCTCTTTTAAATAATTGGCAGAGGTATGATGGAGAAGAAAAACTTCTATAATATAAGATCCTGTGATTCTAGCTCCTTTGGTTATTTTACTGACGTTTGTCTCAGTGAGATACAGTCTTAGGTTGCAAACAGCTCTAATGTGTTCCAGGTACTATTTCAGGTGAGTACAAATTATTCATTTGAGAAACAGTTCGGTACTGGTCTAGGATGATGGTGATATTTTTATCTTGAACGATAAATTCACTCAGTTGGGCTGAATCAATCTTTTGATTTGTTTCAGTTTGTACCACAAGTGAACATTTTTGAAGACATTTTTACTTTAATGACCAAATAATGCTTTCTTTTTCTGTGGCTGATTTTCAATTGGAAGCTTATTTGTTTGAAATGTGTCAGAGCTTCTGATATCTTGCAGATTTCTTCAGCTGTCTCAGAAACAGTGGAAGGCACCAGTTCAGTAAATTAACCAAATGCAAGATAATTAGTCAGTAGAATACTTATATGAAGTGGACTTTTAAACCTTTTATTTCAGAAGATGTTGCCATTATTGTTATTAAAATGCCTTTCAATGGTCATAAGCTCAAACTGGTTAGTTATTATTGGAAATTACTTCTGCAGTCAGTAACACAGATCAAATAGCTTTCTGATCTTCAATGTATTAACCCTTGATTCTAATTGCTACAGTAGACTCTTTGTTTCTTCAATAGATTAGATTAGATTCCCTACAGTACGGAAACAAGCCCTTCGGCCCAACAAGTCCATTGCAGTCCTCTGAAGAGTAACCCACCCAGACCCCTACATTTACCCCTGACTAGCACACCTAACACTATGGGCAATTCACCTGATTGTGGGAGGAAACCCACACAGGCATAGGGAGAATGTGGAAACTCCACACAGTAACCCGAGGATGGAATCGAAGCCGGGTCCCTGGCGCTGTGAGGCAGCAATGCTAACCACTGAGCCACCCCTCGTGATCAGCAGAAATAGCACTGTCACATTTCTGGAAAATATGTGTTCACTGCTCTCATATTTTCACCTATTGTTTACTGAACAGACCATCCCCATGACTACAGCTTCTATTTTTGTTGTTAATGACAATTTATTTATATTGTGACTTAGATTGGAGACATTTCATTGAATCAATCAAAGTGTTTCATGACAATTATCAAACAAAATTCAACAACGAGTCAATAACTAAAGGTTACGGCAAATGACCAAAATGATGGTCAAAGAGAGAAAGTTTAACCTTTTTAGTTGGAGGAAGAGAGATTGACAGAGGATATTCTAGATCTGAGGGACTTGATATCTTATAATGTTTAAAATCAGGGCTGCTCTAAAGATATGTTTGGGTCCTTATTTATATATGTAAAGGAATTCATGCTTGCTTGAGGTCTGATCTTCAAGATTGGTCAAAACCATTTTTCAAGGTCCCTTCCTGAATTTCTTTTTCTCAGGCTATTTTTTGAGTTTCATGATTTCTTTTTTTCAACTTCACATGAGTTCCAGCTACTATTCTTCCTTAGTTCGTTGATGTTTTCTCTCAAATTTGGTTTCTAAATGCAATGCCCAAATTGCAATAACAAGTTCATCTCAAATTCCAAACGTTTGATGCAATGAAACAGAAATGTAAGACAGAGAGAGAGAGAGGATGACTGGAAATCAACAAATTGTTTAATCTAAGCATGTACAAATTGGGAGCAGTGGTAGGCCCTTTGTCCAATCGAGCCTTCTCCATTCATAATGAGATTTAATATTGTAATCAAATCAGGGATCTTAGTTGCTTCATTAACAACACACATGCTTCCTCAGATCCTTGTCCCTCAATTTTGGTTTAAGACATCTTATTAGCAATATTAGTTATAAATACCTGGTTACTGGACAGAGTTTAATAAAGCAGAACCGAAAGCCCGGGGGAAGTGGGAGATGCCCATACAGTCAGGGCTGCTGCTCACCAGTGCTGGTTATGTTGTAAACCTGCCAAAGTTGAAATTGGGGCCCAGACAAAATTATAGCAGTTCCCCTGGGACCTGAGGTCGGGGCCTAATGAGCTTAGGAACCTACCCTGGTAGCAAGGTAACAGCACAGGACAAAGAGTGCACTGTCTTCTGTTGCTCCTGACAGCCACAGACATCTGGCAAAGTGATCAGAGACAAGAAGTCAACTTATATCTAACCCTGCCATCTGCAGTTCTTCACCAACAACAATGTGAAGCTCAACCAGCTGCAGTAAGGCTCACCAAACAGCAGGTTGGATTCTGCCCAACTTCCACTTTATGCTACTCACAAGAAACCCAGACTCCTTGGCTAGATTAGAGGATAAGATCAGGAGAGATAAGAGAAGGAGGAAGGGGATTTGTCACTGAAGGAACTATAGCAGCAACATGAAGGAGACTGAATTGGATCGATTGGAAGAGCAGCTTCTCAAGTGTAGTGTATTTCATGATTTGGAGATGCCAGTGTTGGACTGGGCTGTACAAAGTTAAAAATCACACAACACCAGGTTGTTGTGTGATTTTTAACAGTGTATTTCAAGTTCACTGCTTCAACCAAAAATGACAGAGGCAACCTTTCTTGAATTTTTCATCACTTTTTCATTGCGTTTTTAAGGTCCGTTTAATTAAGTACACTTCCTGGGACTGGGTTCATATTTAAAACTGAAGAAAATTTACCATGGTCACAAAGGAGTTGTTCATGGACTGCATCATCCTGGAGGAGTTAATGACAGGGTATTTTTATCACTGATGATAAATGGTACTAGTTGTTGAGCCAGTTCACTCTCTTAGAACAGTAACATTTGATGACATCACTGGTCATCAATCTTGTCTCAGTCAAATGAACACTTTTCTCAAGGGTACTTTTGCTAGTGTTGCAATAATCAGATATCATTATCATTTGTTAATGCTTGAAGCCTTTAAAATAGTTATCTATAAATAAATGCAGTAGCTTAGCAGATGGGTGATGTGTAAAACTGAAGGTGCTAGAAGTGTTGACAGCTATTGGCATTGCTTATGCTAAATATGGATTGAAACATTTAATGTCTGGACAATGAGATTGAGACCTTCACAATTTGATTTCAAGTCAAGTTGGCAACTGCTTTTGAGTCACTTCCTTTTCTTGAAAATCTGTTTTATTTAGAGTTCTGTATTTTCCATGTAGCCATTTGGCAAAATTCAACTTGTGGCTCATGGAATCAAACTGCACCTTCAGTAAATTCTTTTAATGGCCATTTAAATGCCCATGCATTTGCACATTTGTTTAAGCCACAGTTAGTGTACTTATGTAAGGAGTACACTACTACAGAACAACCTCGTTTATCTGAACGAGATGGGCGGGGAGTATTTTGTTCGGATTGTTCGGATAACTGATCTGATCGTAGACAAAGGAAAAAGCTGTTTTTATTTCATTCAATCGATAAAATATGTACAAACATTGGATATTGCTTAAAAATTCATGATTTTTACAAATAAAATCACTTTTTGTGTAAATAAAATTCATTGAGGTGGAGGCCAAATCCTCAAATATTCCTTAAGCTATCCACATATTTCTGGAAAAGATTTGAGGATCTAACACTGTGCTCTACCAGAGAGTTTATTTAAATCTATAATTTTGAAGAGTCTGCTATTTAAACAAGCTAATCTTTGCATTCTGCAAGTTGCAGATTTTATATATTTTGTTCAGAAGTATCTTGCTGTTTTAGTGGCAGGAATTAATACTAGAGCAACCTTCCAGGCTGCAAGAAGCAAATTGCACAAGTGCGGTTAAACTGAGGAGGACTAAACTCTCATATAAATATGGACATCCCGCATTAAACAAGGTCCAAACAGATTCTAAACTCCCAAGAGCATTTATCACTTTCTGCTAAACGCACTGTCACTACAGAAGGACAGAAGCACGCCCTCGCTCATGCGTTTACTTTCTCTGCCATTTTTTTCATGAATGGCCCAGTAAATTGATGGGAATAAAGCACTTACTTTTGCAAAGGGCTGTGTAACTAACCCCTTTGTAAAAAATATCCGGTCGTTGTTGCTTGAGGTGCTTGTGTTTCTTTATTTTTGTCAGCATATTCACATGTTCTTCAGTATAGGTAATCCAAATTCACTTTTAGTCATTGCAAACAAAAGACGCTATCGTCGCACCAGTGTCGGTAACACCTCTTTGATGCAACATTTTTACGGGACCTCGTGATTTGGATAATCCGAAGTTCGGATAACGGAGGTTGTTCTGTATACAAAGAGGACATTGAAATAGATACTAATCGTTACCTGTAAATGTTTTCTGTGTGTGATGTGACAGACAGAGCAAATTCAATTTGATTAGCAACAAGTAATGATTATCCCCTTTTCAGAAGTAGAAAGGAGATCACGTTGATTTTTGAACGTATTGTGGAATCTTCCTATTAATCTAGCATGATTTCCTTCAGTTTTAATTAGATGTATCAATGAACTCTCGCAGCTCGGAGTACAATTGGTAACTATTCATCTTCAGGTCCAGTCACTTCCCTACTGACATGATTATTATCAGTGAAAGCAGCAGGGCTTGAAGTCTAGTGTATCACTTTTCTTGGCCTTTGATCTAAAAAAAAAAGGGCCTTTCAACGTGTTTGCTGCAAGCCTGTGGCTACTGCTTGTCAAGCTGTCTGTCAAGCTGCAGTAGCTGTAAAATGACTCTACTATCTGTATTGTATTGCCTTGTAGAGATCTTTAGTGAACATCACAAGAATTATGATAAGTGCCATTTATATCAGTGGGAGCTTCGTCACCAATTTGTGCACTGCTCATTATGATAATTCTTTGTTCTGAAAATACATCAAGGTAATCTAGCCTCTCTCAACATTGTCAGCTCCTCACAGGAAAACGGTAGTTTACACTGGGAGACCAATATCATATTTGAGCTGAAAACTGCAGCTTATTGCCTGATCGAATGGCTGAATTTTTTTGTTATTTTGAGGTAGCTGATTTTATATGGCAGCTTAAATGCTGTCAAAATGAGTAATATTGCAATGTCCAATATTAATCTGTAAATTGCCACCGTTGAGAGCACTAAGTGTGGTAACATGCCTCAGTTTTGTGATTGGAATTGAATTCATTTGAAAAGTTACATTGCCAAGAGATCGCAGGTGAAATGGGAGAGAGAAGAACATTGAAGGGTTAGAATGCCAATATAAATTGCAATGGAAGAGTGCCAACACATATTGCAGGAAGGATCTTCAATTTTAATTGAGTAGGAGATGTAGATCAAAGCAGCTTGGAGATCTGGACAGATAGGGAATTAATCACTATAAAAACAAAATAACATTTGATAAAACCAATCAACGATTTGATTCTGCAACAGCATCCTACATCCTATCTAATTCCACAATAGTCTGTAATTCCCATGTGAAAATTGAGAAATCCTAAGAATTTGACAACTGGTGCCATATTGTGACAGCAGTTTGACCCCAGTGCCCATTAATTCCTTATTGATGTTCAGTACACACTACAAAATCCTGTTTAATTTTCTCATTGTCTTCTGTTTGTAGTGCTCCTTATTTTGAATTGTTTTGTGTTATGTATCAACCTTAGTTAATTTTCTTTTTCTTTTTCAGCCCATTTGACATGCGTGTCTTTGTACTGCCATCCATTTTAACATCACTTCACTGTACGTAATTTTGCTGTTGTTCTTTATCATGTCAGTACTGTCTTATGTTTCATAAGTAAGCTTTAGAGATTGAGGTATATGTTTTTGCTTTTGGTTGTTGATGTGTTACTGTCCCTGATTCTTGCAGTAATGTGATAGTAATGTTGATTATTACGAAGGAACTTGTTTTTTTCTTTGGAAGCAATTTGTAACATCCTTTGTGTTGCTATTAACACTGGAAATTTGGCTTCTATATTCGCCATTTAACTGATTAATGTAACACCTATTGGGTTGCAATTGTTGGGCTCCCCTGACTTGGCCACATGACATATGTTCTGTTTTAAAAAAAAGTGAAATTGTGACTATAACATGCTAAGGGAAAAGAGTAATTTCCAAGTCAGCAGAAGTAAACACCAAGATCAATCATCCATATGTCTATCAGCAAGTTGGAGATATGGTGAAAGTTGTGCCTTACCATCATCCCCTGGACTATGGAAGACCAATTGAAACATAACAAGCTTCACAAAGATGTAAAGGTAAGTTAAATCTATTACATCATATTCATAAAGAAGCTAAGGACGGATAGATATTACATGGGTATCCATTCAAGATGAAATTGGTGGCATTACGGAAGTGAAGATGATTTTCTAAGATTGCAAAGGGATCTAGATCAAATGGGTCAATGGTCTGAAAAATGGCAGATGGAGTACTGGGTAAATGTGAGATATTGCATTTTGGTATAACAATTCATGGTGCAGCCTTGGGTAGTGATGTAGAACAGAAGGAGCTAGGGGTGCAGGTGTGTACTTGTTTGAAGTTTGCATCACATATAGACAGGGTGGTTAAAAAGGCATTTAGCATGCTTGCCTTCATTGCTCAGTTCTTTGAGTATAGGAGTTGGGAAGTCATGTTGAAGTTCGACAGGACATTGGTGAGGCCTCTTCTGGAATACTTTGTCCAGTTCTGGTCGCCCAGTTATAGGAAGGATATTATCAAGCTGGAGAGGGTTCAGAGATTTACCAGGATGTTGCCGACTATGGAGGTTTGAGTTATAAAGAAAAGCTGAACAGGCTGGGACATTTTTCATCAGAGTATAGGAGGTTGAGCGATTATCTGATAGAAGTGTATAAAATAATGAAAGGTATAGATAGAGTCAGTGATAGTTGTCATTTCTCTAGGATGGGAGATTTTAAGACTGGGGGCATCTTTTTTTAAGATGAGAGGAGAGAGATTTTAAAAAAGACTTGAGGCAAATTTTTTTACAGAGTGTGATTCACATGTGGAATGAGCTTCCTGAGAAAGTGGTAGACGTGGGTACAATTACAATGTTTAAAAGACATTTGGATAGATGCATGAATAGGAAATATTTGGAGGGATATGGGCCAGGAGCAGCCAGGTGGGATTAGTTTAGTTTGGTATTATGTTCGGCATAATACCAAACTGGTTGGACTGAGGCGTTTGTTTCTGTGCTGTATGACTCTGAGACTATAGAAATAGGAGCCAGAATTAGGCTAATCAGGCCATCAAATCTGCTCCACCATTCAGTGATGTCAAGGCTGATCTCATAATCTTCAACTCGATTTTCCTGCCTTTTCTCCATAAGCTTTAATTCTCTTGGTAATTAAAAATATGTCCATCATCACCTTGAATGTACTTAACCCTGCCTTGACTGCCCTGTGAAGTAAGGAATTCTACAGATTCACTATCCTCTAAGAGAAGACATTCCTCCTCATCTCTGTCCTTACTGGATGATTCCCTGTAACATAAATATTTTATAGGCAGTCAGGTATTGCATGATAAAGTATTAATTGACTGAATTTAATGCACACCATCTACATGCAGAATAAAGTAAATTTAATTTTAAAGAAAAGACAGGTAGTCGTCTAGAAATGGAGAGCATAGTTAACATAGGAAGTGAAATATGTAGCCCTCTTCTCATTCATGTGATGTGAATCACTAATATATACAGCAAGCTTTTTATTAACCAACACCTATGGGACCTGTAGTTTACCAATTGATCAAATATTTCATGCTTGATCAAGTGGTCCACATAATCAATGTAATAACATACACAAACTTAATGCGGGGGTATACACATTACTGTTGTACTTTATTTACAGCATAAATCACTTAAATAATAACTTAAATAAAACTTAATGGCAGAGAGCCTTCTCACTTTCACTTTGAACTGGACATCATGGAGATTGTGATATAAAGTTACTTCTGGTATTTCAGGTATATACTTTTTGGTGATTTATTGAGGATGCTGGTTAAAACAAAATTTGCTGTACAACAATGATGATTTGGTACATGAAAGCAGAATGTGATATTTAGTATGCTATTCCTGATTCATCCATACAGTTTGAACACTATTGGGGTCATTTAAATCTAATCTTGGTGGTATGTCAATGTGGCTGAAAATGTGTTGCTGGAAAAGCGCAGCAGGTTAGGCAGCATCCAAGGAGCAGGACAATCGACGTTTCGGGCATGAGCCCTTCTTCAGGATTCCTGAAGAAGGGCTCATGCCCGAAACGTCGATTCTGCTGCTCCTTGGATGCTGCCTGACCTGCTGCGCTTTTCCAGCAACACATTTTCAGCTCTGATCTCCAGCATCTGCAGTCCTCACTTTCTCCTGGTATGTCAATGTGAGCAACTTACCTGTTTACTCATTGCTCAGTTTCACTGGTCAGTGGATGTAAAATGGACGTGCAATTGGGTTACATCTGTTTTCCACATGGCAGGTCTTTATGAACCAGCATCATTTGTTAAAAGCAAACATTTTCCTAGGCTGGACTGGCTTCAAATGCTGGGGACAGAAATGATGCCAGAGGGTAAGGAATTTGGTAGAAAACTGTGCTAAACTAGGCTACCTGCTTAGATGAGGTTATCAATCATAAATGTGAAACCCAGGCATTAAAGAAAAGCATTAAAGCAGAATGTATTGACATGAGAATGCAGTTACAGAAAAGCATTGTTTAATATCCCATGTGCTCTCTTTACAGATGAAGTCTCCAGTAATTGGAATTTCTCAAGAAGAAGAATATAAGAACAATAAGGAGCTCCTCCCTCCTGTTTATTTTAGCAACATTGTGTCTTACAAAATAGGGAGATAAAGCAAAGTTTGCTTGAAAAAGCCAACACAAATAACTGTGAAGTTTGTTAAAATGGTAGTCTTCAGAGTGACGACTTTATTATTTTGTTGAGGCTTAGCCACTCTGGATCTTCCCTAACCATACATCAAGAATTTGGCTTTTCAAAAGAAGTAAAGCATGCTGAACCATATGTTTGGTACAGCTGTTTCATTTCTCTGTGCAGTAAAATTGGGATGATCTGAATAGATTTTAAACTACATCAGTAGCACTGTTGATGCCTTTTTTTTTGTAGCCTGATCTGCACCAAATAATGATCATTATGATGTGTTTAATTGTCTCAGGCTTGCACATCTTGTAATGGTCAGACAGCAACTATGAATTGAAAAGGACTTGCACAGTGTGTGCTGCAGGAAGTGTAGCACCAAACAAAGGCTATGTTCTCTTATTCTGTGAAGGAAAAGGATGCACAATGTTTGCTAATTAGGTTTCATGCAAGTGGAGCAGTAAGGGGGGACATTATGGCTGCTAAGCCCAGCACAAGTGTAGTGTGGCACAAATCTGTTGCTTGGATGTAGGAACAGCACTATCTCGGGGAGCTTTTGGTGCTAATGCTAATACTTTGCGGTTGATCGGCTTGGACTAGAGTGTCTGACTGCCCAGGAGGAAATAGATGCAGTCACTGAATATCAAAATATGTCGGGCTCTGTTGCTTTGAGCAGAAGCACGAGAACCTCAAGGAATCCATCTTGTCCATTCAATCATTGACATCCGTTTGCAAGTAATCATTTGCACATGCAGCTTTTCACATTCTGCACACCCATGCCAATAAACCTGCAGGACACAGGGAGGAATCTGTATAGTCAAATACATTAATTAAATAAATGCTTCCATTAATGAAAACACTGTGCTTCATTTATCTGTTTTCTAAGCACCAGGGGATGTTGTAGGTGTTGTTGAAGTTATTGTTGAAGTACAGGACAGTAATAAGCAATCAGCAAATGTGAAATGGCCCAGTGCCACAGCTCAATGGAAGAGTCATCTGTTAATTGCTCTCAGTATTCTTAGGCATCGGACTCTTCTCATTCCTCAGGGGATACATGTCACAACCATTCTTGTTATGTTCCTCCAGTGACACCAATGGTCATTGATAATGGTCATCTGACATGTGGGAGTCATTTAAAGGCCAGTTGATCAGAGTTCAGGACCAGCATGTACCTGTAAGGATAAAGGATAATAATGGGAAGACTGGAGAACTTTGTATGACAAGAGGTTTTGAAAGATTCAAAAAGGAAACAAAAATAAGGTTTAGGAAATTGAAATCAGACAAAGCTCTTGAGGAATATAAAGGAAGCAAGAAAAACTTAAACAATTAGGAGGGCAAAAAGGTGCCATGAAGTGTTTTCAGCAAGTGGGATTAAGGGGAATGCAAAGGCATTTTTATGTATATTAGGAGCAAGAAGATAGCTAGGGAAAGTGTGGGTCCACTCCAGGACAAAGTGGGGTTTATGCATGGAGCCAGAGGAAATGGGTGAGGTTCTTTAATAAGTACCTTACATTGGTATTTACCAAGGAGAAGGTAAATGAATGATGGTAAGGTGGGGGGGGGGGGGGGGGTTTGTTGGGTGTCTTGAAAAACATTAAGTAGATAAGTCCCTAGGGCCTGAAGGGATCTATCCTAGGATACTGAGGGAGGCAAGGAAGGAGATTGCGGGTGTCTTGGCAAAGATCTTTGTATTTGTTTTTAGCCACGGGTGAAGTCCTAGAAGACTGGAGAACAACCATTGTTTTTCTTTGGTTTAAGAAGGACAACAGGGATAATCCAGGGAATTATAGGTTGGTGATCCTTAAATCAGTGGTAGAGAAATTGTTGGAGAAGATTCATAGGTACAGGATTTACTCATATCTGGAAAAGAATAAAGTTATTAGGGATAGTCAGTATGGCTTTGTGCGGGGGAGGTCATGTCTTTCAAATTTGATTGAATTTTTTGAGGAATTGATGAAGATGATTTATGAGGCAATAAATGTTTTCTACATGAACTTTACTGTAGTGCTTGGTAGACTGGTCCAGAAAATTAAGTCACATGAATTGACTTGTTACGTTGGATGCAAAATTGGCTTGGTCATAGAAGACGCAGAATAGTGTGGAGGGGTGTTTTTCTGACTAGAGGAGTGTAACCTGTGGTGGTTCTGCAAAGATCAGTGCTGGGACCTGTGTGGTTTGTAACATATATAAATGATTTGGAAAGAAAATTTAAGTAGTTTAATGCAGATGACCTGCAGGTTCGTGCATTGTGGATAGTGAGAAAGGTGGTCAAAAGATACAGCAGGGTACAGGAAAGATTAAGTGGAGAAATGGCAGATGGAGTTTAATCTAGACGAGCATAAGGTGATGCATTTTGGGAGGTCATATGCAAGAGGAAACTATGTAGTAAATAGTGGGACCTTTAGGAACATTGATATTCAGAGAGATGCTAGGGTCCAAATCCGTAGCTCTCTGGAAGTAGCAACATAGTGGATAAGTTGATAAAAAAGGCGTAGGGCATGCTTTTCAGAGAATACAACAAGGTGCCTAACTAAAGTACTATTTAAAATGCTAGAAGCCCATGTAATCATCCCCCAAATTTAGGCATGCGTATGTGTGTCATCACTTAGCAATGCTAGGCTTCATTGGAAGGATAATGAGGCATGCAAACTGCATCGTCAAATGCTCATTCTTGAAAACTTCCTCTTGTATTGAACATTATAATGTGAATTGCTGCAGTTGTAATTATTGTGGCTTATCCCTGGAAAGTTGAGAGTTGATGGTCAGACACTACTGCATATTAAAGAGCAAAAGCTCCTTCAGTAGGTCATGGAATATCCAATGATACCCGATATTTACATCTATGCAAGTTGGTGGAAGCTAATTACCTTTGGAATTGCAAGAGCTGCTTTGTGCCAGAATTGGTCAAATGGAGCATTGTTTGTTTATTTATTTACTTTACAGTTGAGTGACTTAATAGCTGCTCACCCTGTGATTTTCTCTGAAGATCTGAACGCTACCAGTCACATGAAAGCTGAACACTAATTATCATGTTAACTGCAGGGTGGCCACTGCTAACTAAAGCCTGTTCCTCAGCTTTGCCAGGGATGTAATCAAGTGTGTAAATTAATCCTTAGACGGTATTTGTTGAGTACAGCTAGCATACTCTTGGCCTGTTAAAGGTCAGTTTTGAGTGTCTCAGTTTTGCATTCTTTCCTACTCAGTCTTCTGACTCTGCTGCAACCATGCCTTCTTAGACAATAGCTATAATACTCACCAGTATACTTTCTCATCCCAAATGAATAGTTCAAACTGAGCTTGAGAGGGACAATGTCTCGGAAACTATCAATTGAAGGGCAGACACGATAAAAGACAAATTTCTAAATCTTTGAAAATTTGAGAGACATGATCTTTTGTTCATTTTCTTCCTGATGTTCAGTTCATACAGTAATTTTTTTTTCGGTTGGGTTACTGTGCCAGAAGAATAAAAGAGCCACTTTTTTATTAAAATCAGAACAAGTCGGTTAGTCATCTTGGGTGACTCCAACATGATGTCATATTTACCTTTTTTTAAACCTATTAATCAGTTGAGATTGGACAATATATTCCTGAAGAAGGGCTCATACCCGAAACGTCGATTCTCCTGCTCCTTGGATGCTGCCTGACCTGCTGCGCTTTTCCAGCAACACATTTTCAGCTCTGATCTCCAGCATCTGCAGTCCTCACTTTCTCACTTATTGGACAATATTTACCATGTCTAATGGTATTGTACATGCATCTATTTATATAGAGCAATGCTGAGTGCAGCAGCAATTTAGAAAAATAGCCCTTTTCTCAGGGGGGAAAGGGGGCATTATGATTAAGTGAGAAATTTGGATCGGATGCCAAGGAAACGTTTTTTTTAAATAATGTGTAGGGATCTTCTGTATTTATCTGAATAGGTAAATAATCCCCCATCTGAAAGATGTGTGACACTTCTATGACTTTAAGAGGTGTATTTTGTTTTAATTTTTTTATGCAACGAGGTTAAGACAGAGGTACTGAGTGGTCCATTTCAAGCTAATAAAGTAAATAGCTTGTGAGGCCTTGGGTTTTTTTTTAAAGTTGGAACAATAGAAGCAGTATGAATGGATGGAATCAGGCTTACACAGCACCAGGGTTTCAGTTTAGCTTTCATTTGGGGTTTTGAAGTTGGCTGTGGAAGCTGTTACATCTCTATTAGCCACACCAAAAGTTGGAGTTGTCTCTGTGCTGTCAGAATCATATGTGAGATAATCTGTTTTTGTCAAGGGGGTGTTTATGGATGTTTCTACATGGGAATAGCTGCTGTTTAGTAATAATAATCTATTACTCTGTGAAGTTTTCCAAAAGAGTTAAAGTTAGATGAATTCTTCTTTCGTTTGCATTTTAACTGTAGTGTAAGGATAAAGTTTGTTTTGCTTAAATCCAGAAGCTACATGACACCAGGTGATAGTCCAGCAGACTTATTTGAAATCACAAGTTTTCAGAGGATAGCCCCTTCATCAGGTGAAGTGAGAGGGAAGCACACAGACGCAGAATTTATAGGCAGAGAACTCGAAAGGTCAGACGAATGATGTGAGTGGAGTGTCGAATAATACGTCTCTGCAGGTGGTCAAAAGTGTCAGAGGGTGTGGGTGAAGTGCAAACAGCTGAATAACAAGTGAAGGGATGATCTATAATCCAATTAAATGAGCCAGAGAGATAATTACCAAAAAAATTTAAAATAAGGTAGTGTTGAAGACAAACCAAATGACTGGAATAATATGAGAGGTATAAGAGTCGCATGCCAAGAGTCTAACCAAAGTAATAAGTAATCCAAAACTGTACAAACTAATTAAGATACAGAGACCATAACAATTTATCAAGGTGATAGTGTCAAAACAGGATAGTAAGGAAGATTTTATATATGCATAACAGTGTGGTGGGTCATATGTATTGCATCATGAATCCAAGATCATGGGTGAGGCCCTCCTCATGGGTACGGAACTTGACTATCAGTTCTGCTCGGCGATTCTGCATTATTATGTATTTCAAAGGCTGCCTGAGAGGACACGAATCCAAAGATTGAAGGCTGAATGCCCTTGACCACTGAAGTGTTCCCGACTGGGATGGAACATTCCTGTCTGGCAATTGTTGCACGGTGCCCATTTATCCATTGTCGTAGCATCTGCATGGTCTTGCCAGTAACCCATGCCTCGGGGAATCCTTGCCTGCAGCACGAGATAGACAAATTGGTTGAGTGTCTGCCGTGTACTGCTCCCACATGTGATGGTGTTGTGTGACTTCTGACCTTGGCCAGCCCAGTCTAAGACCGGAACCTTTACATCATTGATTAAAGCTGAGTAGTGTAGCTAATCAAATTTTATCCGGAACACAGCACCTTACGCAACCCTTTAATAGAAAAGGTGAGCGTCGAGGCAATCTCCTTGATATATTTGAGGTGGGTTTGGTCTGGTCCATAACAAATTAGGGGCAGTTGTTGAGATCAAAATCCAGGAAGGATTTGGGATTATTGGACTCAAAGACAGCGAGTGGTGAATGTTGGTTTTTTCAGGTGTTGCATTTGGTTGGTTTAAACAGAGTGTGCCTTGTGTAGTAATGGCTCTTTCAGTCAGGAAGTGTTTCCTGGGAGTGGAAGGAGTCACTTTGGGTTTTTTTTTACAGAAAGCAAGCAAGACAAAGCTTTTGGAATTGGCAAAGAAGTTGAAGTTGGAGTTGCCTATGTAAGAAAAGGGAGATAATCATAGCAATAGCTCAATGTTTACAATTGCCAGGAGTGCAAACAGAGGAGGTATCACTATCAGAGGAGGTAGCTGCAGAATATGATGAGGTGAACGAAGAAAGCCATCGAAAGTACATATGAACTAGCGCCAGAAGCCTACGATAAAATTTTAGGAAGAAGGAACCCAATAAAAAATACACAGAATTTGAAAGGATCAAACAAAGTAACTTTGATAGGAGGTTTGAAAATAGGTCAGACATATGATAATCTTAGAGAGACTGTTAGGAGGAGTAGTGAGAACACAGGGAAGAACAGAGAGTTAAAATTGCAGGATAAGCAGCAGAACTGGCAGATTATAATGAATTGATTATAAATCAAACTTTGTCTTCTGACATCAATTTCAATCTGAGGGATAGAAATTGGGGAAAAAGAAACCCTCAGGAAGTAAACAAAAAGGAGATCTCATTGAAGATAGTAAAGATAGATTGCCACAGGTTTAAAAAAAGGAAACCCATGAGAGAGGAAGAGAAGTAAAAACCCCTCTGGTGTTTTCATTGTAATAAAGTAGGACACATAAAGTTGCAGTGTTGTTGGTTTAAGTAGAGCACTGGGAAAACGGATGTGATAGAACAAGATAAGGGTTTATTAAAGTGGTAAAGGAGATACCAGTGCAAGCTAAAGAGGTGCCAAACATTCTACAGCCTGGTCGGTGTTGACCAGAAAGTACCAGATCTCGGGAAAGAATTAACTCTGTGGTAAGGTTTGCTCATGTCTACCAGGCGGAGCAATAAAGTAGTTAAAATTTTTAAGAGATACAGGAGGAAATCAAACTGTGAATATGTGTTACAGATATTCTGTGTTCTTAAGATAGAGTCATAGAGGTGTACAGCATGGAAACAGACCCTTCGGTCCAACCTGTCCATGCCGACCAGATATCCCAACTCAATCTAGTCCCACTAGCAGCACCCGGGCCATATCCCTCCAAATCCTTCCTATTCATATACCCATCCAAATGCCTTTTAAATGTTGCAATTGTACCAGCCTCCATCACTTCCTCTGGCAACTCATTTCATACATGTACCATGCTCTGTGTGAAAACGTTGCCCCTTAGGTCTCTTTTATATCTTTCCCCTCTCAACCTAAACCTATGGCCTCTAGTTCTGTACTCCCCCACCCCAGGGAAAAGACTTTGTCTAATTATCCTATCCATGCCCCTCATAATGTTATAAACCTCTATAAGGTCATCCCTCAGCCCCCGACGCTCCAGGGAAAACAGCCCCAGCCTGTCCAGCTTCTCCCTATAGCTCAAATCTTCCAACTCTGGCAACATCCTTGTAAATCTTTTCTGAACCCTTTCAAGTTTCACAACATCTTTCCGATGGGAAGGAGACCAGAATTGCATGCAATATTCCAACAGTGGCCTCACCAACATCCTGTACAACCTCCCAACTCCTGTACTCAATACTCTGACCAATAAAGGAAAGCATACCAAATGCCTTCTTCACTATCCTATCTACCTGTGACTCCACTTTGGAGCTATGAACCTGCACTCCAAGGTCTCTTTGTTCAACAACACTCCCTAGGACCTTACCATTAAGTGTATAAGTCCTGCTAAGATTAGCTTTCCCAAAATGCAGCACCTCGCATTTATCTGAATTAAACTCCATCTGCCACTTCTCAGCCCATTGGCCCATCTGATCAAGATCCTGTTGTAAACTGAAGTAACCCTCTTCACTGTCCACTACACCTCCAATTTTGGTGTCATCTGCAAACTTACTTATGCTCGCATCCAAATCATTTATATAAATGACAAAAAGTAGAGGACCCAGCAACAATCCTTGTAGCAGTCCTCTGGTCACAGACCTCCAGTCTGAAAATCAACCTTCCACCACCACCCTCTTTCTCCTACCTTTGAGCCAGTTCTGTATCCAAATGGCTAGTTCTCCCTGTATTCCATGAGATCTAACCTTGCTTACCAATCTCCCATGGGGAACCTTGTCAAAGGCCTTACTGAAGTCCATATAGTTCACATCTACCGCTCTGCCCTCCTCAATCCTCTTTGTTACTTCTTCAAAAAACTCAATAAAGTTTGTGAGACATAATTTCCTACGCACAAAGCCATGTTGACTATCCCTAATCAGTCCTTGCCTTCCCAAATAATGTACATCCCGTCCCTCAGGATTCCCTTCAACAACTTGCCCACCGCCGACGTCAGGCTCACTGGTCTATAGTTCCCTGGCTTGTCCTTACCACCCTTGTTAAATTTTGGAACCACGTTAGCCAACCTCCAGTATTTAGGCATCTCACCTGTGACTATCGATGATACAAATATCTCAGCAAGAGGCCCAGCAATCACTTCCCTAGCTTTCCACAGAGTTCTAGTACATAGAACATAGAATAATACAGCACAGAACAGGCCCTTCGGCCCACGATGTTGTGCCGAACATTTGTCCTAGCTTAAGCACCCATCCATGTACCTGTCCAATTGCCACTTAAAGTTCGCCAATGATTCTGACTCTGCCACTCCCACAGGCAGCGCATTCCATGCCACCACTCTGTGGATAAAGAACCTACCCCTGACATCTCCCCTATACCTTCCACCCTTCACCTTAAACTAAGGTATACCTGATGAGGTCCTGGGGATTTACCCACCTTTATGCATTTCAAGACATCCAGCACTTCCTCCTCTGTAATATGGACATTTTGCAAGGTGTCACCATCTATTTCCCTACATTCAATATCTTCCACATCCTTTTCCACAGTAAATACTGATGCAAAATACTAGATTAGTATCTCCCCCATTTTCTGCGGCTCCACACTGATCTTTGAGGGGCCTTATTGTCTCCCTAGTTACCCCTTTGTCCTTAATGTATTTGTAAAAACCCTTTGAATTCTCCTTAATTCTATTTGCCAAAGCTATCTCATGTCCCCTTTTTGCCCTCCTGATTTCCCTTTTAAGTATACTCCTACTGCCTTTATACTCTTCTAAGGATTCACTCGATCTATTCTGTCTATAACTGACATATGCTTCCTTCTTTTTCTTAACCAAATCTCAATTTCTTTAGTCATCCAGCATTCCCTATACCTATCAGCTATCCTTTCACCCTAACAGGAATATATTTTCTCTGGATTCTTATTACCTCATTTAATATCTCAAGATATTCATTCATCTGCCATGTTTGGTGCTGGCAACTCCCACATGAAAGGCCTTTGTTTGTCCAATTACATGATTGTGTAACCAGAAATGCACAATAGTATCCTGTTGTGATCTGGATATTGCATCTTTCACATGTCTTCATACATTTCTCTAAGATATTTCAGTCTAAGATATCCAAGATAAAATTTTATAACTGCAAACTAGCATTTTTTTTAAAGAAGAGCCTCACAAGATTATGCTGTTAACTTTTTGTTTGAATGTTAAATTTATAATTATAAAATATCCTTTAAATCTTGGGGGCATATTTCACTTCCATTGCTTATTAAATGTTGTAGATATTTTCAAATAAATACAGTTATGACACATCTCTGGAGCAAGTTGGACTATAATCCAGACTTATCACTTATTTTTCCACATATTTACTATTTGCCCCTCTCAGTCTTACAAGCTATGAAAGAAATGAGCCTTTCATTCTGAAATCCCCAGCCTTTGGACATCAGGATTGTATTTTGAAGTCATTGTTCCTTTTACAGAGCTTTATATGCTGAAACACAGGACAGAAATTTGGCCTGAGAATTGAAATCCTAAAACAAACTACTAATGTGTGATAGTTTGTCATCCCAGTAACCAGGACTAGAATTAACACTGTGCCTGTATTATATCTGTGAATAGACTACTAGGAACAGCATGTTTTAAGATGTTGCCCATTGCATTCCCTGCTAGCATCATCCATCCATTCATTCTGAATTTTAAAAATACTCCATTCCATGCCTTTAGTTTTCAAGTGTTTCTTTATTGAGGTTGTTTGCTTCAGCCACTTTGTTTCTTTGTCTGCGGCTTAAAGTATTTCAAAAGGATTATAAGGACTATTTCTAAGCAACAATATTTATCCGCTCACAGATATCTTTTCAGCATTTCTTGAACTTCTAATTAATTACTATTGATGTAGTTTCAAAATTCTTGAAGCAGAGCAGATTTATATACCCCTTCAATATAAAAATAGGCTCCCGGGCATTCACCACTTCTGTCAGATCTCAGAAAAGGCTTTGTTGCCATTTTTCCAGCCATGACCTGGTGAACCATTTAGTTTATCTGGGTTTATCAGGCTGCACCAAAAGATAACAGTTTTAGAGATCAAAAGCCTTTCTATAGAATAAATTTAAAGATGAAGGTAGTCCTTTTGCTTCAGCATTTAAAAAGAAGCAAGCACAAATCAAAAACATAATGTCAAAAATAGCCAGCATATTAGTCATTATTAGTAGACAGAAAAGCAAAATTGAAGTTTCAACTTCATCACCTTTCATTGGACTGAATAAAATGACAGATGAATAACATTTATGAAAAATTTGAAATTGGTACATATATCAAAGAGTAGAATACCAAATGCTTAAAGGGAAAATAAGAAATGATTAAATGAATGAAGCGATATTAACATAAGGTGATAAGCTAGCTAAAGAAATTTGAAATGACCCCAAAATGTACGTAAATGAGACAGTTGAGGGTAAAGCAGATCTGAAATAGATACATGAAAAGTAAACAGAGTGAAATCTTTAGTTAACATCGTTTGCTTATTTAAGTCAGGAAATGCAGAATGCTGCAAATTGCCAGTTGGAAGATAAGGTATCCTACATTGAACAGTGGAAGGCGAAAAAAGGAGATTTTTGTTTGTGGAAATTCTTGAGATATGGCTAGACCAGCATTTATTGCACGTCCTTTATTGCCCTGGACAAGGTAGTGCAAGGTGCCATTTTGAACTGCTGCAATCCTTGGGTGTACGAGCAGCCACAGTGCTGTTAGGAAAGAATTTCCAGAAATTAGGACCTTATGATAGTAAAGATATAGTAATATAGTTCCAAGCCAGGATAGTGTGTGGCTCAAGGGAACTTGAAGGTGATGGTGTTCCTATGCATCCACTGCCCTTATCCTTTGAGATGAAGAGGGCACAATGCAGAGCATCTTGTGGATGATATGCA
This sequence comes from Chiloscyllium plagiosum, assembly GCF_037043375.1. Taxonomy (NCBI): domain Eukaryota; kingdom Metazoa; phylum Chordata; class Chondrichthyes; order Orectolobiformes; family Hemiscylliidae; genus Chiloscyllium; species Chiloscyllium plagiosum. The sequence goes on along the minus strand of NW_028270152.1, from coordinate 20,794,321 downwards.
CTGCTGCCACTGGACATGGACTGTTTCAATTTCTGAGGAGTCACAAATGATGCTGAGCATTGTGCAGTCATCAGCAAAAATCCCCACTCCTGACCTTATAACAAGGTAAGGTCATCGATGAAGTTGCTACAAAAGGTTGACCCCAGGACACTATCCTGAAGAACTTCAAAAATTATGACCTGTTGCTGAGATTATTGACTATCAACAACCCACATTTATGATGGAATGTCATAATGGACATTAAATATTAATTCTGTTTATGTCTCCATGGATGCTGCCAAACCTGCTGAGTTTCTCTAACACTTCCTGATGTCTGGCATTCACAGATGTCTTGCTTTTACACAGTCATCTTCCTTTATGCTAGGTACAAATCCAACTAGCAGAGTTTTCCCCTGATTCCAATTTATGTCAGTTTTGCTAGGGTTGCTTGATGCCATTCTCAGTAAATGCTGCCTCACTGTCAATGGTGGTCACTCACCCCACTTCTGGATTTCTGCTCTTCTGTCTGTTTTTGGACGAAGGTCAAAACTGAGCATCAGCTGAAGAACATGAGCCACCCATTGCCAATGACTGAGCAGTAAACCTACGTGCTAATCAATAACAGTTAATGACTGCAACGATCCTATGACAATTAATCTCTTTTACTGAAGGTGAATGTTGCAAAAACCATGGAATTGGGTTTATATCTCAGCGCTTAAATGTGATCAACAACACAACGACCATTCCCAGCCTCTAACCTGCTCTTGCAGCAACAGTATTTATATGGCTGATTCAGTTTCTGGTCATTGGTCACTTCCAGGATGGACATGGTTGGGGGTTTCAGCATTAGTAATGTCATTGAATGTTGAGGAGGGATGGTCTCTTGCTGGTGATGTTTATTTGCTGGCACTCGTGATGATATTGCCCCTTTAACAAGGTTAAGTTGTCCTTAGTTTTTCTTTCAAGGGGGATTGTAGAGGCAGAGGTTCCATTTTGTCTGGAGAAGGCTATTCTAAACAATAGCAAGGGAATGGCCAGTTTTTCCAGTTCAGGATTTTTTTTCTACTTTGGTTTCATTTATAGCAAGCTGTCAAAAACTAATGGGACCTAGAAGAGCAGCTACAGTGATAAGAGGTTCCATGTTTCAACAGAGAAATTGCCTAAACTTTCTGGAAACTCTCCTGCCTGTAAGAACCTGTGTTTGAATTTACCTTTTGCCGAGGGAAGTGCTTATGGGATGTTGCAGGAATTGGAATAGCTCCTTCATTAAGTTGTGGTAGAGTTGATTGGGTTTTCACATGAGTTGTTATTCTAGATTCTGTTTTCTTTTGTTCGTGTTTCAAACATGTGTAAATAAATTCTGTTTTGCTTGAAGCCAAGTGGTTTGACCAGCTGCATCGCTCCTGAAATGTCCACTAAATATCTACCTTTTTAAAAAAAACTTTAAGAAGGTAACCTAGACTCTAACTTTTATTTTTTTTTATCTCCGGACATATCAGAACCTCTGCATTTATGACCTTTCTTGGAAACAAAACAAGGACAACGTAGTCTTCTTAAAGGGGCAGCATCTTCACACTCATGTGGCGTGAATATTATTTGTCACTTGAAAGCCCAAGTCTGGATGTTCCTGACATTCCTGAAGAAGGGCTTATGCCCGAAACGTCGATTCTTCTGTTCCCTGGATGCTGCCTGACCTGCGCTTTTCCAGCAACACATTTCCAGCTCTGATCTCCAGCATCTGCAGACCTCACTTTCTCCTCAAGTCTGGATGATGCCCAGGTCTTGTTGCACATAGGCATGGACTGTTTCACTGTCTGAGGAATCACAAATAGTGCTGAACATAGTGCCATCATCAATAGCATCTCCATTTCTGACATGCTGATGCAAGGAATTATTAGACAGTTTGACTCCATGCTCCCTAAATGATTTGAGAAGCAGAAGGAATCATAGCATGCTGATTTTATCCCGTGGAGGGGATCACCTGTTTCAGTTGTCAGAGATTAACATACACAGACCTAACCTATTTCTCTTTAAAGACATATTCCAAAAATTCTGATTCTGAAATGATTTCTTCCACAAGTTCTACCTATAAAATCACATTGAAAAATTGTTTGCAGTAGTTTTCCACCAAGCTCAGATTCATACTAGTACCTGAGATCTCTTAGTTCAAAATAAAGCTCCATATACACTTAGATAGAAGTAAACGTGGCTTCTGTAAGCTTTCTTTTTTTTTAGTTTTCTTGAGATATTTTCCTCATTTTGCTCCATTGAAATAGGTGAAGGAACTGACTTTCTTACGCTATCCTTTAATTCCTGTTAAGAAATCAAGCCCAGGACTCCCTGCATTCAGTTCATTTCTGCCATTGTCTATCACTTAGCTGTTTTCAGTATAACTTGTCAACAATGAAATCCTTAGCCTTTATCAAAGGTTTCAATCCAAAATGGTTTTGGAATGTCACTTATAATGCCAATAAATACTTCATTTTGAATTTTCTCAACTGGGTATTTTTTTTACTCCAGAAAACACAGCTGTGACATTTTAATATTAATCTGATTGTAAGGCTCCAGGAAAGCTAACCTTAATCAAAACTTATCTTACTGAGTGGCTTGATCAACTATGGAACAGCAACACTTTCAACTCCGTAAGGAGTATTTCATTCACTTTGAAGAAATTTGAGATCTCATCTCAAATAAATCTTGAAGTTAGTAGCCACAGAGGACCTTTAGTTTACCAAGTCTGTCAAGTATATATGCAGTGAATGAAGAACAAAGACAAGTTAACAGCCTTATTGATATTCTATCTTCCTTCATTGAGCCTTCTTGAAGAACTTAATTTCTATTTCACTTCCATTCAGAATTTTGTGGACAACTTTGAATTAGATCAAAACAGATTGATGTTTCCTGAGTAAATCTTTGGTTATATATTGTTTAGTCCTGGGAAGATCTTGTTGGCAATATCCTGTCATCAACACTGATCTGAAGGATAATGATTTTGGCTTGAATGCATTATGCTAATCATATGAAATCAATCAGTGAATGGAGGTTGTTGACATTGAAGAAATAAAAAGTAGATAATATTGTTGAAGTAGTAATCTAAAGGAGAAATCACATGCAATCAACACACATGGGATCAATGATATGCTCACGTGCTGTTGCACTCTTCCTTTGTATATTGCATCCTTCTCTAGTATGTAGAAATAAGCAACCTCTTTTGGCCATGGTCTACATTTGTTTCCCTGTTGGGCTATCATCTTAGACTGTCTCTGTTTCACTGCCTCCATCTGTCTTTTTTCTGTAGCCAATTTCATCGAATGGAGCCAGAATAAATAATCTCTGTATATCTTTCTAATGCTTTTTTATTTCATTTTTTTTGGCTTTGGTGTTCTGTGTCTTGAAGCTTGTGATCTACAGCTGCAATGTTAGATGCAATAACCTGACTCTCATTTGACCTTGACAGATGGCAAAGGAGGCTTCAGTCTGACTATTTACTTTTCTTTCTTCACTGTCTATTCAAGTGTGTTATTCTTCATGTAGTTCCCCTTTTTCTGTGTAAACTATAGTGGCTTCACTGCCAGAAATGTGGTTCCACCAAATTCAAATCATCTTTAATGGTATGAGCTAAGATTTATACTTATTCTGAATTTTTTTGTGCAGTCCAGAAAATTTCAGTTATCAGTTACTCTTGCAAAATTATTGTAAATTCCTGTGAATAGGTGGATTTCTTCCAGTTTGAATTTGGACATAAATTAAATTTAGGTTGTAATTGTGTTATGAACTTAAAGCTCTAAACGTGTTCACATTCAAGAATTTGTCCATGCAGACCAGATAACCTAAATAAATCTAGTCCCATTTTTTAGCATTTGGCCCATATCCCTCTAAACTCTTTCTATTCATACACCTACCCAGATGCCTTTTAAATGTTGTAATTGTACCAGACCCCACCACTTTATCTTGCAGCTCATTCCATACAAGCACCATCCTCTGTGTGAAAATGTTGGCCCTTTGCATCCTTTTAAATTTTTCCCCTCTAACCTTAAACCTATACCTTCTAGTTTTAGACTCCCTCACCCTCGAAAAAGTCCTTGTCTATTCACTCTATCCATGCCCCTTATGATTTTATAAACCTCTATAAGGTCCACTGCTCAACCCCTCCAACCCTGGCAACAACTTTGTAAATCGTTTCTGAACTCTTTCAAGTTTCACAACATCCTTCCTATAGCAGAGACCAGAATTGCATGCAGTATTCCAAAAATGGCCTAACCAATGTCCTGCACAGCTGCAACATGACCTCCCATTTCCTATAATCAGTGCACCGACCAATAAAGGAAAGCATGCTAAGCACCTTCTTCACTATCCTATCAACTTGCTATTGCCTTTCAAGGAATTATGAACCTGTATTCCAAGATCTCTTTGTTCAGCATCGCTCCCCAGTCAGTTCTGTATCCAAATGACTAGTTCTCCCTGTATTCAATGTGATCTAACCTTGCTAACCAGTCTACCATGAGGTACCTTGTTGAATGCCTTACTTAAGCCCATATAGATCATGTCCACTGCTCCAACCTCATCAATTCTCTTTTGTTACTTCTTCAAACAACTCAATCAAATTAGTGAGACACTAAAATGACCTTATGGCTAAATAGCCTTTCCGTTACTTTGAGTACTTTATTGTATAGGCAAAAGTGAGGACTGCAGATGCTGGAAATCAAAGTCTAGATTAGAGTGGTGCTGGAAAAGCATAGCAGGACAGACAGCATCCGAGGAGCAGGAAAATCAACGTTTTGGGCAAAAACCCTTCATCAGGAATGAATGCAAATTGAGGATGAGATATCAGAGATAGAGTATTCTATGCCATTTGTTGGGATTAGTTGAGATATTACAAATTACATGAAAGATGGGAGTGGCTCATACTTCTCAACTTCAATATCAACTTATTTTCCTTGGAATCAGTCACTACTATAGAACTTCACATTTGTAATTGAGGTGGAAAACTATTCAATGACTATCAGCTCCAGATTAATGAAGGAGTGTGACCAGTCTGTGAGGCAACCATGTCAGTCTTTACTGTTTTGGCATGAAATAAGTAGAAGAATTAATCAAAAATTATTTTAATGTAAAATCTTTTTTTTATAATTCAGACTGAATTCACAAAGTCACTTTCAGGTATTTGACTTAATTTGTTATCAAATGTGGTTATTTTTGCATTTTAATTGAACTGAAACATTGCAAAATTTGATCCTAGAGCGAGCCTGATGGCAAGCAACTTGTTTATATATGAAACAAAGCATGAGAGGGATAGTGTCATAGTCAGTAATACACATGAAGAACAATGAACTTACAGGCTTACTGCTCATCATATCATCAGAAGGTAAAGGTATATTGAAGAATAGGACCCTCTTTGACCTCATGCATAATTTGGTTCTATTTCATGAAATGTTTAAAGGCTTATTGAGTTAAATCTTCTTCCTTTTCTTCTGTGACATTTACCATTCCTTGGCCAGGCCATCAACATTACTGGTTGTTGAGAGGTGACAAGATGGCTCTCATTGCCGAGCTACTACCTTTTACTTCAGTTATTAATTCAACTGATGGCAAATTTGAGTGAGGTGGTAAAGGCAATTGGCCATTTTCCAGACAGATTAGATTTTGTTTTAATTTTTGTTTCATGATTGTTGATGCTAAACTACCTCTTATTTTCTGATTTTTCTAAATTGTGCTTTGGAATTGTTTTCAGTTGAACTCAGGACATCTATCATTTGCTGTCAATCGAGGGACCAGTCGAACTATAAGGTTGCTGCTGAATCGAATGCCATTGAATGATGGGAAGTGGCATGATCTTCAACTAGAGCTACGAGACGTGAGGAATGGGCGTGATATTCGATACATAGCAACAATCACTATTGATTTCGGACTTTATCAGGTCAGATTGATTTCTTTCTTGATGCATTGGAGCTTGTAGGGAAATCTCTTAGAAACCTGAAGCTCAGAAGGTGTCCCCTTGGTCCATCTTGTATGTGCTGGTTCTTTGAATGAACAGTTATGCGTTATGAGGCAGTAGTGCTAACCAATGAGTCACCATGTTATTTGTTATGTTTTTTACATCCAGTTAGTGAAGAAGACCGATTTTCATTTTTTTGGATTTATCTACAAAATAAAACATTACAGATGTGTACCTCCTCACTCGGCCATACCACAGTATCCTATATACCCCTCGATAGATGTTTGGGTGACACCCAATAATCACACTGACCTATTCCATTCCTCTGCATCAATACCTCAATAACCAATTGCCTTTTAATATCATTATCAACTTGAGGATTTGTGTTTCTGGGCACCAAGGTTTCTTTGCTCACTTGCACCTCATAAACTTACATAAAATATATTGCCTTTCTTCAAACACCATCTGTGACAGGCTATGTGGATTCAACACTTGGACTGTCACCTCAGAAGTGAAAAAACAGTCTCTCACACTATTGAGGGATTGTCTAAGAAAACAACGGCTGTGTTTTAGTTATTAGTACTCCAAAAATGCACTCTGCACATAATTTCATTTGTCATGATCTGTCCATTTCATCATCTTATGTAATCCTGAAATTTATAACTATTATTACTATCTATGACATAAGCACACATCGATTTCTAGAATTTGTAAACTATAATGCTGCTGCGTCATTAATAACTTAATGTAGTTTACTCAAGGTAGTTTATAAAAATTGCATAGTAATGAACCCAAAATTGCTCTTTGGTAAATACCACTGCCATTAACCTCTCAAACAGAATACGACACATCCATCACAACCTTTTGTTTTCTGTTACAATTTTTTAACCGTCTTGCTATCTTCCACTTACCTCCATTTGCTTCCATCACCTCATTTAAATTTCTGTGTAGCACCTTATCCAAATGCATTTCAAATGTGGATATGCAAGATATGCTAACAAGCTTCTCTGTAACTTTGTCAAAGAATTTGATCAAGTTTGTCAAGAAAAAAGGAAAGCCTCAGACTTGCAATGATGAAATTCATGTTTGCTCTCCTTGTTTTAGCCTATGCCTTTGATACAAACTGTTGTTTTATCCTTGATAGTGGTTTCCAATAATTCCCCCATTCACTGTTGTTGACTGACTGATCTGTTGTTTCCTAATTTATTCCTCTTCCCTTTCACATTAACAACCTTCCAGTCTCCAGCATTACTTCTATATCCAGTCAGGACCAGGTGACCTATTAACTTCCAGTCATGCTAAATTTCTAATACCTTTTATCTATTCCTGCCTATGACCTTTTAGTCTAACCTTCATATTATCTGCTTCTAATGTGAAGATAGATGCAAAGTGCTCATTTAGTACAAAAGGACTTAGATCTTTAAAGGGTCTGTAATAACTCCAAAGTTGAAAGGTAAACCCTCCAATTTTCTAAGGATTCAACCAGATGCTGAAGTCGTTTTTGTCCAAAATCAAGTTTAGATTAGGGTAGATTAGATTCCCTACTGTGTGGAAACAGGCCCTTCGGCCCAACAAGTCCACACTGACCCTCCGAAGAGCAACCCACCCAGACCCATTCCCCTACATTCACCCCTGACTAATGCACCTAACACTACGGGCAATTTAGCATGGCAAATTCACCTAACCTGCACATTTTTGGACTGTGGAAGGAAACCGGAGAACCCGGAGAAAACCCACACTAACACGGGGATAATGTGCAAACTCCACACAGACAGTTGCCCGAGGCAGGAATTGAACCCAGGCCCCTGGCACTGTGGGGCAGCAGTGCTAACCACTGAGCCACTGTGCCGCCAATTTGTGCAAGTTTTTTGCCATGTCTGTTTTCTTCTCCCTCATTAAAAAAAAATGCAATTTCATTGTAAGAACATCACCATTGTATTTAAGCAATATGTGATAAAATTACTATAATCGCCCACAATAACATATGTGACCCTTTATCTGCCAATCATCCTGTAAGCTTTTTATCATCTCATTAGTAGAGCATCTCCTAGGCTACAGCTGAGCCTTATTTGTGTAACCTCAACTTTGGAAACAGAGGTGCACCACAAAAAACACAAAACTGCATGTAAACTAAACAGCCTTTCTCACATTGCTTCACTTTTTGTTAATTCCTGATATTTTATCCACTCTTTATTTTGCAAATTTAAACCAGTAAGCCAACTGAAAGCCCAGGCGAGCAATTGAACTGGCCAGATCAAGGCAGCTGTCACGGCCATGTTACAAGATGGTCTCCAATAAAGTGTTTTGAACTAATGGTGCAATGATTGTGGTTTTAATTAGTATTTTCTTGTTGTTAGGATACAGTTGTTGTTGGCAATGAGTTACACGGGCTGAAGTTGAAGCATCTTCAAGTTGGTGGTATTCTCAGAGCTGGTGAGGTACAGAATGGATTGGATGGCTGTATCCAGGTATAGGAATTGTTGCTTGTTACAGGTAGTTCTGTCTGTCAATTGTGACCATCAGTACAGATTTGAATTCGGCTGAGAAGTCTTGTGGATGCAATAGCCACCATTGTCCAATATGTATGCTCTGTCGCTTATTGTTCATATTGAGAAGGTGTGTATTATATTGATTTCAGAGTTTGTTCCGTTTTCTGTGCTATGGTAAGTTAATTTCTTCCTCCAGTAATGAGCTGTACTAGATCAAACAATGACCCTTGCAAGCACTCAAGACAGGCAGAATCTTAACTGATGGAGATTGCTTAATGTTCAGGGACACTTCCTCATGCCATATGTGAAAATCAGATCACACTTTCTATATTCAATCCTGAATTCAAAAGAAATTAGCTAACCGCATTTGCAGCATCTATTATTTTATTTAGGTAGAAATCAGGAGAAAAATCAACCAGCTCTGCTCATCATAATCAGTAATGATGTATGCAAGAGGGAGTTTTCAAACAGGATTTTATAACTTGTAAACTTAGCAAAACTACTTGTACATAGGTCTGAGCAATCTTACAGCTCTTCGCTGTATTTTGTACAACATGTATATACATTTTATATGTATTATGATGAATTGGATTTATATATTATTCCTATGAAGCAAAAAAAAATTCCCTCTTCTCCTGATACATTTATATATTGGAAAGTACAGTTTCAAAGATTCTCATGCCTCTTCTGCATCTAGCCCATGGTCCATTTTGGTGATTAGGATGTTTGTAGTCAATGTTGCTAAACCTATTCATCATCAAACTTCCCCAAATGCATGTACACTTAAGTGATCATGAGAACAGCTGGTTGACTTTTCTTTATCCCCTGCCAACCCAACTTCTCCTTTCTGACATCCACTGCTTGTGACTGAAGAGACCCTTATTAGCAGAAGAAAACACTCTGAATGTTGGCTCTTCTAGATTTCTATGATTCAGTTTTATTCTTGTCTTCAGTAGTTTGTAGAATATCTTCCAGAAACCCTTAGTTCATTTAACTCCTGTGCATATATATAGATCAGTCTAGCATTATATGACCTGCAAATAAATGGTGCACACAAGTGTAGATCTATATTTTTTGTTTAGCTTGAAATGCAAATTTATAGAGTTAATGTAGGTACCGAAGAAGTCAATCTATTGACTACTGTTTTTTTTTCCGACCCTCAGGGTGTGCGTCTTGGTGAAACCTCTATTGGAATTGCAATGCCAAAACCAAGTCGGACTATGAACGTAGAATTAGGCTGCACCATCCCAGATCCATGTGACTCCACCTCGTGTCCTCCTAACAGTTATTGCAGCGATGAATGGCAGAGTTACTCTTGTATCTGTGAGCCAGGTATTGTTTGCAAAACCGAAGGTAGTTATGTATCTTTTACTGATCCTTTTCTCTCCCTTGTCATTGCAATATTTATTTATAGCAAAAGCTTTATTTAGAAGAATCAGTTTTCAAGTTAGTTTCACAGACCATAGGTTTTCTGCAGATATAGATGTGTTGGCAGTAATTTTCAATTCCTCACTGGCCACAGGAGAGGTGCCAGAGGACTGGAGGTTAGCCAATTGTGGTACTGTTATTCGAGAAAGGAGCAAGCACTGAACTAGGAAAATGCAGGAGAGGCAATCTAACCTTTTTGGTGCTGAAGGAATTGGAAGAAATTCTGAGGGATGGAATTAATCTGCACGTGGAGAGGTTGAGATTAATCAAAAATAATCAACATGGTTTTGTTGAGGGGAAGCAATGTCTGACCAACTTGATTGAATTTGTCAAAGAGGTAACCAGGTGTGTAAATGAGGCATTGCGTTCAAGACAATCTACTTCAGCAAGACTTTTCATAATTTTCTGCATGGAGGACTGATAACAAAGGTAATAGCTAATGGAATCTAAGGAAATTTGGCAAATTGGATACAAAATTCTTAGAGTGGTAAGAAGCAGAGGGTGATGGTTAAGAGATTTCTTTTGTGACTAGAAACCTCTGTCCTGTGGGGTACCGCAGAGATCAGTGTTGGGCCATTGCATTTTGTAGTATAAGAGAGTGATTTAGACTTGAATGTAGGAAAGTTGATCATTAAGTTTGCAGATGATAATAAAATTGTGGGATGGTAAATATTGAGAGAATAGCCTCAGATTACAGGAGGATATAGATGGGTTATTCAGATGGGTTGATCAGTTCGTGTGAGGTGATCTACTTGAGCAGGATAAACAAGGCAACGGTAGGACCCTGACCAAGGATCAAAGGAACTATTGTGTGCATGTATACCAATCCCTTAAGGTAGCAGGAAAGTTGGACAAAATGGTTAAAAAGGCATATGGGATGATTGCATTTATTAGCGAAGGCATAAAATTTGAGCAGGGAGGTTATGCTGACACTGTATAAAATTTGGTTAGGCCACAGCTGGAGTATTGTGTGTATTTCTGGAATCCACATTATAGGAGAAATGTGTTTGCATTGGAGAGGATGTAGAGGAGATTTATCAGGATGTTGCTTGAGCTAGCATGTTTTAGTTAGGAAGAGAAATTGGATCAATTCGGGTTATTTTCCTTGGAGCAGACGAAACTAAGGAGAGACGTGATTGAAATATATAAGGTTATGACAGATACAGACAGGATACAGGGGAAAAAACTTGGTGGAAGGATCAATGACCAGAGGCAAACATTTAAGATAAGTGCATGAAGTGCGGAGATGGTGAGAGGTTTTTTTTTCACTCAGGATGGTTGGAGCTCACTGTCCATAAGAGTGGTAGAGACAGAAACTTTCATGATATTTAAGTATTTAGATCTCCACTTGCAATACCAAGGCATACAAGGCTGTGGGTCAAGTGCTGGAAAATGGGATTAGAATAGTTAGGTGCTTGTTTTCAACTGGATCAGACTCAGTGGGCCTTTTACATGCTGTAGACTTCTGACTGTCAGGAGAGATCCATTTTAGTTCATTCATCCAGAGGCTTTGCAGCAGCTAACCTGGTCTTAAATCATTCTAGGGTATTCACCCTCGCTACTCTATCCAAAGCTCAATACGAGTATTGATCACTCCGAACTTTCTTGAATCAACCTTAAGTATACCTTTTGTGTAAATTTGAACATATAGAGTGCAGTTAGCGAGGAAGTTCCAGGATTTTGACCCATCGAAAGTCAAGGAACGATGATTTGGTTCTAAGTCAGGGTGGTGTGTGACTTGGAGTCAAAGTAGTAGATAAAGGTATTTATCCACTGCCCTTGTCCGCCTACATGGTAAAATGTTTCGGTTTAGAAGGTTCCGTGGAAGGAATTTGGTGAGTTATTGCAGTGCATTTTGTCGATGGTATATACTGCTGTCTCTGAGTATCATTAGTGAATGAAATGCATGTTGAAAGTTGTGAATGGGATGCCAATCAAGTGACTGATGTGTTCTAAATGATATTGAGCTTCTTGAGGTTTGCTGGAACTCACCCATCCTGCCAAGAACCAAGTATTCCATCATGTTCCTGACTTGTGCCTTGTAGATGGTTCACAGGCACTGGGATGCATAATTCCTAGCCTTTGACCTGCTCTTGTAGCATGTGTATATAAAGTTTATTATTTAAATTTATTATAGTGGTTATATATTATATGGCTGATCAAGTTCAATTTCTGGTAATGCCCAGGTTATTGATGGTGGAGGATTCACTGATAATGCCAATGTCAAACAGTGATAGTTATTGGATTAGATTAGATTACTTACAGTGTGGAAACAGGCCCTTCGGCCCAACAAGTCCACACCGACCCGCCGAAGCGCAACCCACCCAGACCCATTTCCCTACACTTACCCTTGCACCTAACACTACGGGCAATTTAGCATGGCCAATTCACCTGACCTGCACATTTTTGGACTGTGGGAGGAAACCAGAGCACCCGGAGGAAACCCACGCAGACACGGGGAGAATGTGCAAACTCCACACAGTCAGTTGCCTGAGGCGGGAATTGAACCCGGGTCTCTGGCGCTGTGAGGCAGCAGTGCTAACCACTGTGCCACCGTGCCGCCCTGAGTTATATTCTCTCGTGTTATAGATAGGTATTTTTCTACCACTTGCGTGACGTGAATGATACTTGAGAACTTAGGTTTCTTGACTTTCACTCAAATGTAACTTGAGTGCATGAATATAGAGATTGTATTTTCAATAAATATGTATGTATAGATGTATGAATTAGGAATGGGAGTAGGCCACTCAGGTCCCTAAAGCTTGTTCCTCCAGTAGGATCAAGGCTGATCTAGTTACTCCACTTTCCTGCTTTTTTCAAAGAACCTTCACTCCTTTATTGATGAAGAATCTATCTATCATACTTTAAAAATATTCCAAGGCAATGTTCCTCAAATGGCAGTGGAAGTAGAGTCCCAAAGATTCATGTTGGGATGCAGGGGGGTGGGGGGATTTTCTCCATCTCTGTTTTCAGTAAGCGACCTCTCATTTTTGAATAGTGACCCTCATCTTAGATTCTCCAACAAGAGGAAACATCCTTGGCAAAACCCTCCAGCTTAATTTAAAACCAGCAACACAGTAAAGATTTATCCCATGCAGTGAACATAGAACATAGAAAAATACAGCGCAGTACAGGCCCTTTGGCCCTCAATGTTGCGCCGATCCAAGCCCACCTAACCTATACAAGCCTACTATCCTCCATATGCCTATCCAATGCCCATTTAAATGCCCATCAAGAGGAAGGGTCCACCACTGCTACTGGCAGGGCATTCCATGAACTCACGACTCGCTGAGTAAAGAATCTACCCCTCACATCTGTCCTATACCTACCACCCCTTAATTTGAAGCTATGCCCCCTCGTAATAGCTGACTCCAGTAATCTGTAGAAATTCGAGTGGTCAAGAACTAAAGTCAAAATTAACAACTTTATTTCTGAAAGGAGAATAATTAACTAACAACTATGTACAAGTCCTTACGCTAACCTATCTTTTACCTTCCCTTCTTTGATACTAGTTCGATAAAACTCCCAAATAAGATTTACAATACAACACTTCTTATCTCAAAACCAGGCAGCTTTTGGTTCTTACATTTGGATCTTCCTGTGTCTTCTTTTCTTTTTAGGAATTTCTGCATCACAGGTAATTGATCGAAAAGGTACCTCTTAAGAGAGCTATTTTTAAGCAGTCTGTTACATGCTGGGGCTTGGCAGTTCTCATCTCGACTGTTTAATTTTCCCCAAAGCATCGGATTGTGTCATTGGCTTTAAAAGTCTTCAATATACTAAACTCAAACTGGATTAGAGTTTGGTATTTTTAAGGGTATAATTTAAACTGATTGGCCAAATTTGAATTTGTTTTGGTCTCCAGGCAACGAGCTAATCGCGTTGTTTGACCAAGTGTTACATTGTTACCTTATTGAGAACACTTAGTACTGTGCCTGGTAGTTTTGCACAGGCAAAGGTGAGGACTGCAGATGCTGGAAACCAGAGATTCCTGATGAAGGGCTTTTACCCGAAACATCGATTTTCCTGCTCCTCGGACCCACTGTACTTTTCCAGCACCACTCCTGTTTTAAAGTACACCCACACCTTCATAACTAGACCTGCAGGACATTTTATATTTCAATCAAGTTGCCTCTTACTCTTCTAAACTCTACCAGACACAGGTCTTGCTTATACAGTCTTTTCTCATGAGCCAGTCAGCTTGTCCAAAGCCCAGGCATTAGTCAGTCTAGTAAACTTCCTCTGAAAAGTTTCCAACCTCTTATACCCTTTCTCAACTAAGATACCAATACTTTATACAGCACTCCAGAAGTGGTCTTACCAATGCTCTGTATAACTGAAGCATAAGCTCCCTACTTTTACATTCATTTCCTCTAAGTTTGTGAGAAGATTTGTAGCTCGGGTGCTCGTTGTTGTGGTTCTGTTCGCCGAGCTGGGAATTTGTGTTGCAGACGTTTCGTCCCCTGTCTAGGTGACATCCTCAGTGCTTGGGAGTCTCCTGTGAAGCGCTTCTGTGATCTCTCCTCCGGCATTTGTAGTGGCTTGAATCTGCTGCTTCCGGTTGTCAGTTCCAGCTGTCCATTGCAGTGGTCAGTATATTGGGTCCAGATCGATGTGCTCATTTCCTCTTTCAATAAACAATAACATTCTAATATCTTTCCTAACTACTTGCTCTACCTGTACGGTAACCTTTTGTGATTCATGTATTAGGACATCCTGATCTCTCTGCATATCAGAGCTCTGCAACATCTCACCATTTAGATAATATGCTTGCTTTTATTCTTCCTGTCAAAATGGGCAATCTCTCATTTTCTCACATTATATGCCGTTTGTCAGATCTTTATCCATTCACTCATCTATATCCCTTTGTAGTCTCATGCCTTCTACAACAAATTACTTTCCTGCCCGCCTTTGTTACTTACAAATTTATGAACTATATCTTCAATTCCTTCATCCAAGTCATTTGTATAGCCTGTAAAATGTAGAGGGCCCAGCACCATAATCACACCAATTGTCATATTTTGACAAAACAAAAATGACCCATTTATCCCTATTCTTTCATGATGGCTACCCAATCTTCCATCCATGCCAATATGTTACTGCCTGTAAAATGAGATTTTATTTTCCTCAGCAACATTTAATGTGATCCTATTATCAAATGTTTTCTGGAATTCCATCAGTTGATATCTACCAATGCTCTTTTATTCACAGCGTACGTTACTTCATCAAATACATCGGTTAAACATGAATTACCTTTCACAAAGCTATGTTGACTCTGTCTGCTCAACTTGAATGTTTTGAAATATCTGAAAGTTTTGAAGTGTCCTGTTGTAATGGCTTTAATAATGGCTTCCAACATCTTCCCAATGACAGACATTAAGCTAACTGCCCTGTACTTTCCTGCTTTCTACCTCCTCCCCTAATGGCAATTTACATTCGCTACTTTCCCTAAAACTAAGACATTTTGGAAAAGTAAAACAAGCTTGCAGCTCCAACAAATTTTCGGTGCCACCTCCTTGCAGGCTATAATTTTCTTGAATTTCTCCCTTCCCTCTTCTGACTCACAGCTATTCCTGGGATGTTACTTGTTTTCTTAATAGTGAAGACCAGTGCAAAATATCTGTTCACTTAATCCTTAATGTCTTTATTTTCCATTATTAATTCCCCAGACCCAATTTCTTTCAAATCAACACACTTTTTTTAACTCTTCTTTTTAAATTTCGATCAAAATTCTTAATATATGTTTAGCTAGCTTTCCTTTGTACTATAATTTTACCCCGGTTAGTAACCTTGTAATTCTTTGCTTTTTTAAAGATATTCTGTCCATGCAGCTGACTTGCTGCCCATTTTTTGTGCAATCATATGACACATTTTGTTGAAGCTTTTTGTTATGTACTCATCAGGACAATTTGCAAGAATACCATTATAAAAGGGAACAGCATTTTTACATCATATGCAAAACATATGTTGGATGGTTGGCAAGTGGATTTAGATTGATAGAGACCTTGCCATGGCAAATGCACCTATTAAATAGTTACTAACAGTCAACTGTCAATCAGATTTAATTATCCACATATGGATTCCAAATTAAACATGTAGCAAACAGTAATTTAAAAGACAATGCTGGAATAGATTACGCTAATTTAAATTGACAGTGATAATTCCAATCCACAAAGAGTTTATCAGATAAAAAATGCAGAAGTGGCATAAAAGTTGATGTAAAATATTTAAGAATGTTTCATGTTTAGGTTACTATGGTGAGTCTTGCATCGATGCCTGTCAGCTGAATCCATGTGAGAATGAATCTGTCTGTCGTCGCAAACCCAGTTCCTCTCATGGGTACACATGTGACTGTGGAGAGAACCATTTTGGCCAGTACTGCGAGCACAGGTAAAACAATACTGCTGAATGGAGGAATGCAATACATTTCTAATAGGGAATGAAGTTAGAAGCACCAAAGGTTGCCGTTGTGAGAATAGTTGTATAGAAAATCTGAGGAATGGCATAAGGATGTCATTCATGTACTTTACAGTTTTAAACAAAGACGTTGCAGTCTGGGTGGAATGTGCTAGATGTTATTGGACTTTGCCTAACCATCAGATGATTCTGTGGAACTTGGGTGTGCCTTTTTGACTTGTGTATTCATCTGCAGGATGTGGAAATCACTGGTAAGGCTAGCATTTATTGCCCATCTTCAGAAAGTGCAAGTCAATTGTACAGATATTTTCCTAACCAACCTATTCAGAGATATTATTAGACACCTCTGGAGCAAGTGGAACTTGAATCTGGACCTCCTGCACCAGAGGTGGGGAGACAACCAATGGGCCACAAGACCCTTATGTTAGTTGTATATTGACCTTCATTGAATTATATAAAGGTGATAGGAATTAACTGGAGGATTCATGTGTACACTATAAATAGACAAACTAAGGATCTTTTTATGGAGTGGTTGTGTTCTGGGCTCAGAGATCCTCATGATTTGATGACCATGAGGTGTCATAACACGTCCAAACATTTCATTATAGAATAAATCGGCTAAAATTATAGTTATTGAATTAAGAGATGCATGCTTGTAATGTGTAACTGTAAATAAATAGATAATGCGCGCAAAGATTGGTTCCAGTTCTACTCTTCACCATCTGGCTTTTTTGAATATAACAATTCAGTATGCTTAAGACGTGGAACAAAAATCATCCACCTTATTCTTTCACCCCACATTCCAACCCCTACCCCTAAAACTGTTTGTACCTGCCCAAAAATGTATTTTGAGATGCCCTTAACTCTGAAAAGTGATTTTTGTGGGTAGTTTGAAATTGTTTTGTTGCCAAGGATTTGCTGCCACTATATTTTAAACAGTTAATATGATGTATTCAGAAGAATGGTATATCCTTCCATGCATGTGCATTAGTCCTTGCTGTATTTTGTTTGACCTTTTTCTTCCCTTTCCCCCTCAATGTATTCCTTGTACCCTTAATTTTTTTATTACAACAGAATCATATTGTAGAGTTTGTTTATAGTGCACCAGTCACAGTTGACTGTTCAAGAGAGAAATAATATTTGATTCTCATTTCAGTACCTTTATAATGTACACAATGCCTTTGATAGACACTGCAGTGAGTGTGGAATTTACCTTCAGAGCTTTAAAAATGTTGCAACTGGACCATGTGTTTTTCCATGCCTACCTCAATGGTTTGGGTTCAGAATTTATTGTGGACTATGAATGGGAATCGGTATCTTGCAACTGTGTTCTTTGCGCAACAAATGGTAAGTGCTATAATGATTTTTATTCCCTCCTGAATTTCCATCTAGAATCGATCACCAATGTCCCAAAGGCTGGTGGGGGAATCCAACTTGTGGACCCTGCAACTGTGATATCAGTAAGGGCTTTGACCCGGACTGCAACAAGACAAATGGCCAATGCTACTGCAAGGTTAGTATCATCGTGTCATCAAGAAAATGCCACTTTTTATCTTTCTTGTCCCTTCCTTGATAGAGTTTTCATTAAGGTTTGAATATGTATCATATATTGAAACCTCTAAACTTCCTGAATGTACAACTAAAAATAAATCAGCTGTTGATTTTTATTGAGATCCATTGATGAGTTTTACATTTATCATTACCAGTATAAGCAGCATCAGTTTGACTTTTTAAATATATGATGCTGTGGTTATTACTTCAATGTATTCTGCCTGTCAAAGAATCTAATTTGATAATTTTTCTTGTCTGGCACACAGACACCAATTTCCCCAGTTTGTTTCATGATTCAGCCATGATTCAGCCATAATAGGTATCTAACAATGATGTCTTTAAGACTCATCATTGTAAGTCACCCACTTGAGTAGTGCTCCACACAAGTCAATAACTACATAATTTACAGACTGTTTATGTCACTTTACAAATATACATTCAGTCATGGGAGTATGGGTTCACTGGTGTTGTCAACATTTATGTCAATCCCCAAGTGATCTTGAGAAGATGGTAATGAGCTGCTACCTTGAACTTCTGCAGTCTAAGGCATGCAAATATACCTATAGTATTGCGATGAAGGGACTTACAGGATTTTAACAGCAGCAATGAAGGAACAGGATGATGTGAAAGACTTGATGGGAACTGCCTTCCAAAGTGTTCCATGAGCCTATTAATCGTTAGTCTTGGCAGTGGAGATTACAGGTCTGATAGGTGCTACTGAAAGAGCCTTGGTGAGTTATTGAAGTGCGATCCTGTCAATAATTCACAGCTGCCACGGTGCACTGATGGTCGAAGTTGCAAAAGTTTTAAGATACTAGATGGGATTTCTAGTGGTTTACTTTCTCCTGAGTGGTTTCAAGCTGTGCTCCTCCAATCAAGTATGGAGTATTCCATCATGCTGCTGACTTTTCCTTATTGATGGTAGAGACTCAAAAGATGAGTTATTGCTACAGAGTTCTTAGCCTCTGATCTGCTCAGATAACTACAGTTTTTCATATTGCTGGTCCAACCAGCAGAAGGTTTCCCCTCAATTTATATCAACATAAGTTTTACTAGGACTTCTTGATGCCACATGCTGCCTAGATGCTAATGGTGCAAGAATTGGCCAGATTGGGTTTGTCTTGCTTTTGAGGATAGGACAGAATTTGATAGTTTTAGGCATTGCCAGAAAGATGCTATTTTTGGAATTTTACTAGAGCAGCTTGACTTAGGGCATAGCTCCAAGTTGCTCCTCAGATGCTGCATGACCTGCTGTGCTTTTCCAGCACCACACTCTTGATTGTAATCTCCAGCATCTGCAGTCCACACTTTTGCCTTGAAACATAGCTAGTCCTGTAGCACCAGGCTTCACTACTATGGTTGGAATGTTTGAACTGAACATAGAGTTTGCTGTATCTGGTTCCTTCTTGACATCAGGTGTCATGAATTGACTGACAATATCATTTATGATGCTAGGGACTTCAGGAGTAGGTTAAGATGGATCATCCTTTGACAGTTATGTATATATGCAGTTGCATAAATCTTTAACATTACCTTAAATTTCTGAAATTATTCAGCGTTGAAGATGGGAATGTTTGTGCAGCTTTTTATTTATTTAATTATCCACTAGTGTCCTTATGATGGTCACGAGATTCATGATTATCTTTACTGAGACTAGCTTTTTATTCCAAGTTTATTAATTAATTGAATTGAACTTTTGCAGTTGCCATTGGTTGGATTTGAATTCTGGGTACTTGAATATTATCCTAGATTACAAGGTTATTAGGCAAAAGTAAGGACTGCAGATGCTAGAAATTAGTAGTCCAGTAATATTACTATTATTCATGTCATATGTAATTTTCCATATATATTTGTTGAATTAATTTGAGCTTATTTTACAGTTTCTGGTTCCAGCTCATACCATTTTGAAATAAATACTGTGAAATGTCCTCTGCTGTTCACAAAACTTATGAAAGAACGACCAGTGAAATATTTCTTTGCTTGAGTTGAATTCGAAACTGGCTGGATTACCAAATCCCTAAACTTGGCAATATTTAAATCGTTGACTACAACAAATTAATTTTTAAAATACTATAACATAAGAATTCCCAATTTATTTGCAATTTATGGATTTATTTGGATCATAATTCTTATAAGCAAGGAGCCCCACAAATATTTTAGTCACACAAAAGATCACTGTTTTAAACTCCATTTAACTTGAGTTCATTTTTATTCTTTCAGGAGTTTCACTATCGTCCTGTTGGAAGCGATGCATGCCTACCTTGTGACTGCTATCCCATTGGCTCGTTTTCCAGGTCATGTGATCAAGAAACTGGCCAATGTCACTGTAGATCAGGAGTGATTGGACGTCAGTGTAACCAGTGTGATAATCCTTTTGCGGAGGTCACGCACAGTGGGTGTGAAGGTGAGAAATGTCCCTGAGATATAATTTATTGCCAATCTGCTGTAGAAATGAAACTTTTAAAAAGAATTTTGCACAGCTGAGAAGCTTAAATTAACTTTGTACCATAAGTAAAATTACTAAACATTGTACGGATTTGATCTTCACACCTAGTGCTGTCTGGAAATAATGTATAACTTAAAAATTGTTTCATTGACAAATTTTGCTCTAATGTTGTCATTTTGAAATTGACATTTCAAATAATGGCACCCTTCCATTATGTATTTTTTACAGAATTTCTATGTCTGTTGTTTAATGTTGATATTAACTTGTTTAGAATAAACAATATCATGCTTCATATAAACTGACACAAAGAGTATACAATTGCGTTTATGTTTTAGTGTGGAATTATGTTTTATTGAGCTGTTAAAGCTACTAATCTTGCTGGAAAATACCATCCTCAAAGTGAAGAAATCTTCCTTCATCTCATGGCATGTGCGTTATTCCTAGAGTGTGCTCCCCCCATCTAAAGAGGGGAAATATCCAACTTACATCCACCCCATTGATCTCAATGAGAATTTTATATGTTTGAATAAGATCATCTATTATTTTTCTAAACCCAAGAGAATATAAATCCAATCTATTTAAACTTCTCTCACCACAGTCCCTCCAACCCAGGAATTAGTTCATATCTCCGTGATTCTCTCAATTGATAAATCCTCCATTTGTTTAACATCCATCTATATAGGAAAATTAGTTTTGGAGCTGTAGTGTGTTGCCACATAGATTCCGCCTGGCAACATGGTTCTAAAGGTTGGTTTAAAAAAATATTGATCAAGAGGCGAAAGGAAACTGTTGTCATGGTGTATATACTAAAATATGAATTAAGAGCAGGAGTAAACCACTCAATGCCTTGAGCCTACTTCACCATTCAATAAGATGATGGCTAATGTGATTACTCCTGCCCTCTCACCATAACCTTTCAATCCCTTTTTTATCAAGAATCTATCTATCCATTTAAAAATATTCAAAGACTCTGCGTTCAATCCCTTTTGAGACAGTGTTTCTTCACATCTTTGTCTTAAAAAGGCAAATCCTTATTTTGAAGCAGTAACCCCTATTTCTAGGTTCTCTCACAAGTGGATACATCCTATCCACTTACACTCTGTTAAGAACTCTCAGGTATAAAATTTTCAATCAAGTTGCCTCCTACTCTTCTATGTTCCAGTTTTTAGAAGGCTAATTTGGCATAGCATGTAGAAATTATACCTCTTGTATTCCACTCCAGTGAAAGTTCAAAGTCCAGCAGAAGGTTCAAAGTATGTCTATCAACCAATGTTCTCCATAGGTTCACTAACATTCGCAGGTTCCCTGTCCTCATCTGCTTCTTGGAAAGACCCAATTCCGTTCTCTTGGTTTCTTTGTTGCACCTGTTGTGAAGAAACAAACTTCCATACTAAACCATATGTCTTCCTTTTCCTTCCCTCTCCCATTCTCCCATAATAAGAATTTCCTTTTCCCTTGTCTTCCACCTCACCTCACATTCAGTGGGTCATTTTCAATTACCAGATGCATTTTTCCCTACTCTCAGCTTTCTATAGGAAATCATTCCTTCTACAACACTGCTCCACTCCTCCATTACTTTCCCTGTCCACTGGCATCTTTACAAGCAAGCACAATAGATAAAATATTAGTCTTTTACCCCCTTCCTTCTCATCATCCAAGGCTCCTAATACTCATTCCAGCTGAAACACCAATTTACTTGTACTACTTGCAATTTGGTAGTTTAGCATTCACTGTTCATGATCAGGGAAATCAAACACAGACCTGGTGATCCTATTGGCTTGCAGACTGAAATTTCAGTCAGCACCAATCACCAAATAATGGTGAGAACCAACATTTTGCTGATCTAGGAGATCCATCAATTGATAAGGAGTGAACATGAATGGTGTAAGTGAGAGAAGGACACTACTGGATGTATGAGGGCAGGAAGCAGGCTGCAAAAGATATAAGGAGAATAGCATGCTGGAAGGGGAGTGTGGGTGGGGAGAAGAGCAAACTGCAAAGAAAAGAGATCTGTTTTAAACCTATCGACAGAGGAATGAATATTCAGCTAACTGGGACCCAAGAAAACTTCACATCAATGAGGAATGTGGAATGTATAATTGAGGGTGGCATAATTCAGCAGCAACTATACTTGGCGAGGGAGGAAAGCAGTGGGTTCTACTGTAATGAACATTGTCAATTATTAAAGTTAAATCTGAAATTGAGATCCAAGATGTAGTAAATAAGATTGTCACCACATGATGATGCTCACCCCTCTAGTTTCTCACCTTCCAACATTGTGCACCACCCCTCAATAACTTACACTGTTCAATTCCCCTCACTCTGTTGCCTTTCCTGCACTTCCTCCTCCAACTGACATGGCTCCTGACTGACTGATGTCAAAGGTTTCACCACTTCTGGGGTTGTGGATTGAAGCTGGTAAGCACTGACAGGATGTTTGTGTGGGGATAGTGAGCACTGTGAGGCTGTGAAGAGGTGAACACAATCGGGATGTGCAGGTTGGATAAAAAATATGTTGGGGGTGTGAGTGTGTTGGGGCTGTGAGCACTATTGAGGTCTGCACAAATCAGGTATGTGTATCAGGTGGTGTGGGAGAGTGGTGAGCATTGTTGGGAGAGTGGCATGGAGTTGAATACATTTTTGTGGAGCTCTGAGCTATTGGTGAGCTATGTTGAGGTTGTCATGTTGCTGGACTGCTTTAAACTCTTTCCACCTGTTATGAAAGCTCTAAGTAAAACTGCGTTAAAGCCAGAATAAGTACTTTCTAGGACAAGCAGACCAAGTACCTGTGGTTCTGGCCATCTTGAGGTACTGTCGTAGGGAATTGTGCAGAAATCTGAGCAAAGTAGAACAAGTGATTGGAAATTAAACTTTGTTCATAAGTACTATGTTATGTGCTTGTTGTAATTTCCTTAGCATCCAAAGGGGCATCAATTCCTCTTACTAAGATTTGGGCAAATGTATATTGTATGTTTATAAGAATCCTCATTGTAAACATAAACTCACATAATACTTTGTGGGTTGACACGGTGGCTCAGTGGTTAGCATGCTGCCTCACAGCGCCAAGGACCTGGGTTTGATTCCAGCCTTGGGCAACTGTCTGTGTGGAGTTTGTACATTCTCCCTGTATGTGCGTGGGTTTGCTTCAGGTGCTCCAGTTTCCTCCCACAGTCCAAAGATGTGCAGGTCAGGTGAATTGGCCAAGCCAAATTGCCCACAGTGTTCAGGGATGTGTAGGTTAGATGCATTGGTCCAGGGTAAATATTGGTAATAGGGCAGGGGAATAGGTCTGGGTGGGTTACTCTTTGCAGGGCCGGTGTGAACTTGTTGGGCCAAAGGGCCTGTTTCCATACTGTAGGGATTCTATATAAGAAACCTCACAAACACTTTGTGGTGCATTAACTTTAATAGGCTTACTACAAACAGCCATTATATATCCTTTTTTGAAGTTACTGCTGAAACCTCAAATCCTCATTGTATCTTATGATCAATAATTGGATCAATTAAAAAGATTCCTAGACTTCCACTACAGCAATTAGTGTTTTAGCTGGTACAGTTAAATTTTGTGTAGCATATTTCACTACAGTAATGCTAATTTGTTGGATATTTTAGACCAGTCTATTCTTAAAATGCTATGGGGAGTGAAATAAAAGGTGAAGTTTAAAATTAACTGCAGTATGTGATTATAATTTGATCTACAATGTTTGAATAGTAAATAGATTATGCTGCAATAAGTATTATCCTTATGTGTCTCAAAGCCACAATAAAAGTCAGTGGTTATGAAAAATGGAAGTTGAGATGAATCTTCAGTCCCAAAGGTGTGAAGACAAGCCTCTGCAAAGAACATTAAGCAGCCAGCCAGAGTTAAGTTCGGGACTTTGCTTCACTGAATGCTGCTGTGCAGTGAAATTTCCTGTATGGAATGATGCTAATGGAATTCTGTGCAAAATATGTTGCACAGAATTGTGGACAGGTCATCCTACAACACTGGTTTTTAAGTCTACATAACATTAATGAGCTGTGAAATAAGAAAGGTAGACAAGCAGAAGGCTGGAAGAACACAGCCAGGCAGCAGCAGGAGTTGGAGAAGTCAACGTTTCAGGTGTAACCCTTCTTCAGGAGATGTTGACTTCTCCAACTCCTGATGCTGCCTGGCCTATTGTGTTCTTCCAGCCTCCTACTTATCTACCTTGGATTCCAGCATCTGTAGTTTTTTTTTTGTCTCTAACCTAATGAAATAAGAAAGCGAATTAAATAGTGTTTTTAATTATCTCAATCTAACCCAGTGGGTGTTACACACTGCAATTGCTTTATTTATTTACTACAACCATGACCACTCCCTCTATCTTTTGTTCTACTAGATATTTGTCACTTAATCTCTCCCCACCCTCTCCCGTCCCACAGACCTTTCCTTTTTTTTCAAACTTTCTCCCTCAGCTGTTAACTCTCATTCTCTGTCCATAGTTGCTGCCAGACCCTATTGAGTATTTCCAGCACTTTGTTTCTATTTCCATTTTCCAGCATCTGTTGTAGTCTGCTGTATTTTAGCCAGAAAACGTATGTATTTTGGAAACCAAAAATGCAAACAGAAGATGAAATGCATATCGATCAGCCTCTGAAAGATAGGATAAGGAATTGACTGAAGGCACCAATTAGATGTTGGACGAGTTCTGTTGCAGAAATTCAGAGCAAGTGTCTGGGGACTTGATATATTTGTAATTTACATTAATTATTTAAATTGAAAACCTTGATACAAATTATACCAATTTACAGATAATATTAAACTGTGCAGAACAGTAAACAGAATTCAAAGGTTTCAAAAGATACGGGCCAGCTGCAGGCAAATGGGACTAATTTAGTTTGGGAAATTTGGTTGGCATGGATGAGTTGGATTGAAGGGTTTGTTTCCATGTTGTGTGACTCTATAAATAAAATATATTAAGTAGGTGAACAATAGCAAATGAAATTTACTCCAAATATTAAGTATCATACATAGAATAAGCAACAGACATGCTCCATGAATGTATTGAAATGGATGTGGGTGATGTTATGAAGGAAACAGAGGTCTGCTCAGTGTATCTAAGCAAAACAAAGCAGCAATCAACAGATTGATGACGAACATAACAAAAGCAGTAATTCACTGGTTGGAGGAAGAATTGATTAAATTATACAATTCTCTTGTCAGACCACACCTACAGTACTATGTCCATTTCTGTATTGTGAGAAATTAAAGCTCTGAGCCAAGGTTTGTTTCTAATATAAAAGCCTAGAGTTGAGCGGAAATGCTGGCCTGAGCTTTTCTGGTTGGAATGAAAGATTTAGAGGGGCTCGTGGCTGAGTGGTTAAGGCAATAAGCTTTTAAATCCTTCAGGATTTCCCTGCGTAGTTTCAAATCTTGCTGACTATGTTTTGACTGAAAGAGTGGCATGACTCTGGTTAGCACTGCTGCCTCAAGGCAACTAGACACCCTAGATTTCATGCTTGGGTGACTGTCTGTGTGGTGTTTGTACATTCTCCCCATGTCTGCTTGGGTTTCCTCTGGGTGTCAGTTTCCTTCCATAGTCCAAAGATGTGCAGGTTTATTTTGATTGGCCATGCTAAATTACCTAGGCGAAAGTGAGGACTGCAGATGCTGGAGATTAGAGTTGAGAGTGTGGTGCTGGAAAAGCACAGCAGGTCAGGCAGCATCCGAGGAGCAAGAGAGTTGATGTTGCCAGCAAAGAGCTGATGAAGGGCTTTTGCCTGAAACATCGACACCCCTGCTCCTCTGATGCTGCTTGACCTGCTGTGCCTTGCCAGCACCACGCTCCTGACTCAACTCAGGCAAAGCCCAACTCGACCTGTCAGGTTTTAATCAACTAGGCAAAAGTGAGGACTGCAGATGCTGGAGATCAGAGTCTAGATTTGTGTGGTGCTGGAAAAGCATAGCAGGTCAGGCAACATCCGAGGTTTCCAGCACCACTCTAATCGAGATTCTGTCAGGTTTTAATTTGCTGTGATATCTAATATTGCTCTGTTATATAATGTAGAAAACGGTCCAGATAGCAACATGCCAACTGATTGCTAGTTAAGTGGGATAATGTGAAGTGCGTTTAACAAATACTTGTGCAACTATAAAGAGCCAAACATAAATATGCCGGTGCTTTAGTTTAATAAGTAAATAATTCTGTTTATGTTCTTGTTAGTGAATAGACACAGCAATTTAAATGTGTTAATATCTATAGTCAGTGACTAGATAGTACTGCATCCATCAATTTTTTTAAGAAATAGGATAGTGATTAGTTAATGTATGGCAGTGTCTGTACAGTACTTGATAAGGTGATTAAACAAGGGCAAGTTAAATTTATTGCAGATAAAGGTTAATTATCGTACTTAGAATGGGCAATAGACATCCTCCATGAGTGTATTGAAATGGCTATGATTGAATATGATTTTCTCTCCCTGGAATTGATGCTGAAGGTAGTGACAAGGACAAGCAATTAGGTGAATTGTTGCCAGAGAGAGCCCACCCCTTCTCACCACCTCAGCAATAAAATCCTGGTGTCCATGACACTCAACTCTAACTGATGGCCGCTAAAAGTTAGCCTACTGTCCTGGCTTCCAAGCCCCTCCCCACATGAAAGAATGTAGAAAGTGCTGCATGGATACTTTAATCTCAAATGTAAGCATAACTGGTTTAAATAATTGCAAATGTTGGAACCAGCTGCTAGTCAAACATGTCTAAAGAACAA
Organism: Chiloscyllium plagiosum; assembly: GCF_037043375.1. Taxonomy (NCBI): domain Eukaryota; kingdom Metazoa; phylum Chordata; class Chondrichthyes; order Orectolobiformes; family Hemiscylliidae; genus Chiloscyllium; species Chiloscyllium plagiosum. The sequence goes on along the minus strand of NW_028270152.1, from coordinate 20,767,345 downwards.
AAATTGGTTTGTAATAAATTTATAATACTCCTTCAAAACACTAATAACTGAAATCTTACCCCTTTTCCTTTAAATCCTCTCACGTTCTTCTGATCAAAGATGTAGCCGTGGATATGTGCATGGACCCCAGTTATGTCTATCTTATTGAGGGGTTACGTGGAACATTCCTTGTTCCAATCGTATTTAGGTCCCACCCACAACTCTTTCTCCATTTCATCGATGTCATCATTGATGCTGCTTCTATCTCTCGTTTTGAATTGGAAAAATTAACCAGTTTTGCTTCCAATTTCCATTCAGCCCTCACCTTCACCTGGTCCATCTCCAACTCCTCACCTCCCTTCTTCAACAGCTCTGTTTCTATTTCTGGGGAAAGACTGGCTGCCATTATACACTACAAACCCATTGACTTACACAGTTAACTTTTACTATCCATCCTCACACCCTGCTTCCTATATCGATTCAATCTTATCCTCCCAGTTTCTCCATCTCCATCACGTTTGTTCTAACGATGTCACCTTCTTTATGGGGGCCTCAGAAAATGTCCACCTTTTTCCTCGAATGAGGATTCCCTACTACCTTGGATGACAGGTCACTTAGCGATGTTTGGCCCATCTCTTGCACTTCTGATTAGATTAGATTAGACTCCCTACAGCATGGAAACAGGCCCTTTGGCCCAACAAGTCCACACCGACCCTCCGAAGAGCAACCCACCCAGACCCATTCCCCTACATTCACCCCTGACTAATGCACCTGACACTACGGGCAATTTAGCATGGCCAATTCACCTAACCTGCACATCTTTGGACTGTGGGAGGAAACCGGAGCACCAGGTGGAAACCCACGCAGACCCGGGGATAATGTGCAAACTCCACACAGACAGTTGCCCGAGGCGGGAATTGAACCCGGGTCCCTGGCACTGTGAGGCAGCAGTGCTAACCACTGAGCCACCATGCTGCTCCTTCTGCCCTCATTCTCCACCACCCACATGTGCATGCAAGCAGATTCAACTCTAAAAGGCACAAGTAAATGCAGTCTTGAAGTATGTTTTTACAGTTAGGATTCTCAGAATTATGCACATTGCATATATGGCTTCACTGGGTTACTTATGATTAGTGGCCCTTGGCTCTTGTACTTCATTAGTGTGCTGTTAATAGCTGACATTGACTGAAAATTATTAGCGAATGATGATAATTACACTATAGTTATTTTATCTTTCCATCTTGGCTGTCGTATGTTCCTGTACATTTTACATATCTTTTACGTGTGTTTTCTGTTCCCATATCTATTATCATTTATTTATCTGTATTAAAGTCCACCTCCACTCCTACGTTTATTTGCTTAATTAGCTTACATTTCTTTTAACTGCTGCATCCTACAGACCTGAGAGATCCAGGATCAAGCTGTGAAAAAGATTTGTTGCAAATGCACAATAGGGATTGTAGCCTGCACCATCCTGTCAGAGAGTGCCTCTTTGCCAAAGATATAGGCTGCAAAATCACAGGTCGTGCATCCTGGCATATACTAAGCTACATTCTCCAAAGCCCCTGTCTTGGGAAATTCCTATTTTGATCCCTCCTCCACCAGAGTTCCTGTTAGGAGTGGGTGAAATCCCTGACCCCAACTGGCCATACAGGAGATTCTTTGCACAGACCAAGACTTGAAATAACTGTCTTCTTGTCTAATGTGTTGTGCTCCTGCTGTAGTTAGAGTCAGGACTTGAAAGGCCTCTTCACCTCCTCATAAGATATTCTGAAGTCAGGAAATTGACTTCAATGGGGATTCTTATTTTATGGTGAGCTGTGCTGCTAGCTGGTTATGAGACAACTGACAAATAATTTACTCATGAAAAACTTCTAATACCACCTATTCACCTAGCAAAGATTTTAAATGTTTCTCATTTGCCCAATGATTGGTTGTAACTCTATTGCCAGATGGCAGATAGTTGAGATGGTGATCCAATATAAAGCCAAATCAACCCTCTGTAACAAACTTATTAATGCTGGTAACATGTCCACAATATTTTAGATCACTGGATTTTAGCCAGCTTTTCTGAGTCATTAAGTGCTCTGACTGGTGTAACCATACTTGTTGGTCAGGTAGCAGGAAGTATGCAAATTCTTCTTATGGGTAGTGTCTCCTATTTTGTTTGGTAAAACTTTAATATACTAGATCATTGGAAGTGAAGTTTACTTGAGTAGCAAGCATAAAATGGTAGTTTGATCAATGAGGTCATCTGAGGAAGTGGATGTATTCTTATTATCTGCTTACATACAATTGAGTAGGATGATTCTTGCATTGAACTTTACGGAATCTTCTCTATAAAGATTAGTTATTATTTAAGAGTTCCTTCAATAAACATGTTAGGCCTTGACATTTCAGGCAGTGTATTCTGCCCATTATCTAGAGTGATAACTGAAAGAAATGAAACAGATAGTTACATATAATAGGGCATTGCATCTGTTTGGTCTAGACTAGCATTCTTAGGTTGTTGTGGCACAGTGATAGCGTTCCTATCTCTGATTCAAGTCCCACCTGAGAAGTTTGTTATAACTAATTTGAACAGGTTGATTAGATATATCTATGTGAGTACTATTGTTGCCACAGCCTACATAAGTAGTAGACTCGAGAAACTTCAAGCACAGTGAATAGGTCAGGTGAGCTATCATCAAACACACAGAACCTCATAACAAATATCCAGTAGTCAAACTGGAAATGTATCACATTCATGCATTGAATTAAAAAAAAATTAATTTGATTTATTATTGTCACATGTACCTAGGTACAGTAAAACATTTTGATTTGCGTGCAGTACAAGCAGATCGTTGGTTACAAGATATCATGGAGATCTATCAACACTAGACCAAGACAGTGGCCTTCCCATTACTGAATCTGGCTAGCCTTACTGAAGAAATACATTACCAGCCCTTCTACACAGTTGACCAGTCAGCTGCAAGAGTGTGAACAGACTGATAGCAAACACAAAAGCCTGACAGTAGTAAGTTCCCATATGGACCATCCTTCAGTATGCATAACTATCTCTTTCAATTGTTCCACTTATTCCTCCAGTATGTTACCTGAAACCTGCCTGTCAAGGATGACTAATTATTTTAAGGTAACAGCTGTTATTTCCAGACCAGGTTTCACATGCTTCAACATTTTTAAAAAATCTTAGTCAGTGTTCCAATCATCGTCCTGGAGGTTACCACTGATCAAAAACAGAACTGAACCAGCCATATGAATGCTTAGGTTACAAGAAGCAACTCACAGCTTATCTCTGCAATGCCTTTTCACCATCTACAAGACACAAGTCAGATATGTGGATGAGAACAGCTCCAACAACACTTGAAGCTCAGAACAAATCAATCCACTTGATTGGCACCCATCCACCATCTTCAGCATTCACTCCCTTCACCACTGACATTGTGGTGCAGTGTATCATCTACAAGTAACAAATCACTAAGGCTCCTTTGACAGCATCTTCCAATTTGTCCTTCTATATGGTTGAGGTTACAAGGACTAACACCACTACCTCTTGAAACCACATCATCCTGACTTGGAACTATTATCATTGTTCCTTCATTGTCAAAATCCTGAAGCTCCCCTCCTAATAGCACTGCGTATGTCCCTACAGCCTAAGGACTGCAATGCTTCAAGGAAGCAGCTCAATAGCAAATAAGGATTGGCAATAAATGCTGGTCTAGCCAGCAATACCACATCACATGAACAAATCCAAAAAAACTGCTCTTAACATGAAAACCTTCAAACAGTTCTTATTATTTTGTTTCTGCTAAATGAATTCCCATAGCATAGTTACATATACTGTGGAAAAGTGTTGAAACAACATTAAGTATTGATTATCTAAGTGAAGTATGGAATAATTCTAGCACCACCATGGACACAAGCCCTTGGAGAGTAGACTACATCTTTAAAAGTATTTCAAGAAATATTGTGCATGAGATAGTGAGAGTTGATAATCTTGAAAATGTACTAACTATATACCAAACATGGTTTATTTCCATTATTTACAGATTAGAGATGTACTGAGAATGTAGACTTCAGAGTGATGGAGTTAAAGGGTGTGAACAATTTTCAGACATTTGCTCTGAAGCAAGTTGTAAACCATAACAGAAAAGGAGAAAGATCGACATTTCGGGCATTCCTGAAGAAGGGCTCATGCCCGAAATGTCGATTCTCCTGCTCCTTGGATGCTGCCTGACCTGCTGCACTTTTCCAACAACACATTTTCAACCCTAACAGAAAATCCAGGAACAAGATTAGGCCTTCCAGCACCTTAAATCTGACCTGCCATTCAGTTAGATCATAGCTGATCTTTATCTAACTCTATCCACCTGCCATAACTCATGCTTAATGAAAATCTATCAGTCAAACATTTGAATTTGCAATTGACATAATCTAAGCAGTTTTTTTTAGCACAAGAAGCTTTAGATTTGTACTACAGTTAGCACTGCTCCCTTTCATCACCTCAAATGTTAAGGTCATGCTCCCATGTTCCGTACTTCCCCATACAGGAATTAGGGTAGCTAGATGGAGCCTTTCAAATCTCCTTGTCACGTCAAACATTTCAATCACCATATCACCAGCTCCCAATACCATTAATCCCTGTACTCATTGACTGACTTTGGCTCTCAGTCATGCTAGCGACCTGTTTGTTCCACTGCAGCAAATTCCAAATCTTTGACGCATAAAGTTTTCATTCTGATATGTCAATCTTGGCTCCGCAGTAGCACAGAGACAGAAAATCATGGGTTCAATTCTCAGTCTCAAAATCTGAATCTCAGGTGATGTTTCATTGCAGTTTTGCAGAAGACCATGTTTTTGAGAAGCTACTATTTAATTAGATGATAAATTGTGATACCTATTCCCTCATATGGCCTATAAGATCTCAAGCCACAGTTTGAAGAACTGTAGAGCTTTGCTCCAGTGTCTTGCCCAATGTGTATCTCTTGAGCAAATTCAGAAATATAGATTTGTTTGGTCACGATTTTATTAGCTTGACTCGGATGAATCTTCCTAGAGTATAATTCAATATGGTGTTCCACCCAACTCTCCAGCTGTTTATTGCTGTCAATGATGACCTTTTCAGCCTTTGTAATCAATTGGGCTGACTTCTTTATTGATGGACTTTGTCTTTTTGATCCTTTTATCCATGTCCTTCGCATTTCCTGTTTGGATGAACATAAGGATATTTTGGCAGAGCTGTAAGTAATAACTGTGGTGCAAATCAATCTGTTATTTCCCACATGAAATGTAACAGATAACTAGAGGATATTTGAAGTATGGTTTTCGGCCATGAGTTGGCTACACCGAGAGTCCAAAACTCTGTTCTCCTTGGACTCCTCAGTAGAGGTCAGGAAGTTAGGCCATGTAATGCAAAAAGCCCCAAGACCAAACGTGTAAGCATATCTTTGTATTATTCATCATTTGAAAATGCAGCACAGGTCTGCTAAAAATGATACCTAGGCAATTGATGCTGTGACGGGTCCCCTCAAACTTCTACATGTAAGCTGGGAGGAGGAACACAATATTGTGATCTGATTTTTCAAAGTGCAGACTGTGGAGCAGGGAGATGTTGGGAGTGGAGGAAGATTGGAATAAGGTGTCTGAGGGAACAGTCCCTGTGGAAGACTGACAAGGGAGGGGAGGGGAATGTGTGTCTGGTGGTGGCAGAAATTGCAGTGCTCCAATGAAACTTGGCACAAGCTGCAAGAATGGCTCATTTTCCACATGGCAGCCCTGCAACCTTCTGGACTCAATATAGAGTCTTTTAAGGTTTGAGCACCTTCTCCCATGTTGTTACTGCATTCCCCACATACCAGGCCTTGTCATCCCATGAGCTGCTGCAACCAACAATCCATTGTCAGCTACTAACCATCCCCTTTAGCAGCTATTCATTCTCACAGGCTGAGTTTTACCCATTCCTTTGTCTACCCAACTGTTGTTCTCTCTGTTTGGGCTCCATCTCCATGTATCAGTTATTTCTTCCCCATCCCTCTTATCCCTTCTTCAGTATCTACACTAACCTTTTCCCAGCTACAGTTGGTTCTGAAGAATGGTCTCTGGATGCAAAACATTAACTCTGCTTTCTCTCCACAGATGTTGCCAGACCTGCTGTGTTTTTCCAGCAATTTGTGTTTGTTTCAAAATTCATTCATGGGATTAGGTGTTGCTGGCTAGGCCAGAGTTTATTGGGTATATCTAATAGCCTGGCAAATGAGTGATTTGCCAGGCTGTTTTGGAAAGCAGGTAAGAATCAACCACATTGTTGTTGGTCTGGAGTGAGATGCAGGTCAGCCTGGCTAAGTATGGTGCATTTTCTTTCCCAAAGAACATGTGAACTAGAACAACAACCAATAGTGGTTACATGATCACCACTAGACTAACAGTTTTAATTCCATATTTTTTATTCATCAGTTGCCATGGTTGAATTCAAATGCATGTCCCCAGAACGTTAGCCCTGGATTCTGGATTACTACCCCTATGGCATTTCCACTATGCCACTGCCTTCTCTAAAAACATATATAAAACCATGAATTGTGGCTTGTGAGAGGTAGCTAACAGATTTGCTGTTTGAGACATATGAAAAGCAAGTGGAAGATGCAAACGTGACCCAACTAATTTTTGTTTTGGATAACTGAATGTGGTAAAAACGAAGAAATCCATACCGATAATTCCTTTTTGTTTTAATTGCCGACCAACAGAGAATCGAACGTCCTTGACCACAGCTACAGAACTGTTTTGCTAAAATTGTGCTAGGCACTAGTCAGACTGCAGGCGGAATACCGTGAACAGTTTTGGGCCCCTTTATCTAGAAAAGATATACTGGCATTAAAGATCTCAACGACCGCCCCCTCCCCCCGGAGGGGTCTCTCAGTTCCACAATCAGTCAAATAAACACGAGGAGTTCGGTCTGCTTCAACAAAATTTCACACTTTAATCAGTATCGGCTGGGCACAGGTTGTCCAGCAACACAGAGATTAAAAGATTCTGTGTTACTTGGAGAAACTGCGCGACATTGCTTGAAACAAGACAATTTTTATATGGTTCTTAAGAAATAGTACAGCCTTAATTACACAGTAAATCCAATAAAGTCTAATAAAATGATATTATGGACAGCAGGTTAACCCAGTGGTATTTCCTGGGAACCCACATTGTTTTGTACATGTTATCCACCTGCATCTCTAAGGTTAACTAGGATGGTTAGTAATGTCCTGTCTAGCTTGGTTAATTCCATACTGTAAAGGGAGCATTGTCTGCTAATCATTGATTTAGTTAGCTCAGGAATGCAGCTTTTAGCAGGGTGGAAAGCCATTTTAAACATAGTGTTAATTTGCAGCCTAAAAAGCTATTTTATTATGTTACTTTATGTTACTTGCATTAAGAAACCATTTTGTAGTTAGTAAAAGCATGCATTAAGTGGTTGCTCCTGATAACAGCCTAAATCCAGATTTTAGATCCTCAGCATTGGAGGCAGTACCAAGGAGGTTCACTAGGCTGATACCTAGTATAGAGAAACCGTCTTATGAGGCAAGGTTGAGTAGTTTGAATCAGTACTCATTGGAATTTAGGAGAATGAGGACAACTTTGTTAAAACATGCAAGATCCTTAGGGGACTTGATAGGATTGATATGGAGAGGTGTGGGAGAGTCTAGGACCAGAGGGCATAATCTCAGAGTAAGGAGTTACATATTTAAGATATATGTATGGAATTTTTTTTTCTGTGAGGATAGTGAATCTTTGCAAGTCTTTATCACACAGGGTTGTTGAGGCTGGATCATTACGTATATTGAATGCTGTGATAGATTCTGAATCAGTAAGAGACAAAGCAAAAAAGTGGAGTTGAGGACTATCAGATCAGATTTGATGAGTTGAATGTTATTTCTGCTCCTGCATTTAATGGTCTTAAAAGAAAAGTCCAAACTTTGTCCGATAGAAGAGAATATTTTTCATCATGATCTTAATAGCGCAAATGAGAAGTGCATGCCTCTCCTCACACCTCTGTATATACATTTAATCTGCATTTCCAGTGAAATTCTAACTTTGTCATTCTCTGAAGTATTGAAAAAAAATTCTACTCCCATTGTTAGACTAAAGCTTAAGAGTTCTGACAGATCGTTGCATTGCCAAAAAATTATTAATGTGTACAATTTTATTCCATTAAAATGCTATTTTGCTAATCATTAGAAGGCCTTGGTGGCAATACGGGGATTGTAGAGTGTAACAAAGGATATTGTGGACGGATTTTTGTTAATTATCTGATACCTCATTACCTTATTGTTGAAGACACCCATTTATAATCATTCCAGTTGACATGCCTGATTCAAGAAAAGCTCTGCACAAATTCAATTATTCCTGCTCTACTGGATAACTGTGGGCTGTTTGAAGTGATTTTAACTCCAGCACATAACAGGGTAATTTTATTTATAAAAATACTTGCTGATTTAACATCTTTTGCCTCCTTTTTCCCTAGTGATATATGATGGATGCCCCAAGTCACTCAAGGCTGGTGTTTGGTGGCCCAGAACAAAGTTTGGACTCCCAGCAGCTGTACTGTGCCCAAAGGGTTCCCTTGGTGAGTGACTATTCTATGTTATTCTCATAAAAAATTTTTCTTCACACTTTCAAATTTGCACTATAGTCGGTTCAGTCGCACATTGTTCAGCTAATTGTTTTCTGGCAATGTTAATACATGCTTGTTGGGACTTGTCATTTTGTCCTTCCATTTAGTTTGTTGACAACAGTGGAAAGTTCATTTTACGTAAATCCAAGGGCAGTAATTTTTGAAAAATTATAAAAAACTGGGCAGCATGATGGCTCAGTGGTTAGCACTGCTGCCTCACAGTGCCATGAACAAAGGTTCAATTCTGCCCCGGCGACTGTGTTGAGCTTTCACATCCTCCCCGTGTCTGCATGGGTGTCCTCCAGCCGCTCTAGCTTTCTTCCACAGTATAAAGATACGTAGGTTAGGTCGATTTATGGGAAATGCAGGGTTACAGGGATAGGGTAGGGTGTTGAGTCTGGGTGGGCTGCTCTTTGGAGAGGTGGTATGGACATGAGGGACTGAATGGCCGGTTTCCACACTGTAGTGATTCTATGATTCTATGAACTATAGATAATGTCTCTGACTACTTGATTAGATTACATTACAGTGTGGAAACAGGCCCTTTGGCCCAACAAGTCCACACCGACCCACCGAAGCGCAACCCACCCATACCCCTACATTTACCCCTTACCTAACACTACGGGCAATTTAGAATGGCCAGTTCACCTGACCTGCACATCTTTGGACTGTGGGAGGAAACCGGAGCACCCGGAGGAAACCCACGCAGACACGGGGAGAACGTGCAAACTCCACACAGTCAGTCGCCTGAGGCGGGAATTGAACCCGGGTCTCTGGCGCTGTGAGGCAGCAGTGCTAACCACTGTGCCACCATGCCGCCCATAAACTACAACAGGTTCTGACTAAAAAAAAAACAGAGTGCATCCCATTTTTAAAGAAGAATTGAATGCTTCAAGATAGACTTCAAGTCTTAAATTCTGCCTAAATTGAATTAGCTTACTACATTATAACAATGTTAAAACTCACAGGTGGATGAAGAAGCAACGCTTTGAAAGCTAGTGATTCCAAATAAACCTGTTGAACTATAACCAAGTGTTGTGTGATGTTTAACTTTGTCCACCACAGTCCAACATCGGCTCCTCCAAATCATGACCCAATCTCTGTTTTTATTTTAACTGAGTTTATCTTTCCTAATAACGGGCACATCATATATAGGACTCTTAATGTAACAAAATATTCCAAGGCACACCAGAGAGAAGCATTATAAAACAAAATACAATGCAAAGCCACGTAAAGAGATGTTAAACCAGATAATTAAAAAAGCTTTTTACAAAGATGCAGATTTTAATAGTGCCTGAAAGAAGATAAGTGAGATGGAGATGTTTGTGGAAGGAAATCCAGAATTTAGGGCCTTGGCAGCAGAAAGTACAGCCAATGATGGTGAAGCAGTTAAAATCAAGGACACTAAAGAAATAGGTCACACCAAATTATAGTCCAACTGACTTATTTAAAAATACAACGTTTTTGATCTTGTCCAACCCAATTCAACATCGGCACATCCACATCATAACTGAAGAAATAAGAGAGAGAAAAACGCAATGTTCTTGGAAGGTTCTGGGTTTGGATGAGTTGACAGAGATGGGAACGAACAGGGCCATAAGAAAATTTGAGAACAAGGATGAGAATTTTAAAATTTAGATATTCTTGAGCGGGAGCTGTTGTAAGTCATTGAGCGCAGAGGAACTTGACTTGGCACAAGTCAAGACCTTTGCAGGAGAATTTTGGGTGATCTGAAATTTTCAGAGGAGAATATGGGAGAACAGTTGGAATTGTCAAGTCTAGAATGAACAAAAGCTTGGATGAGGGTTTCAGAGCAGATGAACAGAGGCAGTTGTGAAGTTGGAGGATGTTATGTTGATATGATTATACAGGTTAGTAAATATCTGGTAACATTGAAAATTATCTCTGCCTCATTGTCGTTATCTGCATTTACATTCTCAAGAGTCAGAGGTATTTTAGTCAGAATCCAAAGCAAACCACAGCCATTGAGGTAAGAATAGTTGAATTAAACCCAAACATCAAAATGAAAGATTTTCAACATTGCCTCGAAAAAATAGATTTTCATCAAAAAAACTTAAAGATTGCTGAAAAAAGAGATGCGTTGACAAATCTCTCCATCTTGCAAAATCAGAACAAATTCAAAAATGCCACATTTCAACTTATCCCAACAAGGTGTGTGACAACAGTAAGTTGCTGATAATTTGGTAAGTTGACTGTCATTGATCAAGCATTGCCAAGGAGAAAGAAACAGGAACTATAGCTCCCCCTTTCCTTCCCCCTCCCCAAAAAATACCCCCAGGTAATAAGAAAAACCCACAAAGTTTGAACATGTCTCTTTTACTGAGGATGGATTGCTGCATGCAAATTGGTGTTGTTTCTACAAAACATAAATGAGCCACGTTAAGAGCTTGACTGATTCACAAATTGGTTGCTAATGCAGTACATTCAGGATTGTTGGTAGCTGCCACCCAATTTTGTAATAATATCTATTAGTAGCCATTTTGCTTTGGGTTTAACGAGTGCGCGCTGATCAAATATAGTCTTTCCTATACTTTCCCTATTGTGAACACTTTAAGGGACAGTGTTTGATTCAATTAAGCTATCTTTAGAATGTATGGCCTACGTACCTGGCAATATACTTGCGCTGAAACTTATACCTGACCATCACACAACTGTCTAACCTCAGTTGTGTGATGGGCAGAATGCCTTTATGAACTGACTGCAGCATGGTGTTAATGGGAAATACTACTCATTTAACTACTACACAGTAGCAACACAAAACAGCTTGTTCAGCCTGTTGTTCAAATCTTTTTAGGTTCTTAGGTTCTTAGATTCAAAAGTGGAATCCTTTCAAGTTTGCATGAGACATGGCAAAGAGTGAGCTAATTGAATTGACAAGTAAATTAAGGTGTGGTATTTCCAATTGCCATAATCAGCACCTCATTGTATCTGCAATCTCTGTAGTATGTAGTTCAACATATGAGGTGTTTGAGAGAGTCTACTGCCACCAATCCTCTTTTGCCTAATTTTTTGTCCAGGGCCTGTCTACTAATCAACTGTGGAAGATAGACCACCAGAAAATCTTTACAGAAGAAAGGCTGTTATTGTATAACAAGATGGCTTACTGTATGACAGCAATAAGTACAGCTGCATTATGTAGAAACATCAAAACTAGGATCAGGAGCAGGTCACTCTGCTCTTTGAGGCTGCCCCAACATTCAATAGGATCATGGTCCTGTATCTCAATGTCATGTTCCTCCTTTCTCTCCATATCCATGCTGCTTTAAGTCTAAAAATGCACCTGTTTTCATGAATATATTCAGTGACTTAGTCTCCACAGCCTTCTGTAGTAGCGGATTCCACAGGTTCACTACCCTCTGACTGAAGAAATGTTTCTTCATCTCAGTTCAAAATGACCTCCCCTCTATCCTGAGACCGTGACCTCCTGGTTCTAGATTCCCCAACCAGGGAAGACATCCACCCTGCATCAACCCTGTCCAGCCCTGTTAGAATCTTATATGTTTCTGTTAGATCCCCGCTCATCCTTCTAAACTGAGGTGAATGTAGGCCCAGATGAACTAACTGTACCTCCTAAGACAATCCTGCCAGTCCCCGGTATTAGCCTAATGAACTTCCACTGTACTCCCTCCATGACAAGTATATTCTTTTCAGATAGGGAGACCAAAACTATGCATACTACTCTTGGTGTGGTCTCACCAAGGCAGTAAGGTATCCTTATATCTAAACTCATAGTTCAAGTCAGACATAATTCCTCGCATTCTCAGGAGTTTTTCAGGGTACATCTACTGTCTATGAAAGCTAATGCAGAGTTCACTTCTTCACCCACAGACTGTGTGATACAGTTGCAGAATGGCTGACGTTCAAGTTAACATTGAACATTAAATCCTTCAGACCCGTTTTATACATTTTAGGGGTTATCCCAAGATCAGGAGGCCCACTTCTTCCAAACTTATGTAATAACATCTTTGAATAGTTTGATTAGAAAAGTAGGTTAATAAAAAACAGTCAAACTGTTATGAGAAACAATAGGAAAGTGGAGTTAATGCCACACTTGGACCAACCATGATCTTATTAATTGGTGGAACAGGCTCCTGTTTCTTATCAGGATGCTTATCTACATTTATTTTAAAAATTGCTCACCTTCTGAGGGAGAAAATAAGTGCACAATTTTTGCAAACAATAAATCCAGCAAAGACGAGTGGCCAGATTTTCAAAAATAGGCAGGGTCAGGGCTCTGTGTAGATCTGATTTAAAAATCCTATTTCCTTGGGGCATTTCTAGATCTTGACATCTTTGAAACAGATTCCAATTTTCAAAGTACGGGTAGGGAGCAGGGAACCCAGTCTCCCAGCTTCCTCCATTTTAACAATTAGTTGAACTGCCAAAGGAGCTTGCGTAGGGGCTGAGTCAACCAGGACTGCTGTTTTCATTTTATTGCACATCTTTGCACATAGTTTGACTTCACAGCTTGAACAGGAAAAGGTTTTATTAATATTTTGAAAGTTGTGTGCCCCTTGGAGACCTTGAACTGGTTTGAGCATGTTTTCTCTGTTTTTGTTATTTGGGCACCATCTTGTTTTATACTGTTGGCCCTCTAACTGTATTTTCTTTTTTTGCAAGTCAGTAATCAGCTGAATCATGTCTGCCATATTCCTTTGCCCCTTGTGTTCTGCAGGCAACTCCTGCTTCCTGCCCAATTCAGGTGTTTGTATTTCATTAGCTTTTATAAGTGATTTGGATGCGAGCATAAGAGGTACAGTTAGTAAGTTTGCAGATGACACCAAAATTGGAGGTGTAGTGGACAGCAAAGAGGATTACCTCAGATTACAACAGGATCTGGACCAGATGGGCCAATGGGCTGAGAAGTGGCAGATGGAGTTTAATTCAGATAAATGCATTTTGGGAAAGCAAATCTTAGCAGGACTTATACACTTAAAGGTAAGGTCTTAGGAAGTGTTGCTGAACAAAGAGACCTTGGAGTGCAGGTTCATAGCTCATTGAAAGTGGAGTCGCAGGTAGATAGGATAGTGAAGAAGGCGTTTGGTCAGAGTATTGAGTACAGGAGTTGGGAGGTTATGTTGCGGCTGTACAGGACATTGGTTAGGCCACTATTGGAATATTGCTTGCAATTCTGGTCTCCTTCCTATCGAAAAGATGTCGTGAAACTTGAAAGGGAGCTATAGGGAGAGGCTGAACAGGCTGGGGCTGTTTTCCCTGGAGCGTCGGAGACTGAGGGGTGACCTTATAGAGGTTTACAAAATTATGAGGGGCATGGATAGGATAAATAAACAAAGTCTTTTTCCTGGGGTCGGGTAGTCCAGAACTAGAGGGCATAGGTTTAGGGTGAGAGGGGAAAGATATAAAAGAGACCTAAGGGGCAACTTTTTCATGCAGAGGGTGGTACGCGTATGGAATGAGCTACCAGAGGATGTGGTGGAGGCTGGTACAATTGCAACATTTAAGAGGCATTTGGATGGGTATATGAATAGGAAGGGTTTGGAGGGATATGAGCCGGATGCTGGCAGGTGGGTCTAGATTGAGTTGAGATATCTGGTCGGCATGGACGGGTTGGACCGAAGGGTCTGTTTCCATGCTATGACTCTATGTACTTGAGACTTGGTGTTTAAACTTGGACTTGAGTTGGGTATTAGGTTCCCAATTCCATTTTGAAAAATTCGACCAAACTTGTCTAAACCATAGCCTAGACAGTTTCTATTCTCTAACCCTGACAATCTGGCCTATGAAACCCAACCAGCTCATTCTGCATTTGATTATCATCTTTCTTACTGATTAATTTACCCCTTTTTGGATTTTGAGAGTTTTTGGAAGATATGGATCTTTGTGCTTGCACTTTGAGATGGTAACAAATTAATATTGATTTAAATTTTGTTATTTTGTGGTCAGTGAAGCTTCAGAATATATATCTATGATACATGATCAAAAAGCTTAGGATTTTCTGGAGGCAGCAGATTCCCGGTTTCAGGGCTGGAAGTGACTTCAGCCACATATTATTGTTGCTGGAACTGCCACTCTGATATACATGGAGGCCTGTCACCATGAGCTGCCAACCCAATCATAGGAACAATGGTTGTTTCTTAGGCAGCCAGGGACAAAAGGCCGTCAGCAGGTAGGCAAGAAAAATCTTGAAAGAATTCCAGAATTGGGTACTGGAGGGGAAATTCCTCCAAGAAAATTATTGGTGTCATTGAGCACTGCTTTCCTTTCCATGGCCACACCTTTGCTTCTTGAAACTCCCCTTCACGCTGTTGCTGGAAAGGTTGGGGTGGGGGTGATGTCGTCCACCATCAGCAATATGGTGACAGTTCCAATAAACAGGCCCGCTCATGGTAATTGGTCGCCTGCTGGTCCTGCCGCTCATAAAATGTCCCAATGGAAGGAGAACCAATCCAAACTGCTACCCTCCATCACCCTCCCCAATCGCGTCGAAGCCAATAAAATGCCAAACACGTAGGCATTAATGTGAAAATATGTGAAGTTTGAACTCCTCTTTCGTTGTGTAAAAGCTTTTTATAAATTAATCACTTGTGTAAAAATTAGTATTTTATACCATATTTTGGCCTGCTTAATTTCCGTGAGTACTAGTTTCAAATTAAGATTGGAAACATCTTTGCTCTATTTGCCTACTTTCCTACACATGCATATATACTCACCTTGTATCCTATTTCACTATCTCCTTAATGTCTTCACACCTGGTTGACTTTCTCTTTGTGTCAGTTTTCAATGTCCTGACATATCTGTCCACTATACTTTCAATCTTAAAATGGGAGCCTCAGTATTTGAAGTCATAATCACAGTTTTAACATTTTTGATTCTGTGGCATGCAAGTGCTTTTGTTTGGGTAGAGACAATTTAAACCATTGTTATTGTATCCCATTTACACACAAAGTTCAATATTTTCGCACATGTTGTTTAAACAAAACAAAATCCACAAAGCAGATAGTGTTATTTGAAGGACTTGCTGAAGCTGATTTCCTTTTAAACCTCTCTCAGCACGCAGTTTTGGTGAGTAGTTTCCTTTTCTTTCACACTCTCTTGTCACCTTGAATCTTGTATTTTATTTTCCTCTTCTCCCTTCGCAGGCGTGCGGGCTAATGGTAAGTTGTTCTGCTCACTGCTGAACTGTGTGATGCTTTGCTTGGCTTCATGTGTAAGTTATTTCTATTAAAGGTCAAGCTGTTTCAGATTAATGTCTTATATTCTGACCACCTATTTCAGGTACTGTGATTCGACACTGTGGGGAGGAACATGGCTGGTTGGAACCAGATCTTTTTAACTGTACATCGCCACCATTCATGCAGTTGGCCGAGACTGTAAGAACTGTTTTGAAAGCCTTACCGCTGTATTCAAACTTTAATCTGTCCTGAACAAAAGATTACTAACTTAAAATAATTTCTGGGCAAAATTTCAAGTATAGCATTAAACATTCATGCTGTAATGCAAATATTATCATAGTTAATTAGATATTAAGGATAGAATGTTTCACTGGATTAACTCGAGTGGAATTTGGCAGGAATGTTTCGAGGAGCTGCTCTACTTGTTATCCACTTTGCCAGATCTAGATTGTTCTTTGGGAGTTGCTCCCAAATTTGTAATATTCCGTTAATCAAATAAGTTGCTAAATAGTATCTGTGAATGGTTGGTACTAATGGGTGCTGGTTAGATCATTTGGCCTGCTGTGGATCAGCTGCTATTGCTTGTAGCTGTTCCTGTCAGGAGATCTGGCATGGGATATATCCCTCATTTGTATGACTCCATCCTCTCACATCCACTGTAGTCCATCTACAGCAGCTCTGTGACATCCATCATCCAACTACTCTGAGTTCAACTACCCGTCTTTCTGTTACTATCCATTTTTCCATTTTGAAGAGAGCTCTAGAGCTCATCAGTTTTGATCAAATGGCTGAAACATTGACTTATTGATGTAATTTGGGAAGAATATGAGTGCAATTTCAAACATCTCTTATGGCCTGTGTTCAGAATTTTCTTTTAGTATATATCTTAGCATACACATTTCAAAGACGTGTTTTCTCTTTACTTGTCCAAATTTTTGATGCGTACAGGCAAGTGGAAAGAAAACAGCATTATGAGTTTTTTTTAAACTTTGTTACAAGCTTGAGTTTTCTTTCATTAACCCAACCTTCTTTTCACAAAATTACTTTCCTCCACATCACTGGGGAGAAGTGGGCTGTGATTGGAAGAGCAGTTCCTAGATATTCTGACTATTCCACATGTTGGAGTCACTTTGAATGATCACTCCAATGATCGAAGTGTTTTGTGAATTTTGGGAGAAAATTTGCCTACTGCCCCATTTATTTTGCACGCTGCTCCCTACCTGTGGTATAAATCTCAGCACTTTGCCATGGTTTAGTGATTATTCTAAAAATCACTAAAGACCTATACAGTCATTGAGATACAGTCATTGAGATGTACAACATGGAAACAGACCCTTTGGTCCAACTCGTCCCTGCTGACCAGATATCCTAAACTAATCTAGTCCCATTTGCCAGCACTTGGCCCATATCCCTCCAAACCCTTCCTATTCATATACCCATCCAGATGCCTTTTAAATATAGTAATTGTACAGCCTCCACCACTTCCTCTGGCAGCTCATTCCATACACACACCACTGTCTCCTAAGGTGCCTGTTATATATTGCCCCTCTCAACCTAAACCTATACATCTAGTTCTGGACTCCCTATCCCAGGTAAAAGACCTTGTCCTTTTATCCTATCCATGCCCCTCATGATTTTATAAACCTCTATAAGGTCGCCCCTCAGTCTCTGATGCTCCAGGAAAAACAGCCTCAGCCTATTCAGCCTCTCCCTATAGCATAAATCCTCTAACCCTGACAGCATCCTTGTAAATCTTTTCTGAACCCTTTCAGGTTTCACAACATCCTTCCAAAAGGAAGGAGACGAGAATTGCACACAATTTTCCAAAAGTGGCCTAACCAATGCCCTGTACACCTGAAACATGACCTCCCATATTTAATGCTCTGACCAATAAAGGAAAGCATACCAAAGCATTCTTCACTATCCTATCTACCTGCGACTCCACTTTCAAGCAACAATGAACCTGCACTCCAAGGTCTCTTTGTTCAGCAACACTCCGTAGGCCCTGCTCTGATTTACTTTGCCAAACTGTAGCACCTCACATTTATATAAATGAAATTCCATCTGCTACTTCTCAGCCCATTGGTCCATCTGAACAAGAGCCGAAAAATGTGTTGCTGGAAAAGCGCAGCAGGTCAGGCAGCATCAAAGGAGTAGGAGAATCGACGTTTCGGGCAAAAGCCCTTCTTCAGGAATCCCAATTCAGGAACATCGATTCTCCTGCTCCTTTGATGCTGCCTGACCTGCTGCACTTTTCCAGCAATACATTTTTCAGCTCTGATCTCCAGCATCTGCAGTCCTCACTTTCCCCCATCTGAACAAGATCCCTTTGTACTCTGCGGTAACCTTCTTCACTGTCCACTACACCTCCAACTTTGGTGTCATATGCAAACTTACTAACTATAACGAAAAGCAATGAACCCAGCACCGATCCTTGTGGCACACCACTGGTCACAGGCATCCAGTCTGAAAAGTAACCCTCCACCACCACCACCCTCTGCCTTCTACCTTTGAGCCAGTTCTGTATCCAAGTGGCTAGTTCTCCCTGTATTCCATGAGCTCTAACCTTGCTAACCAATGTCCCATGAGGAACTTCATCAAACGCCTTACTGACGTCCATATGGATCATGTCTACCACTCTGCCCTCATCAATCCTCTTTATTACTTCTTCAAAAAACATCAATCCAGTTCATGAGACATGATTTCCCATGCACAAAGCCATGCTGACTATCCCTGATCAGTCTTTGCATATGTTTGAGAGAGCTCAAGGAGGAGGTAGTAGTTTGATATTAAAACTTAGTAATCTTTGTTGAAAGAAACAGGAAGCCTTCCTAACTGAGGTCAATTTTTAAAAGCTTTTCTATCTCTTGTACGTTTCAAATCATAAAATTTAGGAATTGCTGTCTTGAACGATTACCAAATGTGAGGGAAGGATGATACTTGAATTTATCTTATCATTATGAAACAAAGTTACACCTGATAGGGTGTTTGTATTAAGTTTTGATTCATTCATTGAATCAAAGCCAACAGAGAGATGATTGACCACTTGGCCTTTTTCTGTTATGTAAACTTCTATGACTATATGATTTAATCTTTCGTATTCAGCTTTTCCTAAAACTGCATAATCCTTTCAATGTTCTAAAAACAGTGGCAGATGGGCAAAGCTCTCTGTAATCAACCTGCTGCATACTTTGCTCTACATGTTGTGCCACAATATATGTCTCCATGTAAGATTTAGGAAGGCAAAAAAAAGAACAGTTTGGAGAAGGAACTTGGAAAATTTTGACCCTCTGATGATTGACTCTCGTCCCAGCAATGGCTTTGTCTCTAAGATCCTTATAGTTAGTACCTGACTTTTGTAAGCAATAACCGCTTCCCAGTCAGAATCAGATCTAGCTCACACTTGATTTATATTTGTTGTATCTGATAATTTACATATATTTGTACCTTTTATATGAGATATTGTTGATTCACATGTAACTGTAAAAGACCTGGCAAGAATTACCAATGAGGAAAGATAAGTTTAAATAATAATGAGCTTGGTGTTTTAACTCCATCTTCAGTAATCAACCACCTATTTTGTATCATTTTACACACACCAGTATGACTTCTGTGATATAATTTCTCTTTGTCTCTGTTGAAAGCTGGAAAGGCTGGAGAGGAATGAAACTGAACTAAATACCATTGAAGCAAAGAAACTTGCCCGGCATATGCGTACAGTCACTGAGGAGATGGACCAGTACTTTGGAAATGACATCCACATTACATATCACCTTCTCTTGAAGATGCTCGAATTTGAGTGTAGACAACGTGGTTTCAATCTTACAGCAACACAGGATGTACACTATACAGAGGTAAAAAACCATGAGATTCTTAATAAGCAATGCCTCAGTACCATTTCTTGTACAGGTATACTAAATACCTTGTAAAAGTAAACTATTTCCTCTCATCTGGTGCTACACAACTTTTCCGTGGCTCAGAGTCAGTTCCCATATTATGTGCATAACATGAAAGAGGAACAGTTTACTACCATCTGGTATGGTACAGATCTGGCAGCATAATGCGGTTGCCAATAATATTTTGCTCATTGAAGTGAAGACGAGGTGGTGAGAAGGAAAAATAGAGCTCAAGTTTAGGGACAAAAGCCAAAATTAGCTCAATCAGGAGCAGTGTTGATGTTGTTCATGCTGATAACCCAAAGAATTAAACCCAGGCTGAGAATGTTTATAGATTCAGTGAACATAATTGGTGAGAAAATATATTCCAACAAAAATGAAAATTGCCATAAGAATACGTGATTACCTTGACAGTGGAGTTGTCGCAAATTCTTCTCCTCTCTTTACCTCCTGATAAATAACATTCAATAGGAGTATGGAGTGACATTTTCTGGATTTTCCTTTTTGGCCAAAGTGTCACTTTTATGTATACAGCATGAAGAATCTGTGTGACTCTGTTGTTCCAAAGAGGCAGAAAAAGAATCTAAAAGCAGACTTTGCTGTAAGAGGCAAAGGTGTCAATCATAAACGAGACAGAAGTCCAGCTTGTTGGAAAGAGTTTATAAAAATATTTTCATAATGAATTGGGCTTTCTCTTGATTCTGTTGGGTGGCACAGTGGTTAGCACTGCTGCCTCACAGCGCCAGAGACCCGGGTTCAATTCCCACCTCAGGCAACTGTCTGTGTGGAGTTTGCACATTTTCCCCGTGTGTGCATGAGTTTCCTCCCACAGTCCAAAAATGTGCAGGTTAGGTGAATTGGCCACGCCAAATTGCCTGTAGTGTTAGGTGAAGGGGTAAATGTAGGGGAATGGGTCTGGGTGGGTTGCTCTTTGGAGGGTTGGTGTGGACATGTTGGGCCGAAGGGCCTGTTTCCACACTGTACATAATCTAATCATAAATAGAAACGGCAGAGATAAGCGTCGATTTTGCTTGTAGTGGAAATATGTTTTTAGCCCTCAAAAATACAAAGTATATAACAAGAATGTATATTTCCAGTCAGCTGACAGCCTTCAATATTTTGCATACAAAAGACTGTCTTGCATTGATTTCTGCCAGTAACATTATTGTATGCTAGTATATTAAATCTGTACCAATATATAAGACTGTAGTCTTTATCCCTTCAGTGTTATGGAGAAACCTCGCCGCCTGGCCTAATTGAGCTTAGCTGCATGACACGGGAAGAATGTCATACAGAGAAGCAAAATAGCACAATAGCTGTCCATGAATTGTTGAATTGATCAAATCTGTTCGCAGACCATTTTGGTCTTGTTACATTTCAGAATGATTGATTTGGAATTATAAAACGTCAAGAAATATTTTTCACATGCAACTTATTAAAACAAAGCTTTGTTTACAGAGAAATTCATCCTTAAAGGTCATAAATAGAGGTGATATTAACAATATCACTGCATGGGTTGGATTATTTAAGTTTTATAAAATACTGAAGGTTTGTTTTTCAAATGATTGCAATTTTAATTATTAGTTTGAAACAAGCATGCTTAGTTTGTAGTGCTTCATTAATCTATAGAATCAAATTTGTCATAAAGCATTCATCTGGAACCCTGTGAGATAAATTAAATATACTTAATTTGGATTACATTTGTGTAGATAAGTTTTTAATAATGAGTCAAAGACGCAGGAGGCTCTACATTTGAATTAATACCTCATTCTTTTTACAGATCTACAGGACCAAAGTAAGGAAAACAAATTAAATGAAATTTTTATACTCTTAAATTTATAGAATGTATGTTACTCCCAAATTTAGCACGTTGTGCTGCAGAGTTTTACTACAACAGATAGTGGAGCAAGATTTTTCACAGTATGCCATCTACAGTCTTTTTTTTTGTTTTCTCTCACTTGATCCAATCTGTCATTCCCTCTCTTTCTGACTCTGAGTTGATGTTGACTTCATCCTCATCCTTATTTCTTCCTGTTTTGCAATCCTTGTATCTCCTTCAGCAATGAGGTTTCCTGTTTTTCACTAAGATGCAAATGCCTTGTTGCCTCACCATGCTGCTATCACCTTATACTCCACCGACTCTATGAAAAATATTTTCAAATCTAATTATCAGGGCAAGTGGGAAGACCCACTCTCTCACAAAATTATTGCCTAAACTAGTTTTATTGAAAGTGTCACTTTTTTTATAATTCTCTAGAAACTTGTCACTTTCATGTAATTATTGTTTTGCAGACAGTGATTAGGATTAACCTACAATATTCTACTTCAGATGTCAAATATTTGTTATGAAAATGTGCTGAAAACATGATAGTGTCTATAAATATTGGGGGGAACATCTTATAGACTTAAGTTTCACCAGATGTTTTTTCAACACTAATAACAGAGTTCATCAAATAAGCACACCATTGTCAGTTGTTGTTTGATTTGCCAAGTTACAGTGATGATGTACCAGCTCTTGTTCACCATTTTTAGAATGTGTTAAGAACAGGAAGTGCAGCTCTGGGTCTGGAAAATGCAGAACACTGGAATATCCTTCAGCAGACAGAACAAGGAACAGCTCATCTGATGGAACAAATTGAAGAATACATGAGGACATTGACACGAAATGTGAAACTCACCTACCTCAATCCAGTTGCTATTGTAACCCCCAATATAAGTGAGTATCTACAGTTGCTTGATAGTACAAAACTTATACATCGCTTAAAAAAAAAAACAAGATCAAAACTTTTTGCCTTGTGCTCATCAAGACTGAGAGTCAAGAATCCAGATTTTGAAAGGAAACATCAATTTATACATCATAAGAAAAGGGTGCTGATTCATGTAGTAATATTACCTTCTATAATAATATTGGCAGATCAGGTGTTTGGATTCCGAAAAAGAAACGGTCACAGCTGTGTTTTCATTGCATTTTCAGGAAGCGGGAATATTTTAAAGAGTCATTAATTTTTTTACTGCATCTCAGATCTCAATTTCAGATTTAAATTTAACTGTTGACATGGTGTTCATTACAATAGCATCCATTACAATATTTCCCATAGAGTAGCTCTGAACATATGTAATCTTAAGCTGAAGATATACATTCATTAGCAAGTTATTCATTGTTACTGGTTAGCTGGGTGTTCTTTGACAGATTTGAAGCTGTCTCTCTTCCTTTCAGCATATACCTTGCTACCCTTCCCCTGCTGCCAGCCCCTGTACCTCAACCCCTCTTGTGACCTCATGTTTCCCCTCAGCCCTGCTGCCTCCCAGGTACTCTCAACAGTGGCCTGTCTCCACACCTTCCCTCCCCGTGTCATCCCTTGTTTCCCCTGTTATCCCCTTGTGATCTCTCTTGTCTTCTTTCCACCCAAACCCGAGAAGCCTTTATCTTCACACTCACTAGTGGACCTACCTATCAGCTGCAAGCATAGAGCGAACAGGCCTGTGTTTGGATGAGCTGTTCCTTACCTTTACCTTCTATTCAACTTATGGGGACAGCATTTCTCCCATTGGTCCCCTCTGTGAGTGAATGTCTTGGCGATTTGTGGACTTTCGGGAGTGGATTCACCCTCCACACCTGAGTATTTTGAATATTGGTACGTATTAAGCTATCACACAAGCCATTAATATTTGCACCTCATCACTATATCTTTGCAATCTAGATGTGCTACCAATACCTGAATCTGTTTTCTTAGAACTCATGAAATTAGTAAATGTTGTTCCCTTGTTCGAAAAGGGGAGTAGAGACAATACTGGTCTATATTTACCAGGGAGGCTTACTTCGGTTTGGGTAAAGTGTTGGAAAGGGTTATAAGAGATAGGATTTATAATCATTGAGAAAGGAATACGTTGATTAGGGGTATTCAACACGGTTTTGTGAAGAGTAGATTGTGCCTCACAAACCGTACTCAGTTCTTTGAGAAGGTGACCAGACAGGTGGATAAGGGTAAAGCGGTTGATGTGGTGTATATGGATTTCAGTAAGGCATTTGACAAGGTTCCCCATGGTAGCCTATTGCACAAAATACAGAGGCATGGGATTGAGGGTGATTTAACAGTATGGATCAGAAATTGGCTAGCTGAAAGAAGACAGTTGATGGGAAATGTTCATCCTGGAGTTCAGTTACTAGTGGTGTACCGCAAGGATCTGTTTTGGGTCCACTGCTGTTTGTCATTTTTATAAACGACCTGAGTGAGGATGTAGAAGGGTGGGTTAGTAGATTTGCGGATGGCACTAAGGTCAGTAGTGTTGTGGATAGTGCAGAAGAATGTTGTAGGTTACAAAGGAATATAGATAAGCTGCAGAGCTGGACTGAGAGGTGGCAAATGGAGTTTAATGTGGAAAAGTGTGAGGTGATTCACTTTGGAAGGAGCAACAGGAATACAGAGTACTGGGCTAATGGTAAGATTCTTGGTAGTATAGATGAGCAGAGAGATCTCTGTGTCCAGGTACATGGATCCCTGAAAGTTGCCACCCAGATTGATAGGGTTGTTAAGAAGATATACAGTGTGTTGGCCTTTATTAGTAGAGGGATTGAGTTTCAGAACCATGAGATCATGCTGCAAAGCTCTGGTGCGGCCGCACTTGGAGTATTGTATACAGTTCTGATCCCCGCATTATAGGAAGGATATGGAAGCTTTGGAAAAAGTTAAGAGGAGATTTACTAAGATGTTGCCTGGTATGGAGGGAAGGTCTTATGAGGAAAGGCTGAGGGACTTGAGGCTATGTTTGTTGGAGAGAAGAAGATTGAGAGATGACTTAATTGAAACATATAAGATAATCGGAGGATTAGATAGGCTCGACAGTTTCCTCAGATGGTGATGGCTAGAATGAGGGGCCATAGTTTTAAATTGAGGGGTAATAGATAAGGAAATGTCGATTTTACTGCTCCTCGGATGCTGCCTGAACTGCTGTGCTCTTTCAGCACCACTAATCCAGATGTTCTTTACCCAGAGTAGTAGGGGTGTAGAACACACTGCCTGCAACAATAGTAGACTCGCCAAGTTTAAGGGCATTTAAATGGTAATTGGATAGACATATGGACGAATATGGGCTTCAGATTGGTTTCATAGGTTGGCGCAACATTGGGTCTGAAGGGCCTGTACTGGGTGGTAATGTTCTATGTTCTAACTCGTCTAGTTAAGTTCAATTTCAATGACACCATGTACACCCAATTAGGTTTGTTGCCATGCGCACTCCTTTTGACATGGCTCTTGCTAACAGTGTCCTTTATGATAATCATGAAAACCTATCTTCGATAGGATGTTAGTGGCCGTTCCCCTTACATACTTCTAATACTTAGATGGTATGTTTGCAATATTTGAATCTGTAGCAGCATCAAAATAATTCTTTACACACTTCAATCAATGTTATCCTGCACTCAAGTTAGCCATTGAAATGGAAACATTAGCTGAAAGCTCCCTTTCCTCAACCTGTTAGTTGAGAAATCTGCCAGTGGCTTTTCTACTACAATAGTAGGAGATAGTACTAAATTAACTGGTCAACCTCAGATTACCCTGAATCAGAAGCATTTTTGAAAATTGAGCATTGAGTGTAGCTGGCTGTTTCAATCTGATATGTTGCAGTATACGCACAAGTATTTAATGAAGTTTCATTGCAGGAAGCACAGTTCCATTAATAGGATGCTGCTTTCAAGCCAAAATTTTTTTTGCCTACCACACAAATGAGTAATGTGGTACATGAGTTGGTGCTAGTGTAATGCCAAATATGGAGACCATACATCACAGTGACTCATAGACTGTATCAAAGAACATGTTCCTTTGACTGTCGTTGATAGTGGACAATGCTCAACAAGTCTACGTTTGCAAAACAGCGTCCAGGACTAGGTGTGATTCTGCTATTCAATAGTATTTAATTCTAAGCACACAGTTCTTAGAATTTCACTGAAAACCAATTATAGGTTGGGCTCAGCATATTTTATTTGCATGTCCTAAAGGCTACATATATTCACACTGTGTAGACAAAAAGGTGGCACCCATGATGTGTGAGTACTGGGTTGGATATAGTCAGAAGTCCCGCAACACCAGGTTATAGTCCAACAAGTTTATTTGAAATCACAAGCTTTCAGAGCGTTTATTGTTCACCAGGTGAAGTGATGAACAAGCAGCACTCTCAAAGTTTGTGATTTCAAATAATCCTGTTGGGCGATAATCTGGTGACATGTAACTTCTGACTTAGACAAAAAGAGTTTGTGGATACATTAAACGTTTTCATTGGCAACGTCTATTCTCTTTATCAATCTCTGTTGCATTCTCCATACCCTCTAGCTGGTCATTGTCCAGCTGCCTGCTCTAAGATTAATGAACTAGCTATTAAAAGATTCTGCTGCATTTCCATGCCAACAATGGCCTTACCAGTCAGCATCCTTTTCTCATGCTGCATAAATCAGTGATCCCTTTCAAAGTTTGATTTCTTGTGCCCCGATCCTGAGGAAAGTAAGACCAAAAGTTTTGACTCTGTCTTGCTCTTTCATAATGTTCAAAATGTTTGAGAGCATTGTAGTTTTGAAAGTTGGACAATTCTTTTTATTAACTTACCATTCAAATTGGCTTACAGTGTCAGTTATGGCAAGTGACTAACATATTTTGTCACAAAGTAGTACAAAATATTTTCCTTCCCATAATTGACATATGATCTTACCAGATCTCAGTTGCTGGTAAGAAGAATAATTGTCAGTGTGAAATTTAAGAAAAAACTTTGTTCTATCATAGCAAATAATGGGTTAGTTTTTAAAATATATGCATAAAAGGAAGAAAGAGATCTGCTAACACAACTCTGTGAATATTGAAAACTCAATGGCCAAGATAGCTGTACGTTTTACTGTCCTGATTGTGCATCCATTAATTCTCATTTTTGAATTTCTATTTCAGTCCTAACTATTGATCACGTGGAGAATAGCACAAAGACAAGGAAGCGGTTTCCTCGCTATCACAGCAGACTCTTCCGTGGTCAGTCTACATGGGATGCACAAACGCACATTGTGCTGCCAAGATCTGTTTTATTTCCACCAAAAGTTAAAGGTAAGCAATAACAGCAGGAACTACAGCTCCTGTGATTCAAAAGAGAGCATATATTTTTGGTTGTCAGTATATACTCTGGCTGTGAGCATCATGTATAATGATGAGATTCCATGAATGAAGGACAACAATAATAAACAGATGGAATTTCATAAATAATGCTTGCTTCTGAGACGGTGCACTTGAATCAATAAAAATGCAGTATCTCTGCATTGTTGAGCCCATGAGGACTAAAATTGTTCTTTTTTCTTTTGCAATCTATAGTAATGCTATATGTATCTCTCTTTGAATTCTTTGTCTATGCAGCTATACCCACCTCCAAAGAAGAAAACTCAATCCAAGTGCGGAATGAAACTAGTAAAGTTTTACACCAACGGATGTTATCAGAGACTGAGCCCACTATGACCATCCTGATTCTCCTCATTTATCGGACACTTGGCAGTTTATTACCTGCCCGATTCAACACAGATCGCCGTAACTTAAGGTAATAGTTCAGCATTTAAGCGCGCGAGATGTGGTTTCTACGGTACCAAGGATCAAAATATAGTTTTTCTTTTCAAAGACTGCTGCTGAGATTTTCTCGGGGGCTAGGTTTTGGTTTTAAGTGGCTCTTTGAATTTAAAATTTTCAATTAAAGGCCAAACTGTTGTTGAAGCAGAACTGTGCAAACCTGCTTCATGCCTGCTTTGAAGGATTTGAAAGAAACAAGAGATTCAGTGCTGAACTGACATAAAGAATCCAACAATTAAATTGTTTTGCTTCAACCATGCTGGCCCCATTGCCCCTCTATTTGCACAGAATATCCATCCTCTGACATGCTGTGATAACCACAACTTTTATGCAGCTAGTTGAGTTTCTAATCAATGGTGACCACTGTCAGCAACTCCCAAGCCCACTTCCCTAAGTATGGTGGAGACTAAGCAATTGTGAAATTGAATTGAAAACTCAATGGCCAACATAGTTGGATGTTTTCCTATCTGCTCTCATTAACAAATAATATTTTTAATCTCATGATGGTGAGAAAGTTATTGAGGAGCTGCTGAAGCTTTGGATGTAGGTTTGCTCGCTGAGCTGAAAGGTTCATTTCCAGACATTTTGCTACCTTACTAGTGAGGTAACATAACATCTGGAAATGAACCTTTCAGCTCAGCAAGGAAACCTACATCCAAAATCTCAACCTGAACTACAGATCTCAAAACTCGCTGCTGAAGGTTGTTGGATCTAGGCTGCTGCCCAATGGAATTCTTGTAATTATGTCTGGAATTGGAATGATTGGTCTTCAACCAGTTAACCATTATTTCTTAAAGCTCTATTGACTGGAGAATTTCCCTGAACTCCATTAAAATTTGTTTTAATGTGTTAAATCCCTCTAGTAATTTAAGCCAGCAATACAGAAAAGATGCACCCCATGCTATAATCTGTTAAAATTCAAGAGGCAAAGAACTATCCCAAAAGTAACTGTTTAAAGTAAAAATTAACAACTTTATTCTTTAAGTCTAACAAAGAATATTAACTAACAACTACGTACAAGTCCTTTCTCCTAAACCTATCTTTTACCTCGCCCTCTACAATACTGGTCCGATAAAACACCCGATTAAGATTTGAATAAAAAACTTCTTAAGATCAAGCAGCTTTCGGTTCTTCTCTGTATTCCTGTCTTCTTTTCTTCTTGGGGATTCTGCTTGATAAGTGAAGGTACCTTGTAGAGAGCAGATCTTTCTGCAAGCAGTCTCTCTCTCTACTTGTTGGTGCTGGCTGCTCTTTGCCATTCTGCCTAAGTCTTCAAAATGTCTGATATTTAATACCCAAAAACATCGGATCAAAATACTAAATTAAAACTTGATTGGAGTTTGGTATCTTGGGGCATAATTTAAACTGATTGGCTGAATTTGAATTTGTTTTTGTCACATAGCAACCCAGCTATTGCTAGCTGTTCGACCAAATGTTACATTTTAAATTTTCCAATATTCTGTGTGCTTGGTAAGTCCTTGCCAGCCATTCAACTCTCGTAAAGGTACACTACACCTACAAATTCATAACAAATAGGACTATGTAATGCAATTTCAGTTCTGGAATTCAGCGTTTCTATCCACTTTTTGGAGCCAAATGATCTTGGTGAAACTCCAGCTGAGTATTAGTCAGAAGGTTATTACTGAGTACGTGCTCTTGATGATTCTTTCCATCAAAGTTTGTGAGAAGATTTGTAGCTCGGGTGCTTGTTGTTGTTCGCTGAGCTGGGAATTTGTGTTGCAAACGTTTCATCCCCTGTCTAGGTGACATCCTCAGTGCTTGGGAGCCTCCTGTGAAGCGCTTCTGTGATCTTTCCTCCGGCATTTGTAGTGGTTTGAATCTGCCGCTTCCGGTTGTCAGTTCCAGCTGTCCGTTGCAGTGGCCGGTATATTGGGTCCAGACCGATGTGCTTATTGATTGAATCTGTGGATGAGTGCCATGCCTGGGACAACACTACTATTATAGGACAAGCCAAACAGAGAACAGCCAGGGAATTCCTAGAGGGATGGCACTTATCCACAGATTCAATCAATAAGCACATCGACCTGGACCCAATATACCGGCCACTGCAACGGACAGCTGGAACTGACAACCGGAAGCGGCAGATTCAAACCACTACAAATGCCGGAGGAAAGATCACAGAAGCGCTTCACAGGAGGCTCCCAAGCACTGAGGATGTCACCTAGACGGGACGAAACGTCTGCAACACAAATTCCCAGCTCGGCAAACAGATCCACAACATTCTTTCCATCACTTTGCTGATGGTTGATAGCTGGCTAATAGATGGTAATTGGCATTGATTTAAATAAGTAGATAACCTGTTGGTTGAAAGCGGTTGGGGTAAAAATATTGATGAAAATGCTGAAGAATTACCCTGCTATTCTTCAAGTAATACCATGAAATCTTGCCATCCACATAAATTGACAGATGACAACTTTGCTTAATATTTAATCTAAAAGCAGACTTCGCTAACAATGTTGCACTTGCTCAGTTTTGCTTTGATTAAATTCTTAGTCACTGATTCAACCCTCAGTTTCTCCTTCCTTGGGAAAGGTTTGGTCACTATGTTTGACTCCTGCTGAAGGTATAAACCAGTGCATCCTATTTTCTGATTTTTAAAAAATGTGTCAGCTTTCATTGCATATCCCTAATTGCCCTGGAGAAAGTTATGGTGAGCTGTTTCCTTGAATCACAGTAAGCTACGAGTTGTGGAGACAATCACAGTGTATTTAGGAAGGGTGTTCCAGAATCTTGGCCCAGTGATGGTAAATGAACAGTGATTTTGCTGCAAGTCAGGATCGAATGTGGATTTGAGGGAAACTTGCTGGTGATGGTGTGAACAAAAACTTATGCAATAAACTGAAACATGTTGAAGAAACTTTTCATAGTGTCTCTGTCCTTTATTGAACATCTTCAAACATTTTGAATTGCAGACTTCCAAAGCATCCTGTAATGAATTCTCCAATCGTGACTATCTCTATCTTCAACAACAACAGCTTTGTCCATGGAGCTTTAAACTCACCACTAATCCTGGAATTCCGTTTACTGGAGACTGCCAATCGCAGCAAGCCTGTGTGTGTCCAGTGGAATCATTCCAGTCTGTAAGTACATTAACCTATCGATGTCAGATTGTTTTTGAGAGCCCAACAAGTAACAAATCCTAAGTATGTTACTAAGCAAGTTTTATCCTGTATTGTAATGCCTAAGCTTCAGAAATTGACTATGTCACATAAATAACACAAATTCAGAACCAGCCAGTAAAGGTGGTGAATTATTAATGAAGAAATATAGAACTATGTTTTGTTGCGATGTAGACACTAGATCAGTTGCAACATAGTGTTCCTGCTGTCAGATGCATGTTTGAAAATTCAGTAAAGTATCAACAGTGTGCAACAGCAAAAACTCAAAAGGTGAGGTTGACCAATCCTCCTGTATTTACAGTACCATGACTCTTCTCAGTAGTCCAAATGAGATGACTAAACAGGAAAAACTCTAAAATAAAAATAGCGAGCGCTGGAAAAAATCAGAGCTGGCAACATCAGTAGAGAAAAAAACAGAATTAATGTTTCAAGTCCAGTGGTCCTTTGTCAGACTTGAATACAGCTTGGAAAGGTATTTGTGTTGATAATGGGAGTGGAGAGGGAAGAGGGAATGTGAATAGAATACATTGAGAAAATGCCCAGAGAGAGAGAAAGAAAAAATTGATAGGCAAACAAACAAGTTGCTTATAAGTTGAGAGAGAGAAATGTTGGGTTGGTTGCTAACAAGAAGTGTAAATGTCTGAAAATGGGTTATCTGTGCTAGGAGCAATCCTTACAAATCAGGAGGTTGTGATGTGGGGTGGGTAATTAAAATGGAGAGATATGTTCATGTTCTGAAATTGTTAAAGTCAATGTTGAGTCCTGAAGCATGTGAGGTATTCCTCCAGTTTGCATTCAGCCTGGCTGGAGTGCTGCAGCAGGCATGAGACAAAAATGATAGAAGCGGAACATGGTGGTGTGTTGAAATACCAGGCAACTGGAAGCTCGGTGTCATTTTTATGAACAGAACATAGGTGTTCAGCAAAATGTTCAGCCATCTGCATTTTGTCTCCCCATTGTGTGAGCAGTGAATACAGTAGACTAGATTGAAACAGGTGCAAGTACATTGCTGCTTCACCTGGACAATGTGTTTGGGACCTTAAGTAGTGCAGAAAGAGGAAGTAAATAGGCAAGTGTTGCATTTTCTGTGATTGCACAGGATGGTATTGTGAGGAGGTATTGGGAGTAGAGGAGGAGTTGTCTAAGCTGTCCTGGAGGAAACAATACCTGCGAATGCTGACAAGGGATGGGAGGTTGGGGGGGGGGTGAATATGTGGCTGGTGGTGGCATCTCACTAGAGGTTGCTGGAGGAAGAACTCTGAAATTGGTCCCAATCACTAAGGTTAATGGGACAAAGCTTTCAGTGTATCGATTCAGTATTGCATTTTCAACTTGACCGAACACCTGCCGCTGTTATAATTCCATTAATTGCACCAATGAAAATGCAAATTTTCCCAGGGTTTGCGCTGTCTTTTTATTTCTGTCTTGAAGAACTTAATTGGTCTTCAAACTTGTACCTGTTTAATGCAAAACCAAAATAAACAATAAAATCTCTCCTACCATTAATACAATGTTCTTGTGTTTCTTACATTGTCTAATTCATCAGTTTATAAATGTGCTTTGGGAGGTGACGGAGTTCACTGTATAGATTGCACTTCATGTAAACTTGCTTTTTCCATTCAGTCCAACAGCATTATCTTGTTCCTGACTTAAGTAGTTAACCTGCCCTGGTACAGTACAATTATAATGCTGTTTTATTAAGTTTTTAAAAAAGAAATAGGAATCTGTGCTCTATAACCCATTAGATGCTGTAACAGTTCTTTACAACCTTTGAAGTATTACCAGCTGTGTGCAACTTCACATCTTCTTGGGAGGGGGTATGTTACTTCTCCTCAACACATTCTATATTTGAATCACATTGGATTCTGTATATCACATGTTTGGTGGAGCTGCCAACTGCATTTGAACTCGGCCAAAAGAAAACTTTGGCACTTGTACAAATATTTTTGAAAATCAGGAACAACAGTTTGAAACTATTGCTCCTAAATACTTAAGCATATCCCTTAAGCAGTTTTGTTGGATAGACTGAGACATTTAAGGTAAGCATTTGCAATTCCTGATTTTGATTGGATTTGGATGTAAAGTGGAATACTTCCAATTGGTTGGGATTTGAACAACTTTCATATCCAAGAACAGAAAGGGTTTTTTTTTTTGACAACGTATCAATTATGCTTGTTTTGAAATGGGGATTTAAATCTGCTATTCCCTTAATACCCGGTATTTGATTTAATCTGTGAGTTGGCCAGATGTGTTTACATAAGCATTAGTACTACATTGCTTATTAAAAGGCAATTTAAATTAAACTTAAGCATGACAACTTACTTACTTAATATCACGAAAGCCACTCTGAAATGTTTACATTTTCATTTGAGCTTTTTTTAAAATTCTAATCCTCGTCATTTCCCATTAGTATGAAAGTCCACATACACTTTATTTGCATCTGTTAGATTTTACATCCTCACAATCAATCTAAATGTAATCAGGTATTATTGCTGGCTCCTTTAGGAAAATATTGATTAAGGGTGTACAATGTATAAATGTTTTGTTTAATGTCTTTACTACTGTGGAACTCTGACAAATTTTCTGTGGCCTGTTGTATTTATTGTTCTATACACTAATGCATTAATGAGTAACAGGAAAATACAGTTAACAGCTGTAAATGACCCAGGTAACAAACATCAAAGCTGCTATCTCTTTTTGGTTGCAGTTCAGCATCTATTGGCTGTTTAAGGTTACTCCAGGAAGAAAATCTCTCCATTAGTTTTGTCAGAAATGCTGATAAGTAAACTATTTTGTTTATTGAACCTTGTTACTTACAATGGGATTAAAGAAGTGTTCCAGCATCAATTTTGTTACTGTTTTCCTGTAGCAAAATGTAAATAAATATATTCAACAGAAGACTAGTAATCTAATACCAGTAATTCTGTACATAATCCCCTATTTCAGTCGTACACCCCACTTTACATTGTCAAGTCAGATTGACTGAATAAGTGATGCACGTCAAAGCCAATTCCATTGATTTGTTCAATGGTACGTAATTTTGTATGAAACCTTAAGCCAGACTCACAGTTGGAAAATGATATTATTTTCTGTTTAATAGCCCATGGATGCCTGGTATATAATGGATGACTGTCAAGTAAGATGATGGTAAATGTTCTGAGATAATTTGGAGACAGGCCCCAATAAAGAAATAATGGGCTTCTCTTGTGTCTGTGCTGCTCATTTAATTCCATCATCCCTTCTCCCATTGCCTCAATCATCCTTTTCTTTTGTATTGACTTCAAGTTCTGTTTGACATCTTTAGCAGAAACTAATATATGTAAAAGCTAATTGCTTTTAATATAAATGCTGATTTTGACAAGCTCAGGGATGTACATTGTTCTTAAGCACTCCTGTTTTGTATATCATTTATAATATTCTGATGTAGCGCACAGTGTTTGTTTCCTTAGTGTTTATATTCTGAGGTGAGATAAATTGGCGCCTCAACCTCCTTAATACCATCTGCTCATATTACATTTGCCATATGTACTGACTGAAATATACAAACTTTTCTTGCAAATTCCGAACTGAATTTTTTAATCTGCTGTGAACTCGACTGAAGTTTTTATTTCCATCACGCAGTAATACAGAGATGATCATTTGTAGCCATTTAGTTTTTTTTGCAGAGATCTGCATTAAATTTGAGACTTGCGTAGTCCCCCATTACAATTTGCATTAATTCAATTATAATAGATTGAACTCATTCTCCTCTTCAGATCTGAACAGAAGTCATATTGGATTCAAATTAACTCTCAGATGTTACCAGACCTGCTGAGTATTTGCAGCACAATTTTATTTCAAATTCCCAGCATTTGTGATACTTTGCTCCTAATTTAGGTTAAATATATTGCTTTAGTTAAAATACTATGAATCTGATATGTTTTTATTTCTCTTACCAAAATGTGATGGGCATCATTAAGCCCATCAAGTGCATCTTAACAAGTGTTTCCTGGAATTACTGTCATTATATGTGTGAGAAAGTCATTAATTCAAATCAACATATCAGAGTAACAATAATCCCAACATCCACATATAAATCTCCATTATTACCTTTTGATATCATAACCCAAGAACAAGAGATATAAACCTGAATAGACCATACAGCCTGTCCAATATGCTACGCCATTCAGTACAATCATGGCTTACCTTGATCTTCAACTCCATTTTCCTGCCCATATCCCTTGATTCTCTAAGAGACTTATTCGAATCCATATGTTTTAATCCATTTTGCTTAAAAGGGAAGTAGTGTTTGAAGAACATTTTTTTAATTCAAAATACATTTTGATGAAAAATTTGTTATAAAAATGAGTGACATACTTTTGACATCTCAAAGCTTTACATTCAATAGCTATTCAACCGAATAGGATCTCTGTGTACAAAGGGCTTTCTGTACCATTGCAATTGAAAAAGTATGTGGAACGGCTCCATTTAAAGCTTTAGGTCTGAGAATGGGACAAAAACTAACCTTAATCTTTTCTGGAATTGGATGCCTTAAGAAAGTATAATATAGTACAGTGGAGTGAATGCTAAGACACCAGAAAAAACGGCAACAGCTTAAAACGCCAGCTCTCAAAATTTCTTGTGCAAGGTAAATTACAAATATTGACATCCTTATTCATTCCTGATTGATAGTATTAGATGCTCAAAGAAAGCATTGTTATCACAACAGAAAAATTATATTTTCTATTAATTCTGAACAACAGAAGTATAATGGAGTTCTGTATTTTCAACTTGCTGTTCAATGTAAGACGAATTAGGTAAGCCAGCCATGATTGGAAATTACAGATTTTTATTTGTCTAACCACATGATGAGTTTTATGCTGAAGTGGCAAGTTGAAAATTTACCCAACTATTTAGGGTCCATGCTACACACCAGTGAGGGAGGAGGTTGGGGTGAAAGGGCCCAGCCTAGAGCCTTGCACCACACACCACTGAGGAAGGAAGAAAGCCAGCCCAAGGCCACACAGCATTGAGGGAGGAGTTTGGGATGACTTATGGGGCAAATTAAATGTAAAGTCGAGCCTACTACCCTTTTCCTTATCTTATGCTCCATCAGTTTCTAGTCAAATCGAAAGTGATGAAAACAGCAGCTGAAAACACCCAAGTTTCAGAATATGAGTGGATCCCAAAGTCAAATAGAATCAGTCATGTCCTTCCCAGCTAATGAAGCCAATTATTGCTGTCCTTCAAAATGAGAGAAGTCATTGGCTAAGTAGCTTGCGATGGATAATCAGGATTGTCTATGTGCTAAATTAGCTGCTTTGAGTACTGACCGTCCAGCTTGACAGGCTCGTTGATTAGTAAACCTGGGTTTCTCTAGAGGCATTGGCCCTATTTGAGCAGCACAGTATGTACTGCCCTCTCCCAGAACCTCGATTGAGAAGGAGAAAGACTAGTATTGGACATTCTAACTGTAATTAGACTCTATTTTCCAGATCTTTTGATCCGCAGTAATCCATAGTTATTATGTACTTGTTAAAAGAGAGGGGGTGGGCTCAGGAAAAGTTAACGTTGCTAGAACAATAAAAATTCAGAATATGAAAAGTCAGGAATCTGACTTCAAGCATAGCAGATAAGGGGACAACTATGAGAAGGGAGGCAGTCAACACATGACTGAGGATGTTGTACTTAAATGCACATGGTATATGAAACAAGGTAGTGCACCTGGAGGGTACGATGTTGTGGGTATCACAGATGTGGGTGCAAGGGGATCAGTGATGGGAACTAAAAATCCAAGGATAGACGTCCTATCAAAAGGACAGACAAATGGGAAAGAGAGCAGGCATACCTTGTTAGTAAGAAATTAAATCAATAGCAAGACATGATATAGAGTCAGAATGCATAAAATCTGTGTGCTTAGAGTTGAGATCATGGGGAAGAAAATAAATCAGGAGAGTGTGCCTTTATTACCATGCCTTTTCTATTACAATAATTATTCCAATATGAAAATCAGGTTGGTAGCAGATCTCGAGCAAATGAATTCATGGAATATCTATGAGATGGATTTTTGGGGCAGTTTGTGGTAGAGCATCTAGAGAATAGGCAATTCTGGATTTGGTGAGGCAGACTTGATTGGGGAGCTGAAGGTGAAGGAACCCCTAGAGGGCAGTGATCATAACATGAGCACCTGGAAGTACTCAGGGATGCCCTCATAAGAACAGGGTACGGTGCTCAACTCATCGACTGCCAGTTCCGACGTGCCACAGCAAGGAACCGTAATGGCCTCCTCAGGAGACAGACACGAGCTGCAATCAACAGGGTACCCTTCGTTGTCCAGTACTTCCCAGGGGCTGAAAAACTACACTATGTTCTTCGTAACCTGCGACACATTATCAATGAGGATGAGCACCTCGCCAAGACTGTCCCCACACCTCCACTACTTGCCTTTAAACAACCGCCAAACCTCAAACAGATCATTGTTCGTAGCAAGCTGCTCAGTTTTCAGGACAACTCCATACAACCCTGTCACGGTAGGTGCTGCAAGCCGTGTCAGAGTGTGGACATGGATACCACCATTACACATGGGGACACCTCCCACCATGTACGTGGTAGGTACTCATGTGACTCAGCCAACGTTGTCTATCTTATACATTACAGGCAAGGATGCCCTGAGGCATGATACATTGGGGAAACCGAGCAAAGGCTACGGCAACGGATGAATAGGCACCGCAGAACAATCAACAGACAGGAGTGTACCCTCCCACTTGGGGAACACTTCAGTGATCCAGGACATTCAACCTCAGACCTTCAGGTGACCATTCTCCAAGGCGGACTTCGGGACAGGCAGCAGCGAAAAGTGGCTGAGCAGCAGCTGATAGCTAAGTTCCTTACCCATAGGAAGGGCCTCAACTGTGACCTTGGGTTCATGTCACATTACAGGTGACCACCATTGCACTATACACACACACAGACACTCCTATATACACACACTCACTCCTATACATACACAGACACACGTATACACAGACACGCACATAGACACTCACACAGACCCTGACAGACACACACTCCCACGCTCTCACATGCACCCCCTCACAGACTTAAGACACTCTACACTCACACAAACGCGCACACTCTCACTCACTCACAACCCCCCCAACCCAGACAGACAGACATGCACACACAACCCACATGCACACATATACATTTGTGGGGTGAATTTGTACTTGCAGAGTTACATTGTACTTTGCTCAAAAACTGCATGAATTCATGTAAGACTCTGTTATCTAACTTTTTAGATCAGAATCAGTCTAAACATTATGGCACAGACAGAGAATGCAGGGGGCTAACACCTTCAACATATTGTCTAGCTAACACCAATTGTTAGAATTAACCTGAGAATGCAACTTTTTTAAAAAAAGTTTTATGATTTACACATGAAAGAAGTGAAACCATCATGGTATTCAAACAGATGAAAGACTCAACAAACAATCAAGGTATTTTTCAATGTATAATTTCAGTTACATCACACTGTAAACTTTTGCTATAAATTCTGTGTCTTACAATTGTGTCCTCCACAACCACCTGATGAAGGAGCAGCGCTCCAAGAGCTAGTGCTTCCAATTAAACCTGTTGGACTATAACCTGGTGTTGTGTGATTTTTAACCATGATCAACTTCACCCTGTATTTTAAAAGGGAGAAGATTTGAATCAGATATAACAGTATCACGTTTGAGTAAAGGTAACTACAAAGCCATGAGGGAGGAATTGACCACAGTTGGTTGGAAGGGAAAGATGGTAGAGCAGCAATGGCAGGATTTATTTGGGTAATTCGGGGGGCTCAGCAGAAATTCATCCCAAGGAACAAGAAACATGCTAAGTGGAGGATAAGGCAACCAATGGCTGACAGGGTAAGTTAGCAACTGCATAAAAGCAAAAGAAAAAGCATACAGTGTGTTGAAGATTAGTAGGAAGCTAGTGGTTTTGGTAGCCTGGTTTTGATAGAAGATTGCAAGAATTTTATTTTTAGATGTCTAAAAGGTCAGAGTGGACATTGGATTGCTGGAGAAGTCATAATAGAGAACAAAGAAATTGCAGAGGTACTAAATAAGTACTTGCATTAGTTTTCACAATGAAAGAAACTGGCATCATAACAGAATTTCAAGAGGGCAGACGTGAGTGTAGTGGCCATCATTAAGAAGAAGGTGATGGGGAAGCTGAAAAGTCTGAAGGCAGATAAATTACCCAGACCGGATGGATTACACTCTAGAGTTCTGAAGGAGATAGCTGAGGAGATTGTGGAGACTTTAGTGGTGATCTTTCATGAATCACGAGTGTCAGGGAGGGTCCTAGAGGATGGGAAAACAGTTGATGTAACACCACTATTTAGAAGGGACCGAGGTAGAGACAGGAAACTATAATCCGGTTAGCCTGACCTTGGTTGTTGGTAAGATTTTTAAGGTAGGTAAAAACAATGACTGCAGATGCT
Source organism: Chiloscyllium plagiosum (assembly GCF_037043375.1). Taxonomy (NCBI): domain Eukaryota; kingdom Metazoa; phylum Chordata; class Chondrichthyes; order Orectolobiformes; family Hemiscylliidae; genus Chiloscyllium; species Chiloscyllium plagiosum. Next base: position 20,728,464 of record NW_028270152.1, on the reverse strand, counting down.
GGAAATCAGAGTCTGGATTAGAGGTGCTGGAAGAGCACAGCAGTTCAGGCAGCATCTGAGGAGCAGTAAAATCGACGTTTTGAGCAAAAGCCCTTCATCAGGAATATTGGTAAGATTTTTAAGTCCATGGTAAAAATGCATGGTTAAAAAAAGGGCAGAGTCAATATAGCTTCCCTCAAGGAGAGGTCATGCCTGACAAATCTGTTAGAATTCTTTGAGGGGGTAACAAGTGAGTTAAACAAAGGAGAGCCAGAGAATTTGGATTTCCAGAAGACCTTAGACAAGGTGCCACAGGGTCGAGCGGAGTTCTGTACAGGTCAGTGTTGAGACCACAACTGTTCACATGATCCGTTAGTAACAACTTGGACGAAGGAACTGAAGGCATTGTTGCCAGGTTTGCATTTGACACAAATATAGATGGAAAGACAGTAGGAGACTGGGCAAAGAAGTATCAGATGAAATATAGTGAGAGAAATTGTGATATCTTGCACTTTGGTAAGAAGGATAGAGGCATAGACTATTTTCTAAATGGGGCAAGACTTCAGAAATCTGAAGCATAAAGAGGTTTGGGAGTCCTAGTTCATGTTAAGATTGACATGAAGGGTTCATTTGGCAGATACAATGTTAACATTCATTTCAAGAAGGTTGAAATACAAAAGCAGAGATGTACTGCTGAGGCTGTATAAGGGTCTGGTCAGACCTAATTTGGAATATTAAGAGCAGTTTTGGGCCCCATATCCCAGGAGGGACATGCTGGCATTGGAGGGGGTCCAGTGGAGGTTTTTGAGAATGATCCTGAGGATGAAGAGCTTGTCATATGAGGAGCGGTTCTAGTCATAGAGCTGTACAGCATGGAAACAGACCCTTCAGTCCAACTCGCCCATTCCAACCAGATATCCTAAATTAATCTGGTCCCATTTGCCAGCATTTGGCCCATATCCCTCTAAACCCATCCAGATGCCTTTTAAATGTTGTAATTGGAGCAGCCTCCTACCACTTCCTCTGGCAGCTCATTACGTGACGAAATTGCCCTTTAGGTTCCTTTTTAAATTTTTCTCCTCTCACCTTAAACCTATGTCCTCTAGTTTTTGACTGGCCCACCCCAGGAAAAGACCTTGTATATTTAATCTCATCCATGCCTCTCATGATTTTATAAATCTCTATAAGGTCACTGCTCAGCCTCTGATGCTCCACAGAAAATAGCACCAGCCTTTTCAGCCTCACCTTTTAGCTCAACTCCACTGAATATATTCACAGAGTTTTAGAAGGATAAAGAGAGAGAACTCATTCAATCTTGCAGAAGACTGAGAGGCCTGGATAGAGTGGATGTGCAGAAGCTGTTTTAATAGTAGGAGAGACGAGGACCCAAGGGCACAGCCTCAGAGCGAAGGGACAACCCTTTAGAACTGAGATGAGGAGGAATTTCTTCAGCTAGAAGGTAGTTAAACTGTGGAACTCATTGCTGCAGAGGGCTGAGGAGGTCAAATCATTGAGTGTAATTAAGGTAGGTTCTTGATTAGTAAGGGAATGAAGGGTTATAGGGAGAAGAAGTTGAGAAACATTCCAGCTGTGAACAAATGGCAGAGCAGACCCAATGGGCCGATTGGCCTAATTCTGCTTCTATGTCTTATGATTTTCTGTGAAAATGGTTGCAAATAAGGCCCACAGCAGAAATTGAGTCAAGGGAGTAACAATGCTATGAAATACAAGAGCTGTTTCCAATATAACAAGGACATATATTTTCTTTCTTAAACAAAAGCTGGTTAATGTTTATATTCAAAGCACGTTTCTTTTGTGGTCCATGTGTTTTTATTAAGTATTTGAAGTGAATGAAAACTGGTTTGAGTCACGTTCATGATAATGGTTTCATAACCATTTGCTCATCAAGGATTGATTAACTTCATGGTTTGGTATATTTAAAACAGTAAAGCACATTTTAAGGTATTACATCAATAAGACTTTTGTGCATACAGCTTTCAGACATCAAGAAAATTAACCTCAAGGAAAAGTCTCAACACAAACTGAAATTGCTGGAAAAATTGTGGAGAGAAAGCTGAAGTAGGATCACTAGACTCGAAACGATAACTCTGCTTTGTCTCTACAGATGCTGCTAGACCTGCTGAGTTTTCCCAGCAATTTTTGTTGGTGTCTCTGCAGTTCTTTGGTTTTATTGAAGAAAAGCAACATTGTTTATGTGCAACACTTCAAATTCATTAAGATGAGGTTTCCTAAAGGCAAGATAGATCCTAACATCTTGCTCCAAAAGAAAGTTTAACTATTTATAATATCAAGTAAGCCTATGCATCACTATTGCGTAGAGGTAATTTGCTGATAGATCAAGATCTTGTGATGTTGACTTTGTCTAGAAGTGTTGTCAAGTTTTCATTCATGAACTGTAGCTGCTATTCCAAAACTTTCTTATCCTGATGCACTACAGCCAAGTTTAGTTCCTGATTGGCTAGTGACTGAATATGTTCCTTAAGCTGCTTAGAGTGATTTAAACCAAGGCAGTTACAGTTTTGTTTTTTAAGAGCTTCCATCTCATTTCGAACCTTCTGGTTTTACATCTGAATTCTAATTCTAAGTTTTCACCTTCTGTTGGCTGAGTATGTTTTCTGCTTCAAAACATGCTCTCATGAATGCCCAGCCTTTTCAACATTTTTCTCTTTTTTTTCTTGTTTGTTGGTACACTAGAATTCCATTGGCCTTGATCTTTACAAAACGTTATTTCAGTATCATACTGTTTTTACAGATGCAGAATGGATCCGTGCTCATTTCTGGTACAGACAGTACTAGATGACATTTTGATGAAGCCTTTGTGGGAGTATAAAATTAGTGTGCAGAGACAACAGATCATGACACAAGTTAGCATGTCATTTGAATTTGACTGTAGCAGTGCTATTTTCAAACTCATTTCCATCTAAGGTTCAGTCTTAACCTTACATAGCTGTACATATCTAGAAAGATACCCCACCAGTGATGTGTAAAGAAATCATCAAATGCTTGCAGATTAGTTGTTCATGGGTTTCTGCTGGCTGCTTTTGAATTAGTAAATGTGCTATAAATTTTCTGCTGTCACTTAAAGTTGGTGAATTGACAGGATGTAATGTTGCATGGATTGAAGACCTTGGTTCTCACTTGAAAGGATTTTCATAGACCACTTGACCCCAGCCATGGTTCCTGTAGCTTCTGTCCTCCTTGACCTCAACCTCAGTGAGGAACGGTTATACAGTTCTCAATAAGAAAATGCTGGAAAATTTCAGCAGGTCTGGCAGCATCTTTAAGGAGAGAAAAGAGCTGACGTTTCGAGTCTAACTGACCCTTTGTCAAAGGTTATACAGTTCTGTTTTACTCAGAAGATGCTTTTCAAAATTGACTGATCTTCAACATTTCGACAGGATAAGGACAGCAGTGCTACATCTATCAAGGTGTCTGTGGCCATAAGCAACTTCCTCCAGGCACCAGCAGGCTCTCCAGCTGATATATATCAGGCTGCCATCTGCTTTTCCATGAGGGTGGACATTGATCCTCTGTAATTCAAGAGAAGGAGAAAGAAGGCTTGCACCTTCACCAAGCTATCAGGGTTTTCAGGGGTTCAGGATGAAACTGACTGTTCAAGCATTGATATACAGATGCTGCAAGCAACGGCATCCAATCATTGTGGCTGCTGTCAATTCTAACCTGTTGGTTAAGGGCTAATATTAATATTTGACAAAAACCTGGGCTACAATGGTATTAGTGTGTAATATTTTGTTAAAGGAGAACTTTAAGATGAAAGAACAGAAATTTTAAATTTGTATGACAAAGTTAAAACAAAATTCTGTTTTGACAAGTGAATAGGGTGTCTCATTTTCAATTTTCCAGGCCTTAATTTTTATTTCCAGGTGGAAGAGAAACAGAAGAGACTGTTTCACTCTGCCTAGACTTGGCTTCTGAATAACGATGTTGACCGAGACATCAGAGACTTACCCAACCAATAGTCACATTGTCTTGCAGGTCTGAACCAGCTGGCACTTGGACAGCAAAGGATTGTGACCTTGTTCACCGAAACACCACACACGTCCGATGTCAGTGTTCACAGCTTGGCATCTTTGGAGTTCTCATGGATATTTCACATCGTGAGGTAAGCATCATCAAAATGTTGATTATCAGTACATTTTTCTTGACAGTATGTTATGTATAGCATTTTGCTTAAGCGTTATAGTACTCCTCAAGAGGGGAACATGGGTTCTTAGCCCCAATTTTTTTCACAAAGTATCTGATTATTGCTGGGTGATATTAAATTGTATTCATTTCCAGAGTTGTAGACATAAGGCATTAGCAGGAAAACAGATACTGTCCCCTTTGCAAAAGAACAGGTAGTAATTACAAGAAAACAAATTTCCAACAGCAGATATTGAGTGTTTTCCACTTTTCAGCACAGTTCAGAAATAATTCATCTCTGTCCTTGCTTTTAGATTTTGGAATTCTATAGGATATTTCTGGAATATTGGAGATAAGTAATATTATTAAAAAATTGCAAATATAAATGTGTTCAAAAGATGCTAAGCCCCAGGATAAGAGTTTGTAATGTTATTATCCATGATCTGAAATTCATGTTTAAAAGATAGTGCATTTTGGATGCAGCACTCTTCAGAGTTTGATTAATGCTGTTTACTCACTGACAGCAGCCAGTGACTTGGACAGCAATGCTGTTTTTAGCAAACTTTTGCCTCTGGGCCAGAAGGTATGGGATCAAATCCCACCTGCTACGGAGGTGAGTCATAACAAGTCAAAGAAGATGATTTAAAATTAATTAAGCACTTACTTTTAATTGCAGCTGTTTTAATTGCCATGAAATTCACCTAGCTCCATTCCTCTGCCTTGTCCCTACAACTGTGTAATTGTTTTTTCTTTTCAATATCTTTCCAATTCTCTTTGACATGCCCTGTTTGGATGTGCTTTCAGCACAGTTTCCGGAAGTGTATTCCAAATCCAACCACACTCTGCATTAAAAAAAATCCTCCTTGTTGTAGCTTCTTTTGCCAATTCCCTTAAATGTATTCCATCTGATTCTCAATGCTTTGAGCAATGGGAACAGTTTCTCCCTCACTACTAACGTACCTGCCAATTTTGAATATCACCATCACATTGCCTTCCAACCATCTCTTCTTGGAAGAGGTCCTTGCTTCTCCAGTCTGGTGCCTAAATGAAGTTCCTCTTCCCTAGAGCCATTCTTGTCAGTGCTTTCTGCATACTCTCTTATTAAGTGAGAGCAGAAGCAAACCACACAGCACATAAACGTGCTCCACAATATGATGATGGCTGTTATTCCCAGTATCATGCCCACTCCCTACATAGGATTAGGGAAAACCCAAAGGCTTTCTATAGGTATGTTAGGAATAAAAGAATGACTAGGGTAGGAATAGGTCCAGTCAAGGATAGTAGTGGGAAGTTGCGTGTGGAGGCGGAAGAGATTGGGGAGACACTGAATGAATACTTTTCTTCAGTATTTACTCAGGAACAGGGCATTGTCGTCGATGTGAAAACTGAGTCACAAATAAGTAGAATGGATGGCTTTGAGGTATGTAGAGAAGAGGTGTTGGAAATCCTGGAAAAGGTGAAAATAGATAAGTCCCCTGGGCCTGATGGCATTTATCCTAGGATTCTCTGGGAAGCAAGGGAGGAGATTGCAGAGCCATTGGCCTTGATTTTTATGTCCTCTTTGCCTACAGGAGTAGTGCCAGAAGACTGGAGGATAGCAAATGTGGTTCCCTTGTTCAAAAAGGGGAGTAGGGATAACCCTAGTAACTATAGGCCGGTGAGTCTCACTTCTGTTGTGGGCAAAGTCTTAGAGAGAATTGTAAGGGGTAGGATTTATGCACATCTGGATAGGAATAATGTGATCAAGGATAGTCAGCATGGTTTTGTGAAGGGCAGGTCGTGCCTCACAAACCTTATTGAATTCTTTGAAAAGGTGACGAAGGAGGTTGATGAGGGGAAAGCGGTAGATGTGGTATATATGGATTTTAGTAAGGTGTTTGATAAGGTTCCCCATGGTAGGCTACTGCAGAAAATACGGAGATATGGCATTGAGGGTGAGTTGGAGGTTTGGATTAGGAATTGGCTGGATGGAAGAAGACAGAGGGTAGTAGTTGATGGCAAAGTTTCTTCCTGGAGTGCCGTCACTAGCGGTGTTCCGCAAGGATCTGTTTTGGGACCATTGCTGTTTGTCATTTTTATAAATGACCTGGAAGAGGGGTTAGAAGGTTGGGTGAGCAAGTTTGCGGATGATACAAAAGTCGGAGGAGTTGTTGACAGTGAGGAAGGATGTGGCAGGTTACAGCAGGATATAGAGAAGCTGCAGAGCTGGGCAGAAAGGTGGCAAATGGAATTCAATGTAGCTAAGTGTGAGGTGATTCACTTTGGGAAGAATAACAAAAAGATGGGGTACTGGGCTAATGGTCGGATACTTGGTAGTGTGGAAGAGCAGAGGGATCTTGGTGTCCATGTACACAGATCTTTGAAAGTTGCCACCCAGGTAAATAGTGCGGTGAGGAAGGCATATGGCGTACTGGCTTTTATTGGTAGAGGACTTGAGTTCCGGAGTCCTGAGGTCATGATGCAGTTGTATAAGACTCTGGTGCGGCCGCATCTGGAGTATTGTGTGCAGTTTTGGTCGCCATACTATAGGAAGGATGTGGAGGCACTGGAACGGGTGCAGAGGAGGTTTACCAGGATGTTGCCTGGTATGGAAGGAAGATCGTATGAGGAAAGACTGAGACACTTGGGGCTGTTTTCATTAGAGAAAAGAAGGTTTAGGGGTGACTTGATTGAGGTGTACAAGATGATTAGGGGGTTAGATAGGGTTGACAGTGTGAACCTTTTCCCGCGTATGGAGTCGGGTATTACAAGGGGGCATAGCTTTAAATTAAGGAGGGGTAGATATAGGACTGAAGTTAGGGGTAGGTTCTTCACTCAGCGAGTCGTAAGTTCATGGAATGCCCTGCCAGTAGCAGTGGTGGACTCTCCCTCTTTATGGGCATTTAAGCGGGCATTGGATAGGTATATGGAGGATAGTGGGTTAGTATAGGTTAGGTGGGCTTGGATCGGCGCAACATCGAGGGCCAAAGGGCCTGTACTGCGCTGTATTCTTCTATGTTCTATGTTCTATGTTCCTTGAGTCCTTGACAAACCAAAAACCTTTATGCCAGTAATAAATGTAATCAAAGTTGATTATCTACTAGCCTCCAGAATAGAGCATTTCAAAAATTCACAACCCTATCCCTCATCAGCAAATTCAGTCTGTGTCCACCCTATCCAACTTTTCAGAACCTTTTATGATTGAATGTGATCACCTGTCATTCTTCTAAACTCAAGAGAGTATGGGCTGAATTTGTTAAAGCCTTCATATCCTTTCAAATAACGAATAGACAAGATGATATGGCCTTGATGCTCACAAACAAGAAAAGTCCAAAGACTGCTAAGTGAACCAATTTCAGCTAAGTGCAAAATAACAGGGCTTCTTTGGAAAGAACAGTTAAGATAACAACACATGGTCTTTTCATAAACTGCGCTTCATTGTGTTTTGGTAATGTGTGCATTTGTTTTTATAAATGTTCCCTGTAGCAGCTGGAAGGAGATCTAGAGACCTTGGCGATCGTCACCTATTCAACTATTAGTGTGTCTCTTGTGGCACTGCTTCTCACTTTCTTCATTCTGACCTGTCTAAATGGACTCAAATCCAACACTCGTGGTATCCATTGCAACATTGCGGCAGCCATCTTCTGTGCAGAGCTTGTCTTCCTTTTGGGAATTAATCAAACTGAAAATCAGGTAAGAAATAAAGCACATACTTCCCATTGTTACTGAACCTTCATGATCATACAAAAGTATTGGTATTTTGAAGTTGTGCAGAAATGTATGTGTATCTACTTTGAGTAGAGCAAGTTAATTTCCTCTGGAATTATTTGTGAAATGTTTTAATTGTCTTATTGCCTGTAACTGTCTGTCTGCTTGACTTTGCTTTGAATTATTTCCCTTTCATTCTGTCATTCTTTGTGACCCACTCTTTGTCCCGTTTTTCTCTCTGTTCATTCGTCTATAGCCCTTTATCCCACAAATCTCATTATGTCCTCCACTCTGTGCATATTCCTTATTTTTATGTTTCTTCCTTTTTAGTTCTCTCTTTTTATTCTTTTAGCTCTAGCACTCTGTACCTCATACTCCTTTTCCTTCTCCAGCACTCTGAGTGTCTTTCTTGAGTGCAATCTTTTCCTCTATTATGTCATGGAGGTCAGGTGGAAAACAATATGTCTTTTTTGTTGCACGGACATCTTTTTGAAACCAGAAGTCAATGCATTAGCGTACCAATTGTAATGTGCAGAACCACAGAGAAATCTCTGACTGGCAGCTGTTCAGTGTATAGGGAACATTAGTGGCACACCTGGGCACCAAATCCCTACTCAGCAAAGGAAAAACCTCCTGCTCTTGAAATGAAGTAGTGGCTAGGACACCTGCCATCTTTTTGTCATGCCTGAGGGAATGGAAGGCTTATGAAAGTGTATTTTCAGAGCATGGAAGCTGAAACCCTGGAAAAGGACTGCATAGTGGGAGGCTAGAACCTAGATTTCCAGTTGGACTATTGAAATCAAGCTTAGTATTTGGACTCAGAGGAACAGGTAAACCAAGAGTGGGATGGGAGGTAAAGGGAAAGAAAAATGTAATTCAGGAATGGGATGAGTTGCATTTTGAGAACTACATGAGTAATATTACATGTTCCAGTCAGATGTGTGGCCACACAGAACAACCTCCTGCATGAAAATGGTCTTTGCTTAACTCTGAATCATTAATAATGTAAATGTTAGTTACATTGGAAGGCTTAAGTATTCCTGTTTTGTAATTGCTCCCAAATACCTGCATTGCTTTTCATTGTTCACCACAGGTAGGTAATGCTGGCTAGACCAGCATTTATTGCCAATCCCTAAATGCCTTTATGTAGGTAATGGTGAGCTGCTGCCTTGAGCTACTGGAATTCATGTGGTGCAGGAAGACCCCGCAGTGATGTTTGAAAGGATTTTGACCCAGTGATATGCTTACGAATCAGGATGGCCTGTGGCTTGAAAGGAAACGTGCAAGCTGCGGTGTTGCTATGTATCTGCTGCCTTTGTTTTTCATGGTAGTAGGTTTGTCGCTGGTTTGGAAGATGAAGGGCTTTTGCCCGAAACATCGATTTTACTGCTCCTTGGATGCTGCCTGAACTGCTGTGCTCTTCCAGCACCACTAATCCAGAATCTGGTTTCCAGTTGATTTTAACCTTACTGCGAATCCTCTTGCAAGGATACCTGCCTTGAAGAAGTTTTCCTCCTCTTTCTACGAGAATCTCAGGGAGTCCCTCTCCCACTGCAACTCTATGCTACTTTATCCCCACCCCCACCCTCCTCCAGCTTATCTCTCCACCCTTCAGGCTCTCTGCCTTTATTCCTGATGAAGGGCTTTTGCCCGAAACGTCGATTTTACTGCTCCTCGGATGCTACCTGAACTGCTGTGCTCTTCCTGCAACACTAATCCAGAAGCTAGTTTGGAAGATATTATCTAACAAACCTTGGTGATTTTTTTTTGCAGTGCATTTGTAGATGGTAGACACTGCTGCCACTATGCCTTGGTGGCAGAGGGAATGACTGTTGGAATTGTTAGATGGGATGCCAATCAAGCAGGCTTCTTGTCCTGGATGGTTTTAAATCTGTTGCACATTATTGGAGCTGCACTTATCCTGGTAAAAAGAATTATTCCACTATATAACTGATTTATACCATGTTGATGGTGGGCAGGCTTTGAGTGGTCACCATTGAACTGCTGAGCATCTGATCTGCTCCTGTAACTATAGTTTCTATTTGGCTTAGTCCAGTTCAATTTCTGGTCAAAGGTACCAACCTCCGCCCTCCCCAGGAAGTTATTAGTGGGATATCGAGTGATGGTAATGCCATCAACAGATGGTTGAATTCTGTCTTGATGATGATGGTCATTGCCTTGCACTTGTGCGGCATAAAGATTACTTGCCATTCACCAACCCAGGTCTGAAATTTGTCCAGGTATTGCTGCATTTGAACACTGTTTAGTATCAGAGGAATCCTTGACTCCACACTTGGTCAAATGCTGTCTTGATGTTACGGGCAATCACCCTCACTTTACATTGAAAGTGCATCTCTTTTGTTAGTGTTTGGACCAAGGAAATAATGAGGTCAAGAGCTGATTGGTCAGTTTTGAATCTGCCTGGGCCATTCGTGAACAGGTTATTGTTGACTAAATGCTATTTGATAGTCATGAGACTACTTGAGGTATGGAGTCAATGTTGAGAACTACCAGCTCCCCTTCCACCAGAGGGTCTGTTCTGTCAGTGGAATTGGACATAGTCTGGTATGATGACAGCTGAAAAATGTGTTGCTGGAAAAGCGCAGCAGGTCAGGCAGCATCCAAGGAGCAGGAGAATCGACATTTCGGGCATAAGCCCTTCTTCACGAATATACTCAGTTGGCTGCAATCAATATTTTGTGTTCTATAGCAGCTTCCAATACTCAAGTGTAATTTTCTGTGGCATTAGCTGTGCTTTAAGGTATGAGTTAGTCAAAATATCAATTCATAATCTATTATAATGTTTACTGTATTTCTGGAAGCTCAAATTGCTCAACAGTGTAATCCTTGCACAATGTTCTATATGAAAATCTGTTAATTCAATAATATCACCCCATTTGTTCTTATAGGATTTCCTTTTTAATTTTAATTCGAACACTTACGCCATATTTAATTAATTTCATTCCATTCTATGAGATCATCATAATTGTATAATGACATATTCATAGCATTTGTGTTTTTAGGCTATTATGTACTGAACGTCACAATAATGCCACATCACAAGCTTGAGTAATCCAACTTCACAGAGCATTGTCAGGTACAGTCTTTCAGTTGAGCTGCTATATTGAGAACCTGTCTACCTGCTGAAGTGAATGATAAATTATAAAAAATACCATCGACCCCTTAAATGTCTTGATATAGGAATCATTTTGCATCCAACAGCACCACAGTTTACTGGTAGTTCATTCATTCACTCATTGTGGGATCTTGCTGTGATCAAATTAGCTTCAGCAGTTACCTGCATAATAACAGTTTAAACAGTCAACATCTGTTTAGTAAAGCTCTTTAGTATCTCCTGAAGAGATAACGAGACACTATATACGTGCGAGTAACTCTTAAGCAAAGAGAGACAATATATGATTGTTTTTCTTCTAATATGGTCATATTCTGCAAAACTAGAATTCAAGCTACTTCCATGAAACTGAGCAGTAGAGCATAATGAGAAATTAATATGAAATATTCAAGTGACTAGGTTAATTTGATGTATAATTCTGGGATGTGATTGAATCCTTCAGCCATGATACAGCTTTCAGTGTACCTTTGCGTTGCTAATTATTTCCTTAGATGAAACTTGAAAGAGCTGATGTAATGCTTAAAGGAAAGCCTTTTCATATTATGTTGAGGTAAAATTATTCAAGTTCAGTAACAGTCGAGCTTTTTCATATATTCTTAATGAGAACCAAAACATATTAAGGGTTCTTTGGCTTATAGGCACTTTCCTAGCCATATGATTAAATATCCAATTTACTAATTCTGATAATACATTTTTTTTACATTCTGTGCTTATCCAAGTATATTCTACCAATGACTGGCTGGATAATGCCATCATTCCTAAAATATCTCCCACAACAATTAGTGTTATGTTGAGAGAGGTGTTCAGTTCTGTATTTTTTTCATATTACAGTCTTAGCACAAATATAAAACTGTTCCTGGATAAGAGACAAAGCATTAGTAGCAATTAACAGTTTAAAGGATTTTCCATGTATAGCAAATGCCATGTATAGATGAAACAGTTAGTTGTTATATTTTTTCAGTCTTCACTTCTTTCTGTAAATGAAACGCTTATAAAACCTTGTTTCAGTCAACCACTGTCTTTTGTTTTACCACCTTGGTTTATGTCTGCTTTATGTCTGTCTTACTGGTATCCTGCACTTGGATCTCATTCCTTCACCTAAGTTCTTCAATTTAAAATAGACTAGAATCAAGGGCAGAACTCTCCCACCCCCGGTCCTCACCTTCGACCCAGCCAACCACCATATACGTTGCGTCATCCTCCGCCATTTCCGCCACCTACGAACGAACTCCACCACAAGAGATATATTTCCCTCTCCATCCCTATCTATGTTCTGTAAAAACCATTCACTTTGTGACTCTCTTGTCGGGTCCAACCAACACCCCCCACCACCACCAAACCACCCTCCCTACCAGGCACCTTCCCCTGCCACTGCAGGAATTGCAAAACCTGCGCCCACACATCTTTTCTCCCCCCTCCCCCCCTCACTTCTGTCCAAGGCCCCAAACGAACCTTCCACATCCATTAGAGTTTTACCTGCACTTCCACACATGTCATTTACTGTATCTGTTGCTCCCATTGCAGTCTCCTCTACACTGGGGAGACAGGATGCCTACTCGCAGAATGCTTCAGAGAACGTTTCCAGGACACCTGCACCAACCAATTATTCAAGTGCAATAACAGTCAAGCTTGGGGTCCAGTATACTGGGTCTACTTTTGTTTGTCATTTATATAAACGATTTGGATGTGAATTTAGGAGGCATGGTTAGTAAGTTTGCAGATGACACTAAAATTGTTGAAATAGTGAAGAAGGTTATCTAAGATTACACAGAGATCATGATCAGTTAGGTCAATGGGCTGAGAGTGGCAGATGGAGTTTAATTTGGATAAATGCAAGGTATTGCATTTTGGTAATATAAACAAGGACAAGATGTATACAATTAAGAGTAGGGCCCTTCGTGGTGGTGTACAACAGAGGAACCTAAGCTTTCAGCTACATAATTCTTTGAAATTTGTGTCAGGTGTAGACAGGGTGGTTACGAAGGTCAGTTCTGAGGAGGAGTCACCAGACCCAAAACATTAATTCTGATTTCTCTTCACAGATGCTGCCAGATCTTCTGAGCTTTTCCAACAAATTCTGTTTGTTTTTGTTGGTTAATAAGATGTTTAGTATATTTGCCTTTATTGCTCAGACCTTTGAGTGTCGGAGTTGGGATATCTTGTTGAAGTTGTACGGAACATTAGTGAGGCCTCTTCTGGAGTACTGTGTACAGTTCTGGTTGCCCTGTTGTAGGAAGAATATGATTAAATTGGAGAAGTTTCCGAAAAGATTTACCAACATGTTGTCAGAAATGGAGCATTTGAGTTTATAAAAATGGGTTGGGATCTTTCTCGCTGGAGGGTCGGAGGTTGATAAAATCATGAAGGGCATAGATAATGTGAACAGCAAGGGTCTTTTCCCTAGGATGGGAAAAATTAAGGGGCATATTTTTAAGGTGGCAGAAGAAAGATTTAAAAAGGACATGAGAGACAACATTTTTACGTAACGAGCGATTCATGTGTGGAATGAACTGCCAGAGAAGTGATGAATGCAGGTACAGTTATAATATTTAAAAGACATTTGGATAAGTACATGAATATGAAAGGTATGGAGGGATATGGGCCAAATGCAGGCAAATGGAACTAGTTTAATTTGGGTAAACAGTCGGCGTGGACTATTTGAACTGAAAGACCTGCTTCCATGCTGTATGACTCTGACTCTCTGCTGTCTGTCGAGGATTGCAAATGTAATGCTTGTCTAGAAATTAAGACCATACTGTCTGGAAGATGCAAAAGTAACATAAATAGCTGGGCAAGAGTTAACAGAGATAAAGATATGCAGGCACAAAGTAACAGACCAGCAATTCATCTGAGCAATGATGGTGTCTCATGTTCTCATGAGCAATTTCTGAGAGTGAGGAGAGCTCCACAAAATTGAATCATTGCTTTCTACAAATGGCTAGACATTTACCCTGTGTAATTGGAATATTTATTCTCAGAAACAGTGAATGGATGTACTGTTGAGGTATTGGGTGTCTCATCAGCCAGGTGGCATGCAGTGTACTGTCTCTTCTAGGGGAGGCTCAATGAACCAAATACCAAGCAAACATGATGAGGCCACTGGCAGGTCTTTCCCTGGGTTCAAGATCCAAAGACAGAAGTCCAATCCAGTGAGAACTGCCATCCTCTGAGTGTTTTTTTAAAAAGTACTCCTGCGAGTTTTATGTTCATGAATAATGCAAATCATATAAAGTATGGTTCTTCTTTATTAATTCATATTGGTTTAAAAAATCATTGAACTATATGTTATGCTTTAATACTGGATCAGAATTTCTTCCCCACAGTTTCTCTGCACAGTGATTGCCATTTTGCTGCACTACTTTTTCATGGCAACCTTTGCTTGGATCTTTGTGGAGGGACTTCACATCTACCGGATGCAAACTGAAGCTCGGAACATCAACTATGGTGCTATGCGGTTCTACTATGCCATTGGTTGGGGGGTTCCTGCCATCATCACAGGTTTGCATTAATAATATATGTAATGATGGGTTATTTGTGGGACATGGGCATCTCTGGCTGGCCAGCATTTATTGACCATCCCTTATTGCCCTTGAGAAACTAGTGGTGAGTTGACTTCTTGAACCGCTGCCATCCACATGCTGTAGGTTGATCCATAATGCCATTAGGGAGGAACTTCTACATTTTTTGCCACAAATATATCTTATAACTAATGTATTTTTAACTGTAGTCATCATTTTTTCTCAGTGACCCCATAGTCAGTTTTATGTCCATCTTTTATCCCTTCCCCTTTTGCTTAGGAGTACAAATAGAAAGGTAATACATCTCAAGGCATGGAAGAGAACTGACAAAACCCATCAGTGGGCACAGCAAGTTTTTAAGTTCTTTAGAACTTATCCTGTCGCTTTATGTTTGAGTCAAGTAATTATGTGCTACTCAACTGGTGCAACGTTATGTTTTCTTGTTTTTCTCATGAGATTAAAATTGAACCAAGCACCTGAATTTTCCCCACTTCACCTGTTTGTTTTCCAACTCATTAGTGCTCCTTCTTTTCAATCCTCAGAGGGCAACTGTCAAAATATTGAACTCCTTCATTACTAAAGATAGTTTTGTCATTTTGAGCATCATCTCTAACTTGTCATATCTTCAAAGCATGCATCGTATTTGAGCTTGTGGCCCTGCATTGCAAGGCTTTACATAAACCAGGTTTCTCTAAATTCGGAAATCCAAGGTTTATCCTTTGGGAATTTTAATGTTCCCAATGCAACTTTAGAGCAAGGTAATTTGGCTCTCTCAGCATCTGATCTTGGAGCAGAATGACTAAATGAATCACTTGACAGCACTTCATGATCAATGGGCTATATTATTTTATACCAATGGGAAGAAAGCCTCTTCAGAAGCTTCTCCACTGAGCAAAGGGAAACATCCATTTTCTGTACAATTGCTTTTAGCCTACCTTTGGCTGTTACAAATCAATCATCTTATTATTTAATTTCATACACATCCACTCAGGTTAATCATATGACTGTGTGATCAGTTGATGAACAGTTATAGGTCTCTCCATGGTCTCATGTTTACCAGCCCCTCTTATCACTTATCCTTGGGCCTTCACAATACACCTTAACCAACCACATTTCAGGCTTTAGCTCCTGCGTAGGTTATTCAATATCATATAATCCCTACAGTGTGGAAGCGGGCCATTCAGCCCATCAAGTCCATACCAACCTTCTGAAGAGCATCCCACCCCCCCAGTCCCAGTAACCCTGCATTTCCCATGGTTAGTCAACCTAACCTACACATCCCTGGACACTATGGATAATTGAATATGGCCAATCTACCTAACCTGCACATCTTTGGTTTGTGGGAGGAAACTGGAGCACTCAGAGGAAACCCCACAGATACGGGGAGAATGTGCAAACTCCACACAGACAGTTGGCCGAGGGTGGAATTGAACCCAGAACCCTAGTACTATGAGGCAGCAGTACTAACTACTGAGCCATTTTGTCACCTCAGTACTTCCCTGCTCATAGCAAGGGGGCTTCTCTGCCCCAGACTGAGTATCCATGGAAAGGCAGTTAAATCCCTTAATGTCAATATACTTAAAACTCAATTTTAATATCTCCTGCAGTTACAATTACCTCAGGGTCTTAACTGATGTGGCTCAGACCCATCCCTTCCATCTCATAATCATTACCAAACTTTGGACCAGCCTGAAGAGGCAGCTTTTCTCAGAGTTTCACAAGAATGTTCCTTATCAAACTGTCTCTCTGCAAAAAGCTGCATTTTCTTCTGTGTGACAAAGTCTATTTTATACATTTCACAGGACTCTGTGTGTTACCGTGAATTTTCTCCCAGTATGAAGGCATCTAATTACTCTAACTTATAATTTGATTTGAAACAGCAGACTATGCAAGCTGCTGTTTCAGCTAAAATTCTTCCTCAGCCATTTTATATTAATTTCAGCCATGGGCAGCGCTAACACTGGGAATTCTGCATATGATTGGATTAATGATTCTAATTTCACTTCGGAAACAGGCCCACCTTTCCCCATTTTTCTCCTTCGTTTCTCCATTTCAAAGTCACTTCTCCTCACAGCTCAGAGGATACATCTCATCCTCTAGATGAAAGGGGAGACAACTTGTTCTTATGTGCCTGCTAGTGGCTAGAAACTAAACAACAGCATTGGGTCTGGTTTTAATTTATTTTCATAAGACAATGTTCTAGTCAACTTTGTCTGTGAAGATTTAATTTGTATTTTCCATTTCTCAATCAACCAATATGTTTTCCAGGTCTTGCAGTTGGTTTGGACCCAGAAGGTTATGGAAATCCTGATTTCTGCTGGATCTCTGTTCATGATAAGCTGATCTGGAGCTTTGCTGGACCAATTGCTGTTGTTATTGTGGTAAATATTATTCCTTTTATTTCAAAATAAGTACTCAGAGCTTTGTGCCTTCCATAAATGGTAAGTTTATAATTCTGACATATCTTGCTTCATTTTCCATTAATGTTTTGCTTCACTCTGTCTCATTATTGTCTTAACTTCTGCTACTTGCTGATCTCTCTTGTTTGCATTCATTCTTTCTTGGCCTTATGGAAAGGTCAATACCCAGCATTGACCAGAAACTACACTGGTTCACCCTGCCAGTCAAGTTTACAAAGTCCTCCATACTATCATCTAAGAGCTTGATCTAAAATTGGGAAAGCTGTACCACAGGAGAAAGTGAGGACTGCAGATGCTGGAGATCAGAGCTGAAAATGTGTTGCTGGAAAAGCGCAGCAGGTCAGGCAGCATCCAAGGAACAGGAGAATCAACGTTTCAGGCATAAGCCCTTCTTCAGGAATGACGTCGATTTTCCTGTTCTCCCGTTGGATGCTACCTGACCTGCTGCGCTTTTCCAGCAACACACATTCAAAGCTGTACCACAGACCTAATTAGCAACGTCCTCTCATATTCGTACACTTTGAGTAAGTCTTGCAATGGTGTCCCAGACTCCTCTGTCATTGTCCCCAGTTATGCCTTGTCCACCCTCAGGCAAATCTACCAAACGTGTCAGCACAGTGGTATGCAGTCAAGAGGGAATTGTCCTCATTACTCCAGGCACCCTTGAAATCTCAAGGCATGAGTCTCAGCTGTTGAATTAGTGCTACTCCATCTGGGGGACTTCAGTGCTCTAGCATCACTACTGTTGGAGTTAACTAAATTGAGACCTGTCACATTGGGCCTGCAGCTAATGGTGAGTGAATCAACAAGAGCGCAAAACATAATTGACGTCGCGTCACCAATCTACCTGTCACAGATGATTCTGACAATGCCAATATTGGAAGAAATGACAACTACATCATCCTTGGAGACAAAATTTCAGTCTTCACACTGAGGGTACTGTACTGTGATTTGACAGTACAATGTGTTGCATTGGATACTTCTGTTGTAGGAAAGGTTTTGGAAAGGATTATAAGAGATAAGATTTATAATCATCTAGCAAACAACAATTTGATTTCAGATAGTCAACATGGTTTTGTCAAGGGCAGGTCGTGTCTCACAAACCTCATTGAGTTTTTTTGAGAGCGTGACCAAGCATGTAGATGAGGGTAGGGCAGTTGACGTGGTATACATGGACTTCAGTAAAGCCTTTGATAAGGTTCCACATGGTAGGCTGATGGAGAAAATAGAGGTAAAAACAATGACTGCAGATGCTGGAAACCAGATTCTGGATCAGTGGTGCTGGAAGAGCACAGCAATTCAGGCAGCATCCGAGGAGCTTCGAAATCGACGTTTCGGGCAAAAGCCCTTATGGTGACTCAGTGGTTAGCACAACTGCCTCATGCTACTACGGACCCAGGTTCAATTCCAGCCCTGGGTGACAGACTGAGTGGAGTTTGCACGTTCTCCCTGTGTCGTTGTGAGTTTCCTCCTGGTGCTCTGATTTTAAGAAAGTGATGGAGAAAATGCAGAGGCATGGAATTAAGGGTGAGTTAGCAATTTGGATTAGAAGCTGGCTTTCTGAAAGAAGGCAGCAAGTGGTGGTTGATGGAAAATATTCAGCCTGGAGTCCGGCTACTAGTGGTGTGCCACAAGGTTCTGTCTTGGGACTTATAAATGATTTAGACGCAGGCATAGGTGGGTGGATTAGTAAATTTGCAGATGACACTAAAGTCGGTGGAGTAGTGGACAGTGTGGAAGAGTGTTACAGGTTGCAGAGGGACTTGGATAAACTGCAGAATTGGGCTGAGAGGTGGCAAATGGAGTTCAATGCAGTTAAATGTGAGGTGATGCACTTTGGGAAGAATAACAGGAAGGCAGAGTACTGGGTCAATGGAAAGATTCTTGTGGATGTGCAGAGGGATCTTGGAGTCCATGTACATAGATCCCTGAAAGTTGCCACCCAGGTGGATAGTGCTGTTAAGAAGGCATACGGTGTGTTAGGTTTCATTATTAGAGGGATTGAGTTACCGAGCCGCAATATCATGCTGCAACTATACGAAACGCTGGTGCAGCCACACTTGGAATATTGTGTACAGTTCTGGTCCCCATATTTCAGGAAGGATGTGGAAGCATTGGAAAAGGTGCAGAGGAGATTTACCAGGATGTTGCCTGGTCTGGAGGGAAGGTCTTCTGAGGAAAGGCTGAGAGACTTGAACCTATTCTCATTGGCAAGAAGAAGCCTAAAAGGGGATTTGATAGAGACATACAAGGTGATCAGAGGATTAGATAGGGTAGACTGTGAAAGTCTTTTTCCGAGAATGATTACTTCAGCGTGTACAAGGGGGCATAACTACAAAGTGAGTGGTGATAGATTTAAGACATATGTCAGAGGCAGGTTCTTTACGAAGAGAGTGGTAAGGACATGGAATGCCCTATCTGCTAATGTAGTCAACTCAGCCACATTACGGAGATTTAAACAAACCTTAGATAAGCACATGGATGATTTTGGGATAGTGTAGGGGGACGAGCTGAGAATAGTTCACAGGTCGGTGCAACATCGAGGGCCGTAGGGCCTGTTCTGCGCTATATTGTTCTATATTCTATTTAATACAAATATAACCACTCAAACCTGTGGTTGAAGATTTGTGTAGACCATCAACAATAGAAGAGTTGTATTTAACTACAACCTATAACCTCATGATCTAGCATATCCTTCTGTCTACCATTAACATTAAGCCAGGGGATCAACCTTAGTTCAACGAAGAATGGAGGAGAACCTGGCAGCAGTAGCACCACATGTACCTAATAAAAGAGGTGCCAAACTGGTGAAGCTACTACAAGACACCATATGCATGCTAAACAGCAGACGCAATATCTGATGGATCGAGCTAAACAATTCACGACCAGTGGATCAAATCAAATTTCATTCAGTTCTGTATGTAGATAGACAATTAAATGAATGACCACAGGAGGAAGCACTAAATGTCCCCATCCACAGTGATGGGGAACCCAGTGCATCAGTATAAAAGACAAGGCTGAACGCTTGTAACTATCTCCAGTTGGAAGTGCCAAGTGAATGGCCTCTTCCTGAGGTCCTCAACATCACAGATGTCAGTCATCAACCAGTTCCGTTATCTCCACATGATATCAAGCAATAGCTGAATGTTCTGGATATAGCAAAGACTGCAGGCCCTGATAATGTTCTAGCAGAAATTCTGAACATTTTTGCACTAGAACTAGCCATACCCCTAGCTAAGATGTTGTAGTACAGCTACAACACTGGCAATAACACAACAGTATGCAAAACTGTCCAGGTATGTCTTGTTGACAAAAAGAAGGACAGTTCTCCAGCAAGTAACCATCCCAGCGTCTGCTCTCAACCTTCGTAAAATGGGATAATGTTTGGTCAACATTGCTTGCAGAGCAATAGCCTCCTCATTGAAGCTCAGTTTGAGTTCTTTCACAGCCACTCTGCTCCTGATTTTTTTGCAGCCTTAGTCCAAATATTGTCAAAAGAACTGAGTTCAACAGGGGAAAAGAATTGCCCTTAACATCAAGGCATCTTTTAAGAATCTAATTGAATTTGTGTATTATTTCTGAATGAAAAGAAATTCTATTTTCTTCCTTTCTTCGGCTTCAGTTAATTCTTAAAACTAATTTTAATTTATTCTGCCATGAGATTATCGTTTTCATAACTTAATATAAATGTTATGTTCTGCTGTTGCCATTTTCTACATCTCAACAAATGGTTACTTTGACTGCTTTCTGAAGCTGAAGCTTTATTTAAAGTTTCATTTAGGTATTTGTTGCTTTTAGATGAACATTGTGATCTCATTGTTGGTAGCAAGAATGTCCTGTGCCCCAACGCAGAAGGAAGCCAAGAAAAGATCAATTCTGTGAGTAGTAAAATAAATGCAGTAATATAAAATCAGTTAGTGATATTTCAGTAACCTTTTCAGATTTACTACAGATATTTCCATTGTTTTCTCAAGTTGATACGTATTTATTGTTTTGAGTTTTATAGTATGATGAAGTAAGTGGGCTATTTAATCAGACCTTCTGCCTTGAACATATACAGGTGTTGATATTTCCAGAATTACAAACTTCATCAGTAATGTACTTTCCAGCACAAGATAATGGTATGATTGGAAAACATATGGATTGCTTTCTAGTAGTCTCGTATTGAAGTCACTTTTAGATTCCTTGGGGAAATAAATAATGTAAAGATCAGCAAATGACCTTTTCTTGCAAATCAAATGAAAATAAGTTTATATCATTAGTTTCTGCCACAGACTCTGTTTTGTTTCCCCTTTCCTAATCACTGTTGCATATTTATTTTTCATTTAAAAAATTGAAAATGTAAATGCACAGATGTCAGAAACAGCTCATCAGGAATTTCAACAAATGCATAAAGTAATGATCAAAGAGGAAAACAAATATTCAGCAATCATTCCCTATGGTCATAAATTAAGTCTGCAATTTTACAACTGACTGAAGCAATTAAAATTGGAAGTACTCTTCAGCAACAAGGCATCAGTTACATTGGAAGTAAGGTGGGGAAAATTATTTCTCACCATAAACTGCCAAATAAATGTATCTTTAAACTTAGTTATCTGTATCATTATGAGCAATATAAATTGTATCCCCTTACTTGATATTACTGGTGTGGTGACCTCTGTGGTCCAGCACCCACAGAACTCAAATCTGTCTATATTTAGATTCATTCTGGTTCAATGTTTTGGGTCTTTAGGATTGTATTTAATACTAAGTTCATCGGTGATAAATGAACTATTCATACCCTCACCTGTAAGAGATGTACAAACTAATGGGAATGCTCATATGAGGCCTGTGAACAAAAAACAAATCTGCTCAACAGGGCACTTAAGATGAAATACTGTTGACACAGACTTGTTCTCTTAAGGAGTAGAAAGGGAAAAATGATGAGGAATAATAAACAACCTCAGAGGTGTGTTCTGCAGTGCCACTTTCATGACGAGATCATGAATGATCTTGCTCAGGTTGATACAATGTAGTAGCGCCATCAGGTAGTAAAAAGCAGTACTACATAAAACTCTGTTTTGCTAAATTTGCCCTTACCACCTGCCTGTTCAAAAGCCAGAAATTCTGTAAATCGTCTGTTATGTTCCCCAAGCACATCAATACAGACTGATATCAGGAAGTTGTATAATTTTTACTAACCAAGAAATTCCAAGCAAACACTTAAAAACACTTAAGACTGTAAGACAGAGGAGCAGAAATTAGGCCATTCAGCCCATCGAATCTGCTCCACTATTCAATCATGGCTGATAGGTTTCTCATCCCCATTCTCCTGCTTTTTCTCCCTAATCGTTGGTCCCCTTGATACTTACGAACCTATCTTGTAAACCATTATACAGCAGCATAACTACATTGTCTTTTAGTATTAATGTCCAATTACGATATGGTTATAATTGATTTTTCATTGAGGCTTTAAGGTTTTCTATTGACACCCTATTTTCCACAAAAGGGCTGCACGATCAGTGAGGATTACTATTTGTGTAGTTGTGTTTATGTTAATTAAAGGAGGAAATTATGGCTCATTCTTAATTTTCTATTTTTTTCAAAATTGCTGCAGTATTGACTATAATGTACATTATCTGCTTTTTAATATTTTTACCACATCTCCAAATGGCTGGAGATTTAGTTATTACAGCAGAGAGGGAAGCTATTCTTCACACTATGACTATACTATCTCTATAGGAATCCGATCATTGTTTTCTCTAAATACAAATTAAAAGAACTGCAGATGCTGTAAATCAGAAACAAAAACAGAAATTGGTGGAACAGCAGGTCTGGCAGCACCTGTGGAGAGAAAACAGAGTTAATGTTTTGGGTCCAGTGACCCGTTTCTTTTCAGATGCTGCCAGACCTCCTGAATTTCTCCAGCAATTTCTGTTTTTGATTCTGTTTCCCCTCCTATATTCTTGTGACCCTGCAAGTCCCTTAAATGCCCACCCAATTTCCTTTTGAAATTATTCATCAAATTCTCTTCCACTCCCCTTGTAGGGCAGGAAATTCCAGGTCATTAACACTTGCTGCACCAAAGTGTTCTTCCTCACAAACCTCTCATGTATGTGCTCCCATTGACCTTGTACTGTCAACTACAGGGAAGGTTTTCTTTGTTTATCTTATCAAAACCTGCCAACTGTATACATTTCTATCAAATCTCCCTTCAATGTTGTTTGCTCCAAGGAACCATTTCATCAATGAAGCATTCAGCATTCTTTGAAAAAAAAATGTGCACCCAATCCCAACTTTGTCTTGTCTACTGCTGTCATGTTGTTCACCAGTTTTTAGACCTGAATATCATTAGCAGCAATTTAACATGTTCATACTTCTTACTGCCAGCATCAGAAGTAAACAGTGTTGGAGATGTCACTATTGCTAACTGGTTTCAAAGCATAGTGACTATCCACAAGATGATCTCACCATTTCAGTTTTCAAATGTTTTTAACTTTAAGTATTTTTTGCTGGATCTTCACTTCAATTTGACTGGGCTGTTGATTGTACATGCCATGATTGACCCCCCTGTTGTAAAGACTGGAGGGCAAAGCAATAAAGATAGGAATTAAAAGAAATATAAGCTGACACAATTAGTGTTAATTTCCTCTGGTGAATTGTTATTGCCATATGATAGATAAAGATGTTGTAACTGTGAGAAGAAAAAATAGGAATGCAATAATTGAAAAACTTAGTTCGCGGAGTGAATATAATAATTACATTTTGTACCTAGAGTTTCCATATAGAAAGCCGTGTTTTAAAATGTCCTTTACTTTAACAACAAATTTTAATATGACATTGTTGAGCAAATTTCTCTAGAATTCTTAAATTTCAATTCTGTGATAGTTCACCTCTTTCTAGTCACAGTATGTAATTTATCTTGTTTCTGCTTGAACGCTGGTCCCGCTGCAAATACCTCTAGAAAAATGGGTGTTCTCTGATGTCTGTCCAGGCCTTATTTTTATTTACGTGCTTAGGGCTACCAAACGACGTGTGAGGAATTGGGATGCTGGGATTAAACCTGGGCCCTACACTAACTTCGATCCTATCAGTTCTCTGTGAGTAAATACCATTACCCCCAGGATCTCTCCTTCATTACCCTTTGTCCCCAAAATAACGTTTTTTCCTGTGTCGTCTTCTTTTTCCCCACATTGTTGTCTTAGCAGCAGACAGTGCTCTCTCACCAGGATGTTAGATTAATTTGGCCTATGTAATTTTCCAAGTCTATGATCAGCACATTTCTCATGATGTAACTTCATTTGCATAGACACCAGGTAAAATGTACCGTGCCTCATGACACTCCATCCAACACCCCTGTCACAATGCAGGAATTGGAACAGCTACCCACACTGAGATGAGAGAGACCTTCCAGTGTCAAGCATGCCTAGTAGTTAAACCCTTAAATTCCGAGTTAGGAGACTTCTACCTTATCCTTACCTTTACCAAATTACAACATTCATCTTTAATTGTAATAAATGTGATTTTTTCATAAACTGCTGTTAAATTCACATGTCTGTCCTGACAGCTTTATCTAACCAGCAGGACTACATTTGTCGAGTTACCATGACTCTGTTGAAAACAGTTAGCTCCTTTCTCCTCTACTGAGCCCTTCCCCATTGTTCCTCACTAGCACGTTTTTGCCTTAAACATTGGTGAGTATGCTGTAACTGCCAACATCCTGTGCTGTACCCCTGCACTGGCACGTGTAGGTTATTCTATGGTTCTCTCTGTCTCTCCAGTACTACAATTCGAAGCGCCTTCATTCTGCTACTAATTGTTAGTGCCACCTGGCTTTTCGGGCTGATGGCCGTCAACAACAGCATCCTTGCTTTTCACTACCTCTACACTGTTCTCTGCTGTTTTCAGGTAAACACTTACTCTCACTAGCAGTCTGTATAGGAGCATGTTTTCAAGTGTCTTGCCTGAGTAGTTGAAATTAATGCATTGTTTCTTATTGTTTATGTGTTGAAAATTATTTTATCGTACCCAGCCTGAAGGCAAATTTAGCTAATCTCAGATTTCATGACTTCATTGAAATGTTCTCAAATCTTCACATGTATTTGAAAGTCATAGTTGAACGCATGTCTTTGTCACGCTGTCATCCATACAAGGCAAATATTAAGAAATCACTGTGGTATTAGCATGTAAAGTAGAAATTGTCTAACTTTGCCTTTTGTTTCCAGTCTCAATTGCCAGGGCAAGGAGACTGTGAGCAACTATTCTGTAAAAAGCTCTGTAGACTTTATGCATTTCAACAATGGGTGGCATGGTGGCTCAGTTATTAGCACTGCTGCCTCACAGTACCAGGAACCAGGTTCAATTCCAGCCTCGGACGACTGTCTGTGTGGAGTTTGCACATTCTCCTCATGTCTGCCTGGGTTTTCTCCAGGTGCTCCGATTTCCTCCCACAGTCCAAAGATGTGCAGGCTGGGCGAATTGACCAAGCTAAATTGCCCATAGTGTTCAGGAATGTATAGACTAGGTGCATAGTGCAGGAAGTGTAGAATAATAAGGAAGGAGAATGGATCTGTGTGGGTTACTCTTTGAAGGGTCGGTGTGGACTTGTTGGGCCAAAAGGCCTGTTTCCACACTGTAGAGATTCTAAGAGTACCTTTCATTCTTCTAAACTCCAGTGTATGCAGACTCTTCTACTTAACAATATCACCCACAAACTTTCAGGCATGGTGCTCAGCCATGATGTTACATTACATGATATTACCAAACAGGAATTGTTTAACACGGAGTTTCATAAAGGATCATTCCTTTAAAATATGCAGTTAGCTTCAATCCCAGAGATTGTTTCATTTATCTTTCGATTAGCTCATATTTGTCATTAATTGCATAGGGGTGTGCTCTGTTAATTTTCTCCATTTCTTTTCTCCATTTCACTCTAAAACCTTCCTTTCTCCATTTAATCTTGTGTTTGATGACTCCAGCTTGCTGTTTTCTTCTGAGCAAGTTCAACTGTTATACTTTTTCCTTCCATCTTTCAATAATGTTTTTTATGGTTAACAAATGAGCTTTACATTTATGATACAGGCATGTAGTAAATTTAGAGTGAATCTGAAATCACTTTAACAAATAAGTTACAGTGGTAAAAATAATGACTGCAGATGTTGGAAACCAGATTCTGGATTAGTGGTGCTGGAAGAGCACAGCAGTTCAGGCAGCATCCGAGGAGCAGTAAAATCGATGTTTCAGGCAAAAGCCCTTCATCAGGAATAAAGGCAGAGAGCCTGAAGCGTGGAGAGGTAAGCTAGAGGAGGGTGGGGGTGGGGAGAAAGTAGCATAGAGTACAATAGGTGAGCAGGGGAGGGGATGAAGGTGATAGGTCAGGGAGGAGGGTGGAGAGGATAGGTGGAAAAGAAGATAGGCAGGTAGGACAAATCATGGGGACAGTGCTGAGGTGGAAGTTTGGAACTAGGGTGAGGTGGGGGAAGGGGAAATAAGGAAACTGTTGAAGTCCACATTGATGCCCTGGGGTTGAAATGTTCCGAGGCTGAAGATGAGGCGTTCTTCCTCCAGGTGTCTGGTGGTGAGGGAGCAGCAGTGAAGGAGGCCCAGGACCTCGGCAGAGTGGGAGGGAGAGTTGAAATGTTGGGCCACAGGGCGGTGTGGTTGATTGGTGCGGGTGTCCCGGAGATGTTCCCTAAAGCGCTCAGCTAGGAGGTGCCCAGTCTCCCCAATGTAGAGGAGACCGCATCGGGAGCAACGGATACAATAAATGATATTAGTGGATGTGCAGGTAAAACTTTGATGGATGTGGAAGGCTCCTTTAGGGCCTAGGATGGAGGTGAGGGAGGAGGTGTGGGTGCAGGTTTTGCAGTTCCTGCGGTGGCAGGGGAAGGAGCCAGGATGGGAGGGTGGGTTGTAGGGGGCTTGGACCTGACCAAGTAGTCACGGAGGGAATGGTCTTTGCAGAAGGCGGAAAGGGGTGGGGAGAAAAATATATCCCTGGTGGTGGGGTCTTTTTAGGAGGTGACGGAAATGTCGGTGGATGATTTGGTTTATGCGAAGGTTGGTAGGGTGGAAGGTGAGCACCAGAGGCGTTCTGTCCTTGTTACGGTTGGAGGGGTGGGGTCTGAAGGCGGAGGTGCAGGATGTGGACAAGATGCGTTGGAGGGCATCTTTAACCACGTGGGAAGGGAAATTGCGGTCTCTAAAGAAGGAGGCCATCTGGTGTGTTCTGTGGT
Organism: Chiloscyllium plagiosum; assembly: GCF_037043375.1. Lineage (NCBI taxonomy): Eukaryota > Metazoa > Chordata > Chondrichthyes > Orectolobiformes > Hemiscylliidae > Chiloscyllium > Chiloscyllium plagiosum. Next base: position 20,701,349 of record NW_028270152.1, on the reverse strand, counting down.
GGAACTGGTCCTCCTGGGAGCAGATACGGCGGAGGCGGAGGAATTGGGAATACGGGATGGCATTTTTGCAAGAGGTAGGGTAGGAAGAGGTGTAATCCAGGTAGCTGTGGGAGTCGGTGAGTTTGTAAAAAATGTCAGTGTCAAGTCGGTTGTCATTAATGGAGATGGAGAGGTCCAGGAAGGGGAGGGAGGTGTCAGAGATGGTCCAGGTAAATTTAAAGTCAGGGTGGAATGTGTTGGTGAAGTTGATGGATTGCTCAACCTCCTCGCGGAGCACGAAGTGGCGCCAATGCAGTCATCAATGTAGTGGAGGAAGAGGTGGGGAGTGGTACCGGTGTAATTTCGGAAGATCGACTGTTCTACGTAGCCAACAAAGAGACAGGCATAGCTGGGGCCCATACGTGTGCCCATGGCTAACCTTTTGGTCTGGAGGAAGTGGGAGGATTCGAAGGAGAAATTGTTAAGGGTGAGGACCAGTTCGGCCAAACGAATGAGAGTGTCGGTGGAAGGGTATTGTTGGGGACGTCGAGAGAGGAAAAAACGGAGGGCTTGGAGGCCCTGGTCATAGCGGATGGAGGTGTAGAGGGATTGGATATCCATGGTGAAGATGAGGCGTTGGGGGCCGGGGAAACGGAAGTCTTAGAGAAGGTGGAGGGTGTGGGTGGTGTCTGAAACGTATGTGGGGAGTTCCTGGACTAGGGGGGATAGAACAGTGTCGAGGTAAGTAGAGATGAGTTCATTGGGGCAGGAGCATGCTGAGACAATGGGTCGGCCAGGTTGGTCAGGCTTGTGGATCTTGGGAAGGAGGTAGAACTGGGCAGTGCGGAGTTCCCGGACTATGAGGTTGGAAGCTGTGGGTGGGAGATCTCCTGATGTGATGAGGTTCTGTAGGATCTGGTTCTGTAGGTTTGGTGATGGGGTGGGGTCATGGTCGAGGGGGCAGTAGGAACAGGGGTACTCGAGTTGGCGTTTGGCTTCAGCGGTGTAGAGGTCAGTGCGCCAGACTACCATTGCGCCCCCTTTATCTGCTGGCTTGATGGTGAGGTTGGGATTGGAGCAGAGGGATTGGAAGGCTGCGCGTTGTCAGGGTGAGAGGTTGGAGTGGGGGAAAAGGGTAGACAGGACTTCAACAGTTTCCCATTTTCCCCTTCCCCCACCTCACCCTAGTTCCAAACTTCCAGCTCAGCACTGTCCCCATGACTTGTCCTACCTGCCTATCTTCTTTTCCACCTATCCACTCCACCCTCCTCCCTGACCTATCACCTTTATCCCCTCCCCCACTCACCTATTGTACTCTATGCTACTTTCTCCCCACCCCCACCCTCCTCTAGTTTATCTTTCCACACATCTGGCTCTCTACCTTTATTCCTGATGAAGGGCTTTTGCCCGAAACGTCGATTTTAATGCTCCACAGATGCTGCCTGAACTGCTGTGTTCTTCCAGCACCACTAATCCAGAAATAAGTTGCAGTGTCGGACCTATTCTGAGCTGACTCCATAATAAATCTAGATTGACATGGAAGTGAGAGTGAAAATCCCACTGACCTAATCATTCCACAATACATCATATTAATCATTTGGGCGGCACGGTGGCACAGTGGTTAGCACTGCTGTCTCACAGCGCCAGAGACCCGGATTCAATTCCCGACTCAGGCGACTGACTGTGTGGAGTTTGCACATTCTCCCCGTGTCTGCGTGGGTTTCCTCCGGGTGCTCCGGTTTCCTCCCACAGTCCAAAGATGTGCAGGTCAGGTGAATTGGCCATGCTAAATTGCCTGGAGTGTTAGGTAAAGGGGTAAATGTACGGGAATGGGTGGGTTACGCTTCGGCGGGTCGGTGTGGACTTGTTGGGCCGAAGGGCCTGTTTCCACACTAAGTAATCTAATCTAATCTAAACATCAAAGTCAATTTATTCATACCCAAAGCATTTAGGAAATTCAGTATGACTTATAAAGGTGGATCAAATATCTGGCCTGCAGAGTAAATGGAATTTTGTGTTTATAGTGCTCATTCTTTTTTAATCTCCTGCAGGGACTGGCAGTCCTAGTATTGTTCTGTATCCTGAGTGAAGAAGTGCAGGAAGCCTGGAAGTTGGCTTGCCTTGGAAAGAAAAGCCAGGGTGATGATACAACGCGAGCACCTCAGCTCTCGGTAAAAATAGACTTTTAAATATTGAGCCAATTCCAGTGAAACAGAAACAGTAGTGAAACTCTGAACTGCTTGTCATTGTCTCATGGGGAACCTCAATTGCATAGTATTAATTTTCTGTTTGACCATAATCAATCCTGAACCAAGTAGTCCTTTCCCCCATTTTCTGCTTTCTCATGTACCATTAGATAATAATCACCCAGAGCTAATAAAGTGAGAGCAATAAACAGCTAGAAAACCAATACCAGTAACACTGTTACCCATATCCAGAAGACACATGGCTATGGTTGAGATTTTTCCACTCTTCCACTTGCAGTCTCCATCTACATTACGGTTGAGACAAGGATATCAGATGAGTGAAGGTTTGAACCTACAAAAAATTCAATTTTTATTATTTTCTCAAATGTAATGCAAGTTAGTAATATAAATGTGCTGAAATTAAACATATTAATCACAGTGATTCTACATGTGAGTAAGCAGCTTTCTCTGTTACTAATTGATGTATGTGGGAAAATAATACTTTAAAATGTTATAAGTTCTGCACAAAATAACAATGTCATCATTACTTCATGATCCTATTCCACATCTCTTTCTTTGTTGCTTCATTAGTCAGTTACGAAACGAGCAGGAGAATCGACTGACCTGCTGCGCTTTTCCAGCAACACATTTTTCAGCTCTGATCTCCAGCATCTGCAGTCCTCATTTCCTCCTCATTAGTCAGTTAGGAAATGTCAGAATTACATGTGATTTGATATTCCATCTCTTGGACAACAACTCATCTAAGACCAGGAGCTAATTTCAACATTGATCAAATTGATATTCTGTTACTCAGTTATGCTCTATGTAAGGATAGTAATATAAGATGGTTGTGGGTAAGAATAACGCTAATGTTGTTGTCAGACATTTTATCTGACATTCACCCCTAGATCACTCATAGAACGGTACAGTGCAGTACAGGCCTTTCAGCCCTCGATGTTGTGCCGGCTTTTTATCCTACTCTAAAATCAGACTAACCTACATACCCTTCATTTTACTATCTTCCATGTGCCTATCCAAGAGTCGCTTAAATGTCTCTAATGTATCTGACTCTACTACCACTGCGAACAGTGCATTCCATGGACCACCACTCTCTGTGTAGACAACCTACCTCTGACATCTCCCCTAAACCTTCCTCCAGTCACCTTAAAATTATGTCCCCTTGTGATGGACGTTTCCACCACTGGGAAAGGTCTCTGGCTATCCACTCTATCTATGCCTGTCATCATCTTGTATACCTCTGTTAAGTCACCTCTCATCCATCTGCAGTCCAATGAGAAAAGCCCTAGCTCCTGCAACTTTTCTTCATAAGACATGCCCTCCAGTCCAGGCTGCATCCTGGTAATTCTCCTCTGCACCTTTTCCAAAGCTTCCACATCATTCCTATAATGAGGCAACCAGATCTGAACACAATATTCCAAGTGTGGTCTAACCAGGGCTCTATAGAGCTGCAGCATAACCTCACAGCTCTTAGCCTCAATCCTCCTGCTAATGAAAGCCAACACATCATATGCCTTCTTAATAACCCTATCAATTTGGGTAGCAATTTTGAGAGATCTATGGACTCTAAGATCCCACTGTTGCTCCACACTGCCAAGAATCCTGCCTTGAACCCTGTAATCTTCATTCAAATTCGACCTTCCAAAGTAAATAACTTCACATTTTTTCAGGTTGAACTCCATCTGCCACTTATCAGCTTAGTTTTACATCCTGTCAATGTTCCATTGCCATCTACAACAGCCCTCCATACTATCCACCACTCTACCAATCTTTGTGTCATCGGCAAATTTACTAACCCATGCTTCCACTTCCTCATCCAAGTAATTTATAAAAATCACAAAGAGCAAAGTCCCAGAACCGATCCCTGCGGAACACCACTGATCACCAAGCTCCAGGCTGAATACTTTCCATTTGCTACTACCCTCTCTGTCTTCTAATGGCCAGCCAGTTCTGTATCCAGACAGCCAGATTTCCCTGTATCCTATGCCTCCTCATTTTCTGAATGAGCCTGCCATAGGGAACCTTATCGAATGCCTTGCTAAAATCCATGTACACTGCATCCACTGCTCTACCTTCATCATGGGTTTCGTCATATCCTCAAAAAATTCAATAAGGTTTGTGAGGCATGACCTGCCCCTCACAAAGTCATGCTGACCATCTCTAATCAAACTGGTTTTCCAAGTAATAATAAATCCTGCCTCAGAATCTTCTCCAATAACTTGTCCACCACAGACGTAAGACTGACTGGTCTGTAATTCCCAGGATTATCCCTGTTCCCTTACTTGAACAAGGGAATAACATTTGCTACCCTCCAATCATCTGGCACTACTCCAGTGGACAGTGAGGATGCAAAGATCATCACCAAAGGTGCAGCAATCTCTTCCCTCGCTCCCTGTAGAAATCTAAGGTATATCCTGTCTGGCCCAGGGGATTTATCTATCCTTCTGTTTTTCAAACCTTTCAGCACATCCTCCTCCTCGACATCAACCTGTTCAAGCATATCAGTCTGTTTCACGCTGTCTTCAGAAACATCAAGGCCCCTCTCAGTAGTGAACACTGAAGCAAAGTATTCATTAAAGACCTTCCCTACCTCTGATTCCAGGTGCAAGTTCCCTCCACTATTCCTGACTGGCCCTACCCTCACTCTGGCCATCCTCTTGTTCCCCACGTAAGTGTAGAATGTCTTAGAGTTTTCCTTAATCCTACTCGCTAAAGCTTTTTAAGACCCCATTCTAGCTCTCCTAGGTTCATTCTTCAGTTCCTTCCTCGCTACCTTGTAACCCTCTAAAGCTCTGTCTGATCCTTGCCTCCTCAACCTTAAGTAAGCTTCCTTCTTCCTCGTGACTAGATATTCTACATCCCTTGTCACCCAAGGTTCCTTCACCTTACCATCCCTTCCTTGCCTCAGTGGGACAAACCTATCCAGCACTATCAGCAAGTGCTTCCTAAACAACTTCCACATTTCTGTCACGCATTTTCCTGAGAACATCTGTTCCCAATTTAGGTGCCCCAGTTCTTGCCTAATAGCATTGTAATTCCCCCTTCCCAATTAAATACTTTCCCATACCATCTGCTCCTAGGAAGCACTTCTACACTGAAAGGCTGGTAGAGAATTGTCTCTTCCACAAATGGCAGTTATTGCTCAATAATTTGTCAAATTTGAACTTGTGATAGATACATTTTTGTTCAGAAAATGTCTTAAGGGATATGGAACATATACAGGTATTTGGAGTCAGGCCACAGGCCAGTCATAATCTCAATGAATGGTGGAACAGGTTCAAGAGCTGAATGGCCTACTTCTGATCCTATGTTCTTATGGAACTCAAAGAAAATGAAATCCAAAAGCTGAAATCAGAGGGGGCCCTTGAGGAACATTAAAAAAAGGAAAGACCTTATTTAGGAGGGCTAAAAGGGACCAGAAATGTCCTTGGCAAGTAGGATTAAGGATCGTCCCAAGGCATATTTCATACATATATTAGGAGAAAGTGAGGACTGCAGATGCTGGAGAGTCAGAGATGATAAAGGGTGGCGCTGGAGAAAGCACAGCAGCTCAGGCAGCATCCGAGGAGTAAGAGAGTTGATGTTTCATATGCTTCCTTTTTCTTTTTGACTAAACCTTCAATATCTCTTGTCATCCATGGTCCCTGAATATTGCTATCCTTCTCTTTCATCCTCACAGGAACATGCTGTTCCTGAACTCTGATCAACTGGCCTTTAAAAGACTCCCATCTGTCTAATGTGGATTTACCCTCAAACAGCCACTCCTTATCTAATTTCTTCAATTCCCGCTTAATACTGTTGTAATTAGCCTTTCCCCAATTTAGCACTTTCACCCTAGAACCAGTCTTATCCTCATCCACAACTATTTTAAAACTTAATGAAATTTTAGTCACTTTCTCAAAATGCTTCCCCACTGAAATTTTGATCACTTGGCCAGGCTCATTCCACAATATAAGATCTAATACAGCGCCTTCCCCAATTGGATTATCTACTTATTGTTTTTCAGAAACCCTCATGGATGCACCTAATAAATTCTGCCCCATCTGTACCGTAATCTGCTCCATTAAGGGTTTCCCAGTCGATATTGAGGAAATTAAAATCACCCATTACAACAATCCTGTTGTTTTTACATCTTTCTGTTCCCACTGGCTAATTGGTAGGCCTTTGGTATAATCCCATCGTAGTGACTGAACCTCTGTTATTGCAGCTGTGATAATCTCCTTACTCAGCATTGCAATTCCCCTACTTCCCAATTCCTGATGATGGGCTTTTAACAGAAATGTTGATTCTCTTCCTCTGATGCTGCCTGACTTGCTGTGCTTTTCCAGTGCCACACTTTCCAACTCTTTTACATTCCTGTCTATCATTCCTAAAACATCTAGTTCTTGGAACAGTGAGCTGCCAGTTCTGTTCTCCTCTCAACCAAGCTTCTGTAATAGCTGCAATGTTGTAATCTCCTGTATTAATTCAAGCTCTAAGCTCATCTGCCTTACCCATGTTATACTCCTTGCATTAAAGTAAAAACACATCAGACCACCAGTCCTACCACATTCATTAACCTGGCCCTGCTTGTTCTTCCTATTAGATTTAATTAATTTAACCTATACCCTCCCTTCAGTCAGTCTGCATGCTGACGCTTCTATCAGTCTGATACCACCACCACCTTGGCCACACTAGTTTAAATCTTCCCAAGTGGCACTAGGAAACCTCCCTGCTAGGATATTGCGCCCCGCGTCCCAGAAACCCAGTTTACGTGCAACCTGTCCTCCTTGTATAGATACCTCCTGCCCTGGAAGAGATCCCAATTATTCAGATATCTGAAACCCTCTATCCTACACCAGCTCTTTAGTCCAACAGTCAACTATATATTAACTTCCTATATCTGGTCTTAATGGCACAGGGAGAGATCCCAAGATTACAACCCTAAGATTCCTGCGAATCAACTTGCTACCTAACTCCCGAAATTCCCTTTGCAAGACCTCATCTCTTCCTCCATATGTCCTTAGTACCAATATGGACCACAACCTCTGGCTGCTCATCCTCCCCATTTCAGAATATCCTGTGCCCACTCAGACCCTTGACCCTGGCACCAGGGAGGGAACACACCATCCTGGAGTTTTGCCCTCCACTACAGAAATAAATAAAAACACGAGAAATAGGAGCAGCAGTAGGCCATCCAGCCCCTCAAGCTAGCTCCGCCATTCAATAAGATCATGGCTGATCTTTTTCATGGAGTCAGCTCCACTTACCCGCCCACTCACCATAACCCTTAATTCCTTTACTGTTCAAACATTATCAATCTTTGCCGTAAAATCATTCGAGGTAGCCTCAACTGCTACATTGGGCAGGGATTCTACAGAATCACAACTCTTTGGGAGAAGAAGTTCCTCCTTGTCATAGTCCTAAATCTGCTTCCCTTTATTTTGAGGCTATGCCCCCTGGTTCTAATTTCACCCGCCAGTTGGAAACAACCTCCCTGGTTTTACCTTTTGATAAAGAAATTGGCCAAGTTGTCCTTAATTCAGTAAGAAAGCCCCAATGCTCAATATAAACTTATAAATGATCACAATTCTTCAAGAATATTTTTGTCTCATATATAAATCTGGACGTCATGAAGACCTTCACAGCATTGAAAACCAAGAACCCATTTATCTCTAATTTAGAATCCAGTTTCCCAGATAATAATAATCTATACTAAACTCTAATCACAAAGAGGCATAATGGAAATCCGTTTGCAACTGAAAACTTCATATTGATCTTTGTTTTACACCATGTCCCCTGCTATCAACATTTTGTTCATAAAAATTATGTACCAACACGTACTTATAGTGCTTAAAAGAGATCATAATTGTTGGATTTAAATTTTACAGTAAGAGTGGAGTTTGTAGCAGTATTATGTTAGCACTTTATCTCAATTTGCCACAATACTCTAAGGATTCTGCCTGCTCTTTCAGTTCACTTGTTTACCTGTGGATTTCCATTCATTTGTAGGTGCAGCAAGTTCTCACCATGAGACATTAATGTGTAGGCACATTTGTTCTTGTGCTTCTAGGGCTCCCATCCATATAATAACACATCACTGTTTGAGGAAAGCGGACTGCATCGGATAACACTTGGGACATCCACAATATCATCAGTTAGCACTGCCCGATCTGCACGGACTCACTCCAGCCAGCCTGGATATCTCAGGTATGCCAGTAGGAATAGCCATTAGGAAAAGTTGTATCATGTTTTTACACTGGGGAATACTGAAGCTTTTATATCACAGAAAGAATTGTCAACAGAAATGTAAATTATACTTCTCTGCCAATTTTGAAATAATAAATGCGGACTCCATATACAGACTGGCAATATTTTATCCTTGTTACTAGTAGGTAGAATGTTGTACTTTGGGCAGTAAGGTTACTTTAGATGTCATACTTTATATTATGATACATTAACGCACAGTTCTGATGCCTGCAATCAAAGATGGCATGTGATTGAGATATCAGAGGCATAATGCTTCACTCTCCTAATCTAATGCGAGAAGCCACTTTGAGAGAGTCCTGAAGAATGCATTGCCCAAAGTTGGTTTCAGTCTCTCTCCGAGGCAATATTGTTTCAAAACCATGTCAGGTTAGGAATAGAAGAATAGAGTCATCAGTCCACTGTTTTTTGGATGACAGTGAGAGGGACTGAATTTGGGGGCTATTATCTCTAAAGTAGTTGCAATTCCACATCCATTTCCAGGCACCAAGTCAAGTCAGAAGCGCTACCTGCATCCTTCTGTTTTATCTGCAGCACATTTCACCAGGTTTGTTGTCCTGGATTTTCTGTTCTCTATGACACTTTTCTCCTCAAGTTGTTGATATCTGTTCACTAGAGTAATTTTACACCGGTATTTTGCCAGGTGAACATTTCTTTGACAAGAAGTTGCATCATTGCCGTGTCCCATCCTACATCAACCAATGACTGAGCAAAAACCTCAAGCACAAAGAAATGGATTATTTATCCTTGTTGAACCAGTGGCCAATTGTATACTCCCAATTTGGCCATTGAAGGGGCACAATATAAATTAGAGTCCTCAAAAAGTATAAACATGCTAAGCTTAAGGAAAATTGTCTTTGATGGTCCTATTTTTGACCAGATTCTAATTCAGGTTCCAAGCATGAAAAGTCAGTTCACCAACCAGTCTTCTGAAATATATCAAAAAGGTGTACTAAAACTTGGTTTTATTATGCATTCTTCTGAATCCTTTTGCTTTTTTGTATCCCTCAGAGAAAATTTGTTGGTACGACAGGGTTCTGCCTTGGATCAAACCTTGTTGGGTCACACTGGGCCTACTGACATAGATGTTGCAATGTTTCATCGACCACAAGATGCAGGTGGAGGAGGAGGTGAGACTATTACAAAATATCACTGTCAACAGAAATATTTAACTTCCCTTTGTGACAGTATTGTTTCTGTACATTTACTCCTCAACAGGTTTTATATTTGCACATTGTTGAACCCTGCTGGTCTATAGAGTTTTCTGTGATTTTTGCTGAAGTGCTACTGCAAATTTAAGCCTTAAAAACCCTAAAATAAAGGAAGATCATTCAGTTCATCAAACCAATTCCTGTCACGTAACCTGCAAACTTCATCTTGCTATTGATTCTACTCAGCTTGTTAAAAGCATTCTTTAATGAGGCCTGGGCATCTCTGGCTCGTCCCTAACTTGTGAAGTGGCAAACCACTTCATGAACTATTGCAGCTTGTATACCCACAGTGCTATTGGGAAACAAGTTCCAGTATTTTGATCTCGTGACAGTGATAGTTCCAAACCAATGTGGTGTAGAGTTTTGAGGAGACCAAACTGTGTTTGGTGGTATACCAAACTGGAAAAATGGAAGGTTGCTACAACTTTAAATTGAAATTCTACCCAGCTTACTAATGTTAAACTGGTTTGCTGACTATTTGGTTAACCATAATAGGCAGTTATGGGGAAGGTGGGAGGGTAGTGGAATTTTTGGATGAAGGGTAATCAAAGAGGAAATTTGGCCATATCGTTCTATAGATAGCATTTGAATTACTTATTATTGATTGCTACACAGGCGGCACGGTGGCACAGTGGTTAGCACTGCTGCCTCACAGCGCCAGAGACCCGGGTTCAATTCCCACCTCAGGCAACTGACTGTGTGGAGTTTGCATGTTCTCCCCGTGTCTGCGTGGGTTTCCTCCGGGTGCTCTGGTTTCCTCCAGGTCAGGTGAATTGGCCATGCTAAATTGCCCGTAGTGTTAGGTAAGGGGTAAATGTAGGGATATGGGTGGGTTGCTCTTCGGCGGGGCGGTGTGGACTTGTTGGGCCGAAGGGCCTGTTTCCACACTGTAAGTAATCTAATCGAACCTAAGGCACTGTCGGAAACAAGTGCCTGACTTCATTCACAATGTTGTTTCATTGTGTTATACGTGTAGTTGAAAGCAATCCTGTTTTTTAAAAAGAGTAGTGTCACCTGTGGTCAAAATAATGGCTACTGACAGAGCTTCTTGCCTTTAATCTGCTTTTTGGGTCTGACTGCAGGAAAGCTGACTTCTGAACCCATATACGTGGACCAAAGTACGTCCGCAAAAAACGTAGCTGTTAAAGTGGTAAACTTTTTTACTCTAACTCAAAGCAATTGAGTAACCATGAAACTGAAACATGTGAAGTTGTCTTTGCTGAATTCATCCTCTTTGTAAAGAGAGCACACTCAGAATCAAAGGTACAGGTCTCTGTGACTGGGACTGCAACTTCAATAAAATACACAGTGATAAAATCCAGTTTTCAGTGTCTGGAAGCTAGTAACCTTGGAAGGTTGTAATTTTGAAGTCTGAAGATGTTCCAATAGTTAGTCCTTTATAGACTTTTTTTCAGAGGCTACAGTAAAGGGTCAGTAAACATAGTCAGTGTTAATCATTTTTAGGAGCTGAAGTGCTGCTATTAGTTGGCTCCTTGCAGATCAGGGTGAAGAACAGCCATTGGGCAGTGGAATTCTGCTCGGAGCAGCAAGGGAGTTTGATTTGGACCAGTGACAATATACTAGAGCGCAGTCATGTGAAACCAAGTGGGATGCAGATTCCAGACAAGAGATTAAGTAGCTAGGAGGTAAGTAACTTTTAGCAGCAGCATGGCTGAGGTGCTGGGACAGTATCTTTTCGTATACTGGCTGAAACAGTGGGAGGCAACCTCCGATGTTCGTCAGCTCAGCTGCAAAAGAAAACTAAGAAGTTTGGGTCTAGAAGCTCGGGGAAAGTTAGGAGCAGAACTGTTTGTGTATCCTGCTATTTGGTAAAAAGCTGGAATTCTACTACGAGTTAGGTGCTTGCAATCAGTTTCAGTAATCCTGGGAACGTGGCCTCAGTAGAAGAGATTAAAGTATTGGGATATGCATAACCATTGAGGCAGGCAGGATGGAGTACCTTTGAAAAAGTTCCAGCACTATTTCTTTGAAAGTGAAGAATTGAAATTCCTTGTGAAAGAAGAAAAGTTTTAATGAGACGTGATGATTCACAATGTCTGGCTGGTTTGCTGAGAAATCAGTAGGATCTGCCTTTTAGTATGCTCTGCAGGATGTTCAACTCACGCCTAGGACATGCTGACAAAACAGCAAACGAGAAGGGTTTGAACATAGATAAACTGTCGTTACTTCAAATTGATAAGGCACTGAGACTGAATGAGATAGATCAAGGATATTGAAGGAAATGATAACTCCAAAGTGATATGTCTTCTCTAATAAGAGGGTTTTGCCAGAAGTTTGAAACATTATGCCCTTGTTCAAAATGGTTGTACTAAGCCAGTAATTATAGGCTAGTCAAATTTATTTCACTGATGGGGGAACTTCAACAAACATTTATTTAGGATAGAACAAATAGTCACATACAAAAATGTGGATATTTTCAGTATTGTTGAGGGAAGATTGTATCTAACTAACTTGCAGGACATTTGTGAAGAGAAAGCAGAGGAGGTTTGATAAGGGGAAAGTCTAAGATGTGATGCTAATGAAAAGTGTTCGATACAGTGCCACAAAGCAGACTTGAGGAAAATTATAGCTCATGGAATAAAAGGGAAAATAGATATGTAGATTCAGGATTGGCTTAGATATAGGAAGTAGCATATTTTGGAATATTTTTCAGGCTGGAAGAAGGTTTGGAGTGGAGTTTCCCAGGGAATCTACTGGGACCCTTGGTTATCCTGATTTATATTAATGATCTAGATCTTGGTGTGCAGGGGACAATTACAAATCTTCTGGACAACACATAACCAGGGAGAAATTATAAACTGTGAAGAAGATAGTGTATAACTTTGAAAGGACATTGACTCAACAGTGGAGTGGGCAGATAAGTGGCAGTTGAGGTTCAGTGTGGATAAGTGATGCAAAGAACAGTCTCAAATGAAGGCTACTTTTTCAGATAATATGCAGGAGCACAGAAACCTTGGGAGTGTGTGTAAGTAAGTCATTAAAGATAGCAGGACAAGTAGAGAAAGCTGTTAATAAAGCATACAGTATTCCAAACTTCATAATTAAGGAAATAGAGTACAATATAGAGAAATCATGGTGAACTTGTATAAGACCCTGGTTAGACCTTAGGAGTATTGAATATAGTTCTGCCATGATATGGGAAGGACATGAATGCATTGGAGAGAAAGTAAGGTGGATAGGAATCGCTCCAGGGTTAAATCCCTTCAGTTATAGAAGGTTGGAGAAGCTAGGAATGTTTTCGTCAGACAGGAGAATGCTGAGGGTAGATTTGTTAGACATTTTCAAAATCATGAGGGGCCTGAACAGAGTGGATCCCACTCATAAACAGATCAAAAACCAAGCAGCATAATTTTAAAGTCTTTTGCAAAAGAAGCAAATGAAACATGAGTTTTTTTTTCCATAAAGCATGTAGTTTTTCTTTCGCTGCTGGCCACAGAAACGTCTGTCTTTACATGGGACTCGAGTGTCCCCTAACACAATCAATCGCTTAGAATCCGACGTACCTCTCATTACGTTAGAGCCTGCCTCAATACCATCACCCCCCTACATTTTCCAAAGCAGCACATTTGTTTGAAATGGGGATAGCCACAGAAGACTCCTGTACTACCTGCCTCCCTCTCCTACCTTTCCTGGAGTTAACCAATCTATGTGACTGTATCTGAGACTTTCCCCCTTTCCTACAACCACCACTCATCACATCCCCTTGCTCTTGTAAATTCCTCATTGCCTCTAACTGCCTCTCCAACCGATCCATTCAATCTAATAGGATTCACAACCAACGGCATATATTACAGATATAATCATCAGTAACCCGTAAACTCTCCCTAAACTTCCACATCCGATAAGAAGAGCATATCACTCTACGAGGGGCCATTTTTGCTTCTTTCAATCTATAGACCCAGAAAATAACACTGTCTTATACCTCTACAAAACATTGCTCCAGGATAAATTAATACTTGTGGTTTATATTTTAAGTTTACTCAAGAGGCATAGCTCAATAAAACATACAATCAAGAAAGAATCCACTCTACTTACTACTGCAGACTTATTTTAAGGCCACACTTAAAACATCTGCTTATCTGTTTCTGTGCTGTGACTTCTCCCAACAGGTTCCTCCAAGATTAGTTGTGAATTTCACTGTTTTTTAATTTTCCCTGATGCACTCCAATGTCCAGTGATACATGAATTCAATAGCAAAGGCAGTAACTGCTAACTCTGTCAGTTAGCAATGTAGGTTTCTTTCTCTCTCTCTGTCCTGTACTGACCTCACCATGTGCTTCCTTGTCTGTTCTTCTCCATTTTAAAAGTGCTGTTGTTTTGACGTTTTTTTTCTCAAAGTTCCAAAACAATGCAACAGCATATAAAACAGTAATTGCTGCTCCTGGAATTCAAGGAAATCACCTCCAACACCTAAAATACCTCAAAAAAAGAAGCAGCTGTTACAGCCAGAAATTTTTCCCGTCCTCCATCTTGGATTGCCCAGGGTAGGAATAGATAGACCAGATCTAACAGTTCAAGTTTTAAATTGGAGGAAGGCCAATTTTGACAGTATTAGGCAAGAACTTTCAAAAGCTGATTGGGCGCAGATGTTCACAGGTAAAGGGGTGGCTGGAAAATGGGAAGCCTTCAGAAGTGAGATAACGAGAGTCCAGAGAAAGTATGTTCCTGATAGGGTGAAAGGAAAGGCTGGTAAATATAGGGAATGCTGGATGACTAAAGAAATTGAGGATTTGGCTAAGAAAAAGAAGGAAGCATATGTCAGGTATAGACAGGATAGATCGAGTGAATACTTAGAAGAGTATAAATGCAGTAGGAGTATACTTAAAGGGAAATCAGGAGGGAAAAAAGCGGACATGCGATAGCTTTGGCAAATAGAGTTAAGGAGAATCCAAAGGGTTTTTACAAATACATTAAGGACAAACAAGTAACTAGGGAGAGAATTGGGCCCCTCAAAGATCAGCAAGGTGGCCTTTATGTGGCACCGCAGGAGATGGAGGAGATACTAAACGAGTATTTTGCATCAGCATTTACTGTGGAAAAGGATATGGAAGATATAGACTGTAGGGAAATAGATAGTGGCATCTTGAAAAATGTCCATATTGCAGAGGAGGAAGTGCTGGATGTCTTGAAATGCATAAAAATGGATAAATTGCCAGAACCTGATCAGGTGTACCCTAGAACTCTATGGGAAGCTAGGGAAGTGATTGCTGGGCCTCCTACTGAAATATTTGTATCATCGATAATCACAGGTGAGGTGCCGGAAGACTGGAGGTTGGCTAACGTGGTGCCACTGTTTAAGAAAGGTGGTAAGGACAAGCCAGGGAACTATAAACCAGTGAGCCTGACATCGGTGGTGGGCAAGTTGTTAGAGGGAATCCTGAGGGACAGGATTTACACGTATTTGGAAAGGCAAGGACAGTTTAGGGATATTCAACATAGCTTTGTGTGTGGGAAATCATGTCTCACAAACTTGATTGAGTTTTTTGAAGAAGTAACAAAGAGGATTGATGAAGGCAGAACAGTGGACGTGATCTGTATGGACTTCAGAAGGCATTTGACAAGGTTCCCCATGGGAGACTGGTTCGCAAGGTTAGATCTCATGGAATACAGGGAGCACTAGCCATTTGGATACAATACTGGCTCAAAGGTAGAAGACAGAGGGTGGTGGTGGCAGACAAGAGGCCTGTGACCAGTGGAGTGCCACAAGGATTGGTGCTGGATCCACTACTTTTCATCATTTATATAAGTGATTTGGATGTGAGCATAAGAGGTATAGTTAATAAGTTTGCAGATAACAACAAAATTGGAGGTGCAGTGGACAGCAAAGAAGGTTACCTCAGATTACAACAGGATCTTGATCAGTTGGGCCAATGGGCTGAGAAGAGGCAGATGGAGTTTAAATCAGATAAATGCGAGGTGCTGCATTTTGGGAAAGCAAATCTTCGCAGGACTTATACACTTAATGGTAAGTTCCTCAGGAGTGTTGCTGAACAAAGAGATCTTGGAGTGCAGGTTCATAGCTCCTTGAAAGTGGAGTCGCAGGTAGGTAGGATAGTGAAGAAGGTGTTTGGTATGCTTTCCTTTATTGGTCAGAGTATTGAGTACAGGAGTTGGGAGGTCATGTTGTGGCTGTACAGGACATTGGTTAGGCCACTGTTGGAATATTGCGTGCAATTCTGGTCTCCTTCCTATCGGAAAGATGTTGTGAAACTTGAAAGGGTTCAGAAAAAATTTATAAGGATGTTGCCAGGGTTGGAGGATTTGAGCTATAGGGAGAGACTGAACAGGCTGGGGCTGTTTTCCCTGGAGCTTCGGAGGCTGAGGGGTGACCTTCAGAGGTTTACAAAATTATGAGGGGCATGGATAGGATAAATAGACAAAGTCCTTTCCTTGGGGTGGGGGAGTCCAGAACTGGAGGGCGTAGGTTTTGGGTGAGAGGGGAAAGATATAAAAGAGACCTAAGGGACAACTTTTTCACGCAGAGGGTGGTGTGTGTATGGAATGAGCTGCCAGAGGAAGTGATGGAGGCTGGTACAATTGCAACATTTAATAGTCATCTGTATGGGTATATGAATAGGAAGGATTTGGGAGGGTGCTAGCACATGGGACTAGATTGGGTTGGGATATCTGGTCGGCATGGACGAGTTGGACCGATGGGTCTGGTTCTGTGCTGTACATCTCTATGACTCTATGTAGTTAATATATGGGATGCACTGTCTGCAAATGTGGTGGAGGCAGGTTCAGTTGAGGATTTCACAGGGCATTGAAAAATTAAATAGAAATAACTTGCAAGATTAGAGGAAATCAACAAGAGACTGGCTCTAAATCAAAATACTTAGACAGCCAATGCAGATGGAAAGGTCCAAAAGTTGTCCTCCAAAACCAACAATCCCATGAACTCACATTTACTTCAGAGTTATTTCTGCATGTTAGAGTGTGAATTGTTTGAATATCATAGATTAGTTTAGGTTTCCAGCCTTGTATGGTAAATTTTATTTTGTTAATTTAAAAAGGTTGGAATCTTCTGGCTTCATTCTCTTAGTAAGTGTCTGGGATTTTAAACTTTGTCTTCTTTAAATACAAATGGTATTGGCCCCGAATGGGATCATAATATAAATTTTGTGGTCTCAGGGATTATAACAAAATACACTGAACAATTCAAAAACTGTGACAGTGGACATCTCTTGCAGCTAAAACCTATACCTTTATTTTCTTTATTCACTCGTGGCACATGGAGATGTTACTGCTGGCCAAAATTTATTGCCTTTCCCTATTAATCCTCAAGGAGGTGGTGGTGAGCTACCTTCTTGAACCAAGTTAAAAATCACACAACATTAGATTATAGTCCAACAGGTTTATTTGAAAGCTCATTAGGTGGTTCTTGAACCAATGCAGTCTATGTGCTGTCAGTAGACCCACAATGCCTTAAGGAGGTAATTCCAGGATCTTGACATAGGGTCTGTTTCCATGCTGTACATCTCTATGAATATGACTCTATGACAATAAATTAACACTTTGTCATTCTTGTGAACAGACAATGATTCTGACACTGATAGTGATTTGTCATTGGATGAAGAGCGTAGCCTTTCTTTGGCGTCATCAGAAAGTGAGGAAAATGAACGATATCGTGGACGCTTTCCACGCCGATTTAAGCGGACAGCAAACAGTGAACGGCTGCTTACTGACCCCTTGCATACAACTCCTAAAGGTAAGTAGACAATGGCAAAATTTGTCAGATTTAATGCAAATGCAATTAACTTTTTTTTAATCTGTCAAAATGGATCAGGGGTGAAACATACTTTCACTTGATTGAGATGTAAAATTCTGTTTCTTTAATAGATTTTATTTTAACATGCTTAAACCTCTGGGGCTTACTTTCAAATACAGCTATGACCAATGAGGTGTGGGCCAAGTTTCTCTGTAAAATGAAATTAGACAACAACCTTTCTAACTTTGAGATTAATGTTTGAATCATTTCACCTTTTATACTATTTTATCCGACATGTCTATGTCCAGGTAAGAAATTTTAAACTTGCATTAAAACTGATTTAGAAAAGCCAGGGCCTGGGTTAATTCCAAGCGCAAATGGAATGAGGCTGCTTTGAGGATATCATTTTGCACCACTTTGATTTGACATCATATGTTTTGTGATTGCAATTGTGTTAAAACTATGTTACTTTCCTTTGGACTTACCAACTGACCTAACCTCGGTGTAGAGCAGAGTCCTAAATATTTAAGTGTTTAATTTTTGGGATTGAACTCTACAACCATTATATTCTGGCAAGCACACAATTCTTTTGGTAGCTAAACTTAACAGTTCCATCTGGACAGCCACAGTGAATTCAGATTTGAATTCTGATGTAAATCTAAAGCTGCTGCTTGTTAGAGTCATAGAGATGTACAGCAAGGAAACAGACCCTTCTTCCAACTCATCCATGCTGACCAGATATCATAACTTAATCTAGTCCCATTTGCCAGAACTTGGCCCATATCCCTCTAAACCCTTTCCATTCATATGCCCATCTAGATGCCTTATAAATGCTGTAATTGTACTAGCCTCCACCACTTCCTGTAGAAGCACATTCCATTCATGCACCGCTCTTTGTGTGAAAAAGTTGCTCTTCAGGTCCCTTTTAAATTTTTCCCCTCTCACCCTCAACCTATGTCCTCTAGTTCTGAACTTCCCCACCCCAGGGAAATTGCCTTCTGTATTTACCCTATCCATGCCCCTCATGATTTTATAAACCTCTATAAGGTCAACCCTCAGTCTCCGACTGTCCAGGGAAAACAGTCCCAGCCTATTCAGTCTCTCTCTCTGTAGCTTAAACCCTCCAACCCTGGCAGCATCCTTGTAAATCCGTTCTGAACTCTTTCAAGTTTCACAACATCCTTTCTATAGGATGGAGACCCAGAATTGCACACACATTTCCAAAAGTGGCATAACCAATATGACCTCCCAACTCCTATGCTCAATTCTCTATCCTTGTTGCTAAGGTCTAGATCTAGTCCTGACTACTTAATTTCACAGAGATGTTGCAGCGTGATTGGTTCAAGAATAGATGACATTTGTAGGGGATGTCAATGGGTCAGTGTTGACAAGAGTGAAAAGGAATTTGGACAAAATATGTCCATGTGAAGTTCTTGTGTACAATATGTGTATTGAAGTGCACCCACCCCGTATTTACATCATAATTTTTAAGAGTAATAGCCCCAATTAAAACTCAGTGCAAGATTGGAACAAAATTAAATTCTGCATAAAGCACTTGCTTTTGCCAGAAGTTCTAAAACACATAATGTAGCAATCATTGACAATTATAAAATATAAATAATTGTGCAGTTAATGTCATTCCTGTGACCTATGGCTGTTTTGTTGCCCGAATGTAATGCAAAATTGAAGAATGTGAAGCACATTCCCCCTCACACCTTCTGTACCCATCACACTCCCCAACCCATAGAGCTTGTCTAATTTTCCATTGGTTAAACAAACAGATGGAAATTTGGGCTAACTCCCTTTCCTTCTTTTTGCTTCACCCCAAACATGCAGCAAAAGAAATTCTGACCATGTCTTACATTGGAATTATGTTGCAAGTTAAAGAAGCAGAATTTTTTAAAAGACTAGAATATTTTGCCGTTTCTCAGTAGAAGTTTAGATAGAGATTTAAATCAGAACTGTGACTTTCCAATAAATGTTAGTAGAAACAGTTTGCTCCACTCTGTTTCTGGAGGACATGACTGCTGTTTTTCTTTCTCTTGGTTTGAGTAATAGCTCAATACATTTAGTGTACAATAAAGAATGTGATGTTCTAAATACACTTGAGCAGCTGTTTAATCATTCACATCTCCACTTTGTAAATGTTAATTTGTTAATTGTTCATTTGAACAGATGCATTTAGCACCTCATTATTCACACATAGTGTTTTAAATGTCTCAGCACTTCTTAAATGCTCCTATTACCAGAGGTGTAAAATAGCTGTTATAAATAAATGATGCTAAGATGTATGAATATACAACAAGGAGCAGAAGTAGGACATTTAACCCCTCAAATCTGCTGTGCCATTCAATAACATCATAGGCAATTTGTTTGTCATTTTGAATTCCTTATTCCCATCTATCCAAGGCCCTTAGATTCTTGTTGAGCAATGGAATCAATCTACCTCTGCCTTCAAAATATTCAGTAGCGATCCTTGAGAACAGAAATTGCACCCTGCAGTTTTATTGTACAACTATATTGATGAGCATTATTCAAAGAACTGGATGCGTTCCGTAGCCTAATACATCCTCAGAAATGTCTGGAAGCTATCTCCTTGGATCAGCTATTATAGGTTGATGAACTGTGTGTTCCAGTTGGATTCAGGGCATTCAGTTGAGCTGAAAGAATGAGAAACTGAAGGAAAGGAAAGATTGCCAAATTATGGAGTTTAATGTGGACAACTGTGAGGTGATACACTTTGGCCAGAGTAATCGGAATGCAAAGTACTGGGCTAATGGTAAGATTCTTGGAAATGCAGTTAGATTAGATTAGATTACTTTACAGTGTGGAAACAGGCCCTTCGGCCCAGCAAGTCCACACCGACCCGCCGAAGCGCAACCCACCCAGACCCATTCCCCTACATTTACCCCTTACCTAACACTATGGACAACTTAACATGGCCAATTCACCTGACCTGCACATCTTTGGACTGTGGGAGGAAACCGGAGCACCCGGAGGAAACCCACGCAGACACGGGGAGAATGTGCAAACTCCACACAGTCAGTCGCCGGAGGCGGGAATTGAACCCGGGTCTCTGGCGCTGCGAGGCAGCAGTGCTAACCACTGTGCCACCGTGCCGCCCAGAGAGATCTCAGTGTCCATGTACACAGATCCCTGAAAGTTGCCACCCAGATTGTTAAGAAGGCAAGCAAGTTTTGGCTTTTATTAATAGAGGGATTGAGTTCCGGAACCAGGAGGTTATGCTGCAGCTGTACAAAGCTCTGGTACGGCCATACTTGGAATATTGTGTACAGTTCTGGTCACCGCATTATAAGAACGATGTGGAAGCTTTGGAAAGGGTGCAGAGGAGATTTACTCGGATGTTGCCTGGTATGGAAGGAATGTCTTACGAGGAAAGGCTGGGGGCCTTGAGGCTGTTCTCGTTAGAGAGAAGAAGGTTGAGAGGTGACTTAATAGAAACATACAAGATAATCAGAGGGTTAGATAGGGTGGACAGGGAGAGCCTTTTTCCAGGTATGGGGACGGCAAACACGAGGGGACACAACTTTAAAGTGAGGGAGATAGGTATAAGACAGATGTCAGAGGTAGTTTCTTTACTCAGAGAGTAGTAAGGGTATGGAATGCTTTGCCTGCATCGGTAGTAAATTCGCCAAGTTTAAGTGCATTTAAGTCGTCATTGGACAGGCAAATGGACGAACCTGGAATAGTGTAGGTGGGATGGGCTTCAGATTAGTATGACAGGACGGCGCAACATTGAGGGCTGAAGGGCCTGTACTGCACTGTAATGTTCTGTGTTCGATGTACAGTCCATTTGGGAGTGTAAGCTAACTGGTTGATGAATTGGGAACACCCAGAGCTATTTCAGTTTGTTACCTTGCAACCAACAAGAAAAGGAAAAGTTCACCTTTTGCCAGTGCCAAAGAGGTATAGAATAGAGACTTCCATACAAGAGAATTTGAGTTATTGGTGGAAAATGAAGTAACATTTTGTTGAAATTTTTCCTCAGACCATTTCACAAGGATACCAATTCAAGGATAGTTCCCAGTGCAAGCAAATGCACCATACTGTGAGCCTGACTAACAAATATAAATTGGTAGCCAGCATAATTTCTCTCATATTCAGGATTATTTGGCAAATGTTTGACACTGTATTGAGAGTTTTACAAGCATGGACTGATTGGGTACTGCCAATGTTATCTACTTGTGAAAAGCCAAAGGGATATTCTCTTTAATCCGATCCACAACTTTTTGTGATAGCTTACACGCCTGACCTCAAACCAACACTAAAATTCATAGAGCACACTACTTATTTCTGTAATAGAGAAAACATCTTTTTGGCTTAAAAACAGAATCTTCTTTGTGTAGAATATAACTCTTGTTGCTACTGATTAACAGCAGCATGAAACAACTCTTACTCAAACATTTCAGAGACCATAAGCTTTCAGGGTAAACTGACCACTTTTCAGAATCAAGAGTTGACTGCCCTTGGGATGTTCATGAGTTTGCACGACAAACAGCGAAAAATTATCTGATCGGTATATCTGAGTCTCCTCACCACCCCCACTGCATGCCCCAGTCCCAGCCAGAGGAAGCATTCTTTCTGGATCCACCCTGTCTAGCCCTTTAAACATTTTATAAGTTTCAATGTTATCATCTCTCATTCTTCTATAGACAATAGACCCAGTCTCCTCAGGACAGTTATGCCATCCCAGGAATTAGTTCAGTGAATATCTACTACGCTCCCTCGTATTTTGTCTGATTAATCCACATTTGTCCAAGTCACTGTTAAATTTGTGCCAGATTATTGTTTCCCATCCTTTTTGTTTCTGTTGGCTCAACATTTCCCTATTCTCCTCGAAAAGATCTTTCTAATATAGATAACTTATATTGAGTGCTCATTTTTGAGTATTTATGCAGTCTAAATTGTCCTTTTGCAAACTTGAACAACACAATGATAATTATTTTTATTCATAGGTTCTCAAAAATATGTTTCTGGACCACTTTCTTTAACCCCTTGTAGTGAAGATCCTCCCATGTGCTGTTAGCAGTTCAGGAATTTAAACAAATGTTGCTGTAAGAACAGCAAATTATTTCCAAGCCACATTGTTGGTGTTCCCACTGTTGTTCCGCGTGATATGCATTGCAGCTTTGGGAGATTGTATCACAGAAACCTCAGCAAGTTGCTGTAGTTTATCTTGGAGGCGATTGAGTGTACTAGTGGTGGAGGGAGTTACCGTTGAATTGGTGTATGGGGTGCCAGTTTGTTGTTTTGACTCGGATTGAGACAAATCTCTTCTGTCGTTGAACGACACTCATCCAGTCAAGTTGAGAATATTCTATCACATGCCTGACTTAGTCCTTGTAAATGGTGGAAAGAGTCTGTGAAATAAAGACACAAGTTACTCACCATTAAGTAATTCTCTTGGACCTGTTATCCTTGCCACATTGTTTATGTGGCTGGTACTGTTAGGTTTCTGGTCAACAGTGACACCAGGATATTAATGAAAACCAAGGGAAAATGATTATAATTCCAGTTGTTCGAAATGGTCATTACCTGGCACTTGTGTGGTGAGATTTTTAGTTGGCAGTTATAAGCCCAAGTCTGAATGTTGTCCAGGTCTTGTTGCATGTGGGCACATACCATTTCAGTATCTGAAGAGTTGTAAATGGAGCTGAACATTGTGCAATAAGCAGTGTATATACCCAAACAAAAACAAAAAATACAGAACTGTTGTATCTGGACTCAAAGCATTAAGTCTGCTTTCATCCCTCAGATACTGTCAGACCTGCTGCATCTCTCCATTAATTTCTGTTTTTGTTTCAAATCTCCAGCATCCATAGTTCTTTGGTTTATTTTGACATGTTAATATGCTTCTTAAGTGTGACTGTGGTACATCAATTACATTTATTTATCAGATAAGTGTGTGTATATAGAATTTTAGGAAATCTCTCTACATCTCTTGGTATATTTAGCAATTTGACCAAGGTAAGTTTTATATAGGCATGACATTACTGTTAGTGCCAAACACGCAATACTTCTAAGTTTCTGATTTACTCACTACTATTGGTAAGTTCCCCTCTTCTGAGAATACTACAGAGAACCTGCATGAACAACCACTACAAAGAAAGAAAAATTGCTGCACAGAAGTTTTAAATGTTACAATGGTATCATCAGTGGTGATTGGCAAATCCCTGCCATATTCAAAATTAGTACTGAATGGAGTTGTAACAACATTTTTATCCTTTATTTTGTAAGTATGGTAAAACCCGTGCAAAATTGAGTCAGCCTGGAGTACACTAAGTTGGTGACACAATTTTATGTATAATTAGTATAAGGTCTCAAATATAGCTAGCTAACCCAACGGGGTGTGAAATCTGCCAAGCAGCTCAAGTGTTAGGTACATGCTCACAAAAGTGAATAAAAATTCTTTCAGTCTCTGTTCTGCTTCCAAATGAATCTGAAATATTTATGGGGCACAGTTAGTCACAAGGGCGAATGAAGCTCAGAAGAAAAATGAAGTGAACAGAAACTGAGTGGGGAGGCATAATCACATTTAGAATGCCAAAGTGATTGAGAGACTACCACCTGTTTTCTTTGGGCTTCAAGGTAGGTTATCTACAAAATAGTCTTCCACCTGGCAGAGATGGCAACCTGGTTCAATAGTCTAAACAAATCTTGGGTGCTATCTATTGCATTGTATAATGCAGAATTTTGATATCCAGGAACATAGTATGTTTGGTTAAGTTAGTGAATCTTCCAAAGGAGAAAGTTAAGTGTGTTAAACATAGTTACCAGTGGTGAGTTGAAAGGATCCAGGGATCTATATGCCCATGTTGCTACATTTGAAGAACAATGGTATGGGCTATTTAGATGTCTTGTTCAGTTAACTGTAGGTGTGTACTAGTACTTGTTGCCCTGATGAATCCAGTTTTTCTCATCCAAAAACCCCCAGAGGAATTCCATTCTATCCCAGACTACTGCTGTGTTAGTGCTGAGCAAGAAAACTGCAGAAAATTGTTCCCAAGTCGGGTATTTTATAAATACGAAAATGTTACACTCAACAGCAAACGATGAAGAGATCAAAATTCAAACGAACCTCTGTGCTAAATGAGAAAAACATACATTTAAGCATCGGCTTCAATCATACAGGTCAGACAGATTTTTATGGTTCCATTTTATATGGGCAAACCTTTTGAGGTTGGAAAAGTCCAGAAACAAATGAAATCAGTATAATTCTTAAGGATTAAACTTACCAACAGTACCTTCTTTTTCCCAGCCTGAAATTCGTTTTCCGTACGAAATGTGGTAACACTGCCTTGGGCACAGCTGAACTTTACAACCTCTTTTTGAATCAGCAGAGAATTTGCCTTCAGAGCCGGAACTCTAGACATTGGCCTATTTTTGTGCTAATTCCCAGTTCTTAGCTGTGGTAAAATTTTCACACAACTTGCACTTTGTTTGATGCAGGCTGGGCCTGTAAAATGCTTCATTATATTTTACAGATTGTGATGGCAATGATTTAATATCCTATTGGCCAGCACTGGGTGAGTGTGAAGTTCATGCCTGCTCACTGCAGAAGTGGGGCTCAGAAAGAAAGCTGGGCCTTGATTTCAATAAGGATGCCACTAACAACAACCAACCTGACACATCTATTGCCAGCGGTGATGAGAATACACCAACCCATCTATTAAAACAAGAGCGACAGCGAAAAGGTAAAGAAAAGATTGCAAAAAGAATCCTCAGCATTGATTGATTGATTTATTGTCACTTGTACCGAAGTACAGTGAAAATCTTTGTTTACAAGAAATACAGGCAAATCATAGTAATCAAGAATGTTCTGAACAAAAGATTTAAATGGAGGCATACACGTAACATTGCACAGGGCGTACAAGAGAGATCAGCATTAGCAAAATCAGCATTATTTGAGGTTAGAGTGTCCATTCTGTAGTCTAATAATGACCAGGCTGTCTTTGGATCTGCTGGTGTATGCATTCAGGCTTCTGTATCCTCTGCCTGATGGAAAAGGTTATAGGAGATCATTACCAGGGTGCGAAGGTCTTTGATGATGTTTCCTGAAGAAGGACTTATGCCCGAAATGTCGATTCTCCTGTTCCTTGGATGCTGCCTGACCTGCTGCGCTTTTCCAGCAACACATTTTCATCTTTGATGATGTTGGCAGCATTTCAGCAGCAGCGAGCCATGTAATTGGAGTCCAAGGATGGAAGGTTGGTTGCCATGATGGCCTGGGCTCTGCACACCATCTTCCTACGATCCCCAGCAGAGCAGTTGCCAAACCAGGCTCTTATGTACCTGGAAATTGCTGAAGAATTATTGAACTGATATTATAAATATAGGATCCACAAAACGGACCAGTAGAGAAGTTCCACAGGCTAACCACCTGAAGGCTGTAAGGTGTACGATGAAGAGTGATGGTAACAATCAAGATGCAAAATACGGAGCAATGAGATACAACAGAAATAGAAAAATCTTGCATTATTATAGCCTTGTGCCTTCAGGACATCGCAAAGTATTTCTCAGATTCTTTTGAAGTGTAGTTACTATTGTAATATAAGGAACTGTTGCAGGTAATTTGTGCACAGTGCGATTTCACAAATACAACATGGTAACCAGATAATATGTCTTTACAGATGCAAGTGCTGATCAGATGTTGGTCAGGTCACGCATAACAAGATGCAATAACATGCATCAAAGATTGCACAAAAACTCTATTTTTTGATTTTGTGTCAATATCCAGTATACGTCAAGTGTATGAAATAGGGAACGTTTTGTATTTCCTACATATTTCTTTCTGCTTGAACATATAGCAGAAGACAGACTCACATTGAACCTCTTGACTTGAATAGATTTATTGGACTTCCACGTAAAAAAAAAAGGCTGTGATATGCTCAAACTTATAATGTCATCCAAACCCATAGAACTGCGGTCTTGAAACAAAGTTATCTTAAGTAAAGTTTTTAGAGTGAATCTTCATGTGAAAACTTAATGTTAAATGATAATTTAGCTTATCTGACTGTTGGGCTTGCTATATTCTATTATACTGCAAAATGCTTTCTGATTTGAAAGTGTGATAATGAATCCACGTACTTTCTAATTAAACTATCTGATTAATATCTTTTCAAAATAACTCTACTGCATAGCATTGTAAAGTGTGACTTGAAAGCTATGTGCTAACTTCCATTCTCAGTTCTTTGATCTGCATCCCCTTCAAATGGGAGATGGCTGAATGAACAATTGTGGGCCTCTATTTTGGGCCAATTTTGTTTTTTGCAAAATTGGGTGCTATAAATTCTCTACTCAGTGAAGAATTGCAAGTGTGATTATAGACAACAAAAACTGCCAAACTATTCATGAGGACAAGATGTGATCTTTTTTATAACTGAACATTCAGACGTAGTCAATGATTTTGTGGTCAGGAGCAAAATGATGATGGTCAGCGTTGACTGCGAAGGAAACTACTGAAAAAGATCAAGTGAGTCCTGTGACATAGATTTCATCTTTCCCAATATAAATTTCATTCTGGCACTAGCAATAGTAGATTTCTAGCAACTGAGAGCATCAGGCAGGCACAATAAGTGGTTCTCACAGACAGCAGACCAAAAAAACCACAAGCAAGTGTTCAAAGTATTTTTGTAACTTCCAGAAAATGAAATAAATTTTGGAACATAATCAGAGGAATTTGGGTAGAAGCTGAAATTGTATAAATTTTAAATATGTTATGAATCCATACAATTTGTATCATAACATGGAGAAGTTTAATATTCCACAAGTACAAAATTTAATTTTTTAGTGCCTTGTTTGTCTTATTTGGTTTAGTGTACTGAAACCCCACTTATATTTAATTCATAAGACATAATATTTTTTAAGAGTTTTACATTGCAAATGATAGTGCAGATTGTGGGATTTCACGTTAATTCAGTGATTTCTAATTATTTTGCAGCTGCAAATGTTTCAACTTTATAAGAGCTAGCAAAATCAGTGAAAGCAGCCTCTGAGTTTCTGACTTAACTCTGCAAATGGAAGTGGTTACTGTCAGTTTCATAGTATAACAACAGCTTAATCAATCCCTAGTATTTTCTTTCAAATAAAAGTTATCACAGTAATCAGGAGTGCAAATACTGGGCAGTTTTTGCCTCTGTGTGACTTGGGGACACGGAATTCAAATATTACTTTTCTACAATTTTTTGACTTGCAGTTGGCAAGCTCGGGATAATTTACTTTGGCTGCATTATCATTTCTCACTTTATTCAGTATAAACTCATGAAATATTATGAACTGTGTTTATATGTTTTGTCTAGGGATTCTGAAAAACAGAATGCAATATCCATCTGCAACTCTGAAGAATGAAAGTTCAAATTCCATCAACAGAATGCAGATTGAGTTGCCTTGGTACAATACTTCAACACTAGGTCCCAGGGTTGTTCCAGCAGCCTCCTATGGCCGTATGTACTCCGGCGCTGGAAGTCTGTCTCAACCGGCCAGCCGATATTCATCACGTGAGCAGTTGGATATGCTAGTCAGGAGACATATGTCCAAGGAACAGTTGGACGCACTCTCCAGCAGGCATGCATCACGAGACCGACTAGAAACTGTTCCCAGCCGGCATGGGTCCAGAGAACAGCTAGACATGACCCCAAGTGGGCATGCTTCTAGAGAACATCAAGACAGAGTACCCAGTAGGCATGGGTCCAGAGAACAGCTAGACTCAATACCAAGGAGGCATGGTTCCAGAGAACATCTAGATATGTTACCTGTAAGGCAAATGTCCAAGGAATGGCTAAACACTGTACCTAATAGGCAAATGTCGCGAGAGCAGATGGACACTGTTCCCAGTAGGCATGCATCCCGGGAACATTTAGAGGCTCTGTCAAATAAACAACCCTCCAGAGAACATCTAGATACCCTATCTAGAAGACAACCATCTAGAGAGCAACTAGGTCTAACATCAAGTCGACATTCTTCACGAGAGCAACTCGACACAATGTCTCGCAGGTATTTATCCAGAGAGCGTTTGGATCCAATGCCTAGCAGGCATCCCTCCAGAGAACAACTAAATACTTTGCCCAGAAGACAGCCTTCCAGAGAGCAACTAGGTCCATTACCAAGCCGACAACCTTCTACAGAGCAATTGGATATTCTGTCCTCCATCCTTGCTTCTTTTAATTCTTCTGCCCTTTCTTCTGCTCCCTCCACCACCACTCCATCTGCCCCACAGACAACTTTTACCCCTTCAGGGGTACAGACATCCTCAATGACCTCTGCCCCATGCCCCTCAACACCACATTCTGCAACATCTCACAGCATCTCAGAGATTTCGCCAGATTCAGAGTAAGTACAAATTGTTATGACTAATGGACTGATGCAAGTGTGGCAATCATGTATATTACGTGTATTGAGTGATCAAACACCTGTAGTTGTGAATTACAGTGCCAACAGGCTGTTATTGGGACAGTACAAACTTATTGTATAAGACTGTTAAACCTCTCAGAATTTCTTTCTCCAGACTTTTAACTCCAATCTTGGCATTGTCTAATTATTTCTTCCTAATTTACTGCTTTGCCATTCACTCATTTTAACATTGGGCATGCCCTTCACAGTAATTCTTTTGAAGGAAAAAACCCATGGAAGAGCACACTATTATTCCTGAACAGAGTGAAATAAAAGTCAAGATAAATCAAGAAATAGTCATTAATTGTGCTTGAAACTTAAAAGTTGATTATAGAAAGAAGGAAATGCTAAAACTAATTGTGTATTCCAAAGTTTTAAGGATGTTGGTAATAACAAGATAGAGTAAGAGACAATACTTTTTTTTCTCATGTCATTACCATCATTCAAATTCCATGCAGGCAAAAATATAGATTGAAAAGAATGAGAAGATTAGTCATAATAGAGAATTGTGAAGCGATTCTGAGCATCTGAAATGTAAGCTTTTAGTTTAAATGAAAATGATTGTGATGAAACTTGTATGAAGCATAAGCACTACATGCTTATAGTTGAGGCAAATAGTTGCTTTGTTATTAAGTCCCTGTAATACACAAATACAATAATTCAACACAAGGATGATGAGTGTTTCTGAACTGGGTCATTATATAAAAATGTAATTTATGCAGACAGTTCTCGCAGTCTGTTTCTGGTTCTACCTGATGTTTTATAGCTCTTCTATCTGAATAAAATGAAATCTCACATCTTAATCCCACTTAACTGAATTAATTATTAAAAACAAAATCTAATGAATGGTAACTAATTCTGAAAACACTTCCTTTAATATCCAAAATACAAGGTCCTGGAATTCAAAGCAATTATTTCTTAAAGTTATAAAATGGCATTCGCATAGGTGAGGAAAGCAATTGTGCCAGAAAACAAAAATTATATTGTTTTGGAATTTGAAGAGATGAAGTACAAGGTGTTACAAGGGATTTGAATGGTGCTCTTTAAATGCTGAAATCTGCATGATAATTCTTTATTAAATTAATAGGCATAGCTTCCAAGTGTAAGGAATTTGTTTATCTCTTATCTGATTCACACAGGGAATCGAAATGTACCTGTATTTCAGTCCTAAACCAGACAGGCAGGAGACTGGAAGAACACAGCAAGCCAGGCAGCATCAGGAGGTGCAGAAGTTGACATTTCGAGTGTAACCCTTCTTCAGGACTGAGGCGGGGGTGGGGGAAGATGGCTGCAGATAAAGGGGAAGGGAGAGGCGGGGGCAAGGTGGTGAAGTGGGGATAGGTAAAGACAGGCAGAGGGTACGACCTGGTTGGTCACTGGGAGGAATGAATCTGGTTGGTGGCAGGGAGCATTTGAGTGGGAGGACTGGGAAGGGAATCAGGGGAAGGGAAGGGAGGTTATTTGAAATTGGGGAATTCAGTGTTGAGTCCTCTGGGCAGTAAGATGCTCAGGTGGAAGATGAGGTGTTGCTCCTCCAATAGGAGGTGTTGTTTGTTTTGGCAGTGGAGGAGGCCAAGGATGGTTATGTTGGAAAGCGAGTGGTTGGGGGAATTAAAATAGGCAGTGACTAGGAGGTCTGGTTGGCCCTTACGGGCCCAGCTGAGATGCTTAGTGAACCATTCCCTAAGTTTACGTTCGGTCTCTCCGATGTAGAGCAGACCATGATGGGAGCACCTGATGCAGTAAATTAGGTTGGAAGAGAGGCAAGTGAACCTCTGTCTCACCTAGAAGGTCTGTTTGGGGCCCTGGATACAGGTGAGGAGGTGATGTACTGGCAGGTTTTGTACCTTTTCCAGGTTGCAGGGGAAGGTACGTGGGGGTTTGGTGGCAGGGGTGGCGTGAACCAAGTATTGTTGGAGGGTGCAGTTCTTGTGGAAGGCAGAGAGGAGTGGGGAGGGGAGATCTTCTTGGTGGTGGGGTCAATTTGGAGTTGAAGTGTTTGAGGATGATGCATCTGATGCGGGGAGTGGTGGGGTGGTAGGTGAGGACAAGGGGTCTCTGTCTTTATTGCGTTGAAGGGGGTTTAAAGCAGTGGGACAGGGAATTTGAGGTGGTGCAGCAGAGGGCTGTCTGAATGATGGAGGGAGGAAAAGCACATGGTTCAAGATAGGTGGACATCTGGGACACTCGCGAGTGAAATGTCTCCTTGTCCAAGCAGATACAGCAGAACTGGAGGAATTGGAAGAATGGGATAGAGTTTTTGAAGGATATTGGGTGGGAGAAGGTATAGTCCAGATAGTTATGGGAGTCTGTCAGTTTGTAGTAAATGTCCGTCTGGAGACTGTCGCCAGAGATGGAAATGGTGAGGTCAAGAAAGGGGAGGGAGGTGTCTGAGATGGACCAAGTGATTTTGAGGGCTGGGTGAAAGTTATGGGCGAAGTCGATGAACTGCTCCAGTGCAGCCTGGGTGCAGGACGCTGCACCGATACAGTCATCAATGTAACGGCGGAAGAAGTGCCTGTGTAGGTACTGAAGAGGGACTGTTTCAGTACGAAATCAGCAGTCTTAATTTAAAATGCCATGTGCCATATTTATGCAATGTCTTTCTACAATTTCTTTACATTTAGTTTATATTTTGTTGAATAAAAAGATGGTTAACATTCACATCACAAAAGAGAATAAATTAAACTCAGCATAAGTGTTCCTCAAGTATCCAAGATTTGCAACCAATTCAAAAATGTGATGAAACATGTTAGCTTGAAAGAAATGTTTTTCGTCTTTGCTATAAATTTGTCTTGGGCATGAAATCAGTAATTGACAGTCTGTTGCAAGTAAGTTTTCATAACGTTAGAACTTCATAATGATTTTTGGAGTTTGATCTCCAACCAAACTCTGTACATTGTTGAAGTTTATAATCAACTTCATTATGACAAGATTTGACTTTCAGCTTGCACTTCGCAGTTGCATTATTTCGTGGTTGTGAAAGTAAAATAAACCCATATTGTTACTCAGAGCTGTGTAACGTTTGTCCTTAGTTGCATGGCCATGGCTGCAATCACTGTCCATAGCTCCAGGCTACAATATGCGTGTGGACGTGTGCTGTTACAGCAACTTGGATTCCTACAGGGGTTGGTTCACTTAGTTGGATGGGCCCCTGGTTTTGATCAGCTTGATACCTCAAGCAAGTAGTTTGATTTATGTTCCTGCTGGGATGTGTTGAGATCTACCTCCTTGCCCTACCCATGGTGGATGCTGTAGGTTGGACGTGCCTTCAGGCAGAGAACACAAAAAGAATCATTCAATGATTATTTTATTGCCAAAATATAATTTATTCATAAAAGTCATCTGTAAAGTACATAAAAAGGTTCTAAATCAATTCTGTACAGTCTTTGCAGTTAAAAAAGCCAAACAAAATATTGGAATTTTGACATTTCACAAAGCTTCTCTGCTGTTTTCTACTCATGCAGGAAATTATTTGTATTCATTTTGAGGCAACAGGAAGGTCTGACAACTGAACGGACCCTTGTTGTACTTTGGCAGAAAGACCATAGTCTTTCCCTTCTCTGCCCTGACCACAGCTATCCCAAGCTCTAATACATCCCTGAGTATCTAGTCACGGACTTTGCACTATGCCAGGCCGCAACACTTGGTCGAGGTCAACTTGGTACCCTGGAAACCAACAAGTTTTGGGCAGACCAAAGAGCACCTTTTACTGAGTTGATGGTCCTCCAGGCGCAGTAGGTGTTTTCTTGACTCTTGTTTCCCAGGGCACACCCCGTATAGCACAGAGTCCTACTTCACGGTACTGCTTGGTACGAACATCAACAAAAACCACTGCATCTCTCTTCAGACTTTCTTCACAAAGGCACATTCGAGAAGGAGCTGTGTGACATTCTCTACCCCTCCCACATCTGCTTCGAGGGCAGTATGTGTTGGCACAGAGAGTCTGAGAGTAGAATCAGCCGGGTAGTTCGCTTCTCACCACTAGCCAAGCAACATCCTGGTGCTTGTTGAAAAGTTCTGATGATGAGAAATTCTGCCAAATGATTGACGGTCTGCTCAGGGAACAACCTGACAGAAGCAACCCTCTCCATTCTTGTAAGGTCTCGAGGACGTTAGATGTTCATCACTGCCTGATATACTTGATGCCAAAGGTGATTTTTCCTCTAGGTGCAGGTGAAATGGGACAGTCTGACTACTTGGAGCATTCCGCGGCAACAAGGCAACCTATCCTTCATACCACCGGGTCAGCTAGAACCTCTGTGCGTAGTGAGACTTGGCATTTGCGTACCTATGGTCTATGCACAACTTGATGCAGACAAACACAAAAGTTAGCCATCACAATGAGGGTGACATTGGATACATCCTTTCCCCATCTTATCTAGAGCTTTTTACCTGGTGTCCCTCTAGTCCGTCTTTGACCTCCATATAAAGGGCGGCACAGTGGCTCAGTGGTAGCACTGCTGCCTCACAGCACCAGGGACCTGGGCTCAATTCCCACTTCAGGCAGCTGTCTGTGTGGAGTTTGCACATTCTCCCCATGTCGGCATGGGTTTCCTCCGGGTGCTCCGGTTTCCTCCCACAGTCCAAAGACGTGCAGGTTAGGTGAATTGGCTATGCTAAATTGCCTGTAGTGTTAGGTGCATTAGTCAGGGGTGAATTTAGGGGAATGGGTCTGGATGGTTGCTCTTTGAAGGGTCGGTGTGGACTTGTTGGGCCGAAGGGCCTGTTTCCACACTGTAGGGAATCTAATCTAAAATGAAAGATAGTTTGGGTGACTGCAGTGGTACAGGCTCGGGATATGGAATCGCTTTAGGTGAAAGGGGATCAAACTCTTTCAGTACATGCATTTTGATCTACCCTGTTTGGACCTATTAAGATGGAATATTGTATATACGTATTACTGAATATCCAATATACAAATCTTATCCAATTACAGAAAACTATTTGACATCTTCAGCTCAGAAACCAGCCATCTTTCCTAACTGGTTTGTTTTGGTGTTTATATGCCATGCAGAGTTTCTTCGCACCCTCTCATCTAGTCTTAATTTTTTAAGCTATATAAACTTCAGTTGATCATATTCCCTCCAATTAAATGGGTTTCAAATGAATTAAGTTGTATTCACCCCACCACAATGCATTAGCATTATGGAATGTGAAATAAAAGACATCTGCTTGTTTCATTCTCACACCATTGGTCCTTTTTCTCTTCCTTTTATTATATTACATTTCAATAATATAATTCATTTTTCCTATATATAGAATTCCAAAATTTGAAACTGAATTTAAATGGATCACATTCCTTCTTGTCTTAGATAAACCATATTTCCTCTATTTCATTCACATTGCAAATACTTCCCATTGATTCATCGACATTATATGCAGTTGTAATTCATTCTCTAATGCAATACCAGTGCTATTCTGTAACCTGTAAACTAATGTCAACTAATAGGTCTAAGTAGACCATACACCAAACAAGGCCCAGATAATCAGTTCTCCTTTATGATTACCTCTCCTTTTGGGAAAGCACCTGGCCGTTGCTCCTCAAAATGGCATAACTGACTAAAGATGCTCAATATGTTTTTCTTACTGTACTGACTTTAAAGTGGCTTCAGCCAGGTCCATTCTCTAAGGTAGCATTTCACAATAATGCATTTGTTAATAATGACGTTCAAAAAATGGCTGGTTTTCACTAGAGTTTGATTTTGATGTCTCACTTCTGATTCATGATAATACAAGCTCAACCAAATGTTTGGCTTCACTTCTGATTGCATGCCATTAATGGATTCAGCCCCACCTTTTAGAGTATTATAGTTCCAGCTTATCATTGCTATGTTACTAACCTTCACTTATCCACACTATATTTGAATTCAGTATGTTCCGCTGCAACTTTGAGATGGTTAGTGACCCTCAATTTAAGTGCTGTTCTTCAATTAAAAATGAGCATTTGAAAATAAAAACGCACACCGAGATATAATAGCGAGTAGAGATCAGTCCTGTACTCTGAATTTGAGACTGTATCTGAGTTTGATAAACCTGTTTGTTTTTTTTTAATGCATTAACCAGTTATTTTTGAACATCCTGAATTCTGATGTTTATCACTGTTGCCTTGTCTGATTGAGTTTAAAATAAGTCTGTTCTTAATTTGCTTTTATTTAAACAGAATGGCAAGAGCTGATACGCAGTCTTGAGGCAATATCGCTTTCCTGTGTCTGTGTTTTGTCTCTGTGGGTACCCAAAGGCACAAGTGGCACGAAGACCAAATGTTACTGAGAAATGGGACAAATCACTCTACCTAAAACTTGAGGGGTCAAAGGAGTCAGCCACAACCTGCAGAGCCATTGGGTCAAGAGTTAAATAAAAGGAAAATGGATATTACTTCATTCTCAAAATTGTTCCTATCAGAGGACATATCTACTTTGAAATCGCACTGATTCGGGCACCATTGTGAGTGCCAAAAAAGCAAAGAATATTGAACATTCCAGACTAGGAGAATATTTAATTTCTGCACCCACTTGAGAGAGAGATGATCTCCTCTATTAGCAGCAACTTCCATCTTTCTCTGTAGAGTTTTATGGTAGATAACAGGGTAGATAGGTTAAATAAGGAAGAAAACTACTGCCATCCTCTAGTGTTCAAGCTCAAGACCTGCAACAGCCTATATTTCTTCAAATCATCACTAATCTTCATGATGGAATTATTGCAGGCTCATGTTATCAAATGTAAGAGATAAATATTAGTACAGTAATAATTGCATTTGGGACTAATTGAGAGTTTATTCAAACTATAGTAGTAACATGTAATTTGCTTCACCAGTATAGCCTGACTTGCAATCCAGTATCTCTTTGTTCAAGAGAAAATGATGCAATGGATGAGTTTGGAGTTGCCCAGTTTATGCCAATCTGCATCGTATAGATCATGTTACTGAATAACCTGCTGTTGTGAGTAAATTCCAGTCCCCCTCCCAATTACACAAATAAGCGCTGCACTACCAAACCAATACACTCAGATGACTATTTAATCTAAAGTGAATTGAGAAGATGGCGCAGTTTGCCATTCATAAGGTCTCCTTGAAGAAAACATCCAAAATCACTTTATCAAGCATTTTATCTAAAATAATGGAACCATTATTTTTATAAATGTGTTTCCTGTTGTGATATTTTGAAATTTCTGCACTATTACAGTACATAAATATCTTATACATGCTCAATATGACAGGCAAGGGACCCTATATCTTTTTCTAAGAAATAAATCTATTCATTACTTAAAGAGGGGCTTCACAGCAGAAATCGTCTTTACATTGTGGTCAGGAAACTTATACTGTAAATCCTAAACATGCGTTTATTTATAAACACAGTACATACTGGTTAAGTTCATTCTGTAATGTAACTTATGAATTTCTCTGTGCATTCCTACTCACAACATGATGTTCACAAATAAGCTCATACACACCACAATAACAGAAGGCAACTTCTGCTGAGAATTTTGGATCCATAACTTTTAGAAATGCAGGGCTCATGAAATTCTAATGAAATTCTAATTTTAGTTATCATTATCAATTGGAACTCTTACCTGAAAATATTCTACATTTTGCAGTCCTATTTTAAGCAATTATTCCTTCAAATACCCTCTTTTAAACCTCTGATACATATCATCCTTGATAAAATACAACATCATCTTCACAAGGGCAATTGGCACCATAACGTGTTCTAAAAGTTGTAATTAATTATGTATTTTAGCCACCTCTAAATTTGGTTAACTAATTCCCTTGGATAAGTTGATGGTAAGCTGCCTTCTTGAACCACTGCATTTGTGGGCTGCAAGTACACCAAAAGCATTATAAGGAATCTGCAACTCATAATAGGGTCAAATTTACCCTGGTGGCCATATTAGGGAATTTCAGTCAAGTGTTTGAAGCAGATGGTTCTCAGTTAAGCACCTATGGAAACTCCCCAGGCTAACGAGATTGTCCCTTTACGTCATCTGTAGTTAAATGTTTTCTATCATTAACTTTCTGACGTGTAATACACATAAGTTAATATTATAAATACATTAACAATTCAATGGACCTGGCGCAATTCAGGAGTTGTAGGTGAGAATTGTGTAACTTTAAAAAAACAAATTAATTTAAAACCTGGGGTTGTTGTGTTTTAGAGAGAGAGGTTAATAAGACAAAATGAGTCTTATTCTGTTAGCTGTAAATACTTTAATTCAGTAGATTTCTCCTGGGGGTATAGCCTTGAAGCCACTATATGAGATAAATGAAGAGATCCGTCTTTCGTATTTTCAGTATCCTGGCTTTTTAAAAATTTATTTGTTAAAAACAACTATTTGCATAACCAATTATAATTAGTAGAATTGGCATAAAGCACTCTTGGCCCTTACCATTTCACCAGTCTCAGTGGTTAACACTGCTGCCTTGCAGTGCCAGAGACCCAGGTTCGATTCCAGCCTTGGGTGACTGTCTGTGTGGAGTTTGCACATTCTCCCTGTGGCTGCGTGGGTTTCCTCCGGGTGCTCCAGTTTCCTCCCACAGTCCAAAGATGTGCAGGTTAGGTGAATTGGCCGTGCTAAATTGCCCATAGTGTCTAGGTGTATTAGTCTAAAGGAAATGCGTCTGGGTGGGTTACTCTTCGGAGGGTCGGTGTGGACTTGATGGGCCGTTTCCACACTGTAGGGAATCTAATCTAATCTAGTCAGTCGTTGTGCAGAGACATGGTAAAGCAGCCTTGCAAGACTCCTTAAACTGAAGATACTGATCCCCCATAAAGTTACACTGCTTGTATCCACAGGAAAGCATGACCCTTCTTTTTTACTGAACAGGGCAAATGTAATACAGCATACTCCCCATCTTTGTTTTACTAACTCTTTGGAACTCCTGTTTGATCAACAGAAATGTGTAGTAGATTGGTTGATCAGACAAACACAGGTTTAGCTCTTGCACATCATTCACCTTGAGCATGGTTTTAGGAACGCTGACCCAAGCAACTTCCTCAGGAATTAGTTATGTATTTAACGCACCACACTCCCAAAATGAACAAACTTTGCTCAATGACAGAGGAAAGATTAAGAGCCCTATAAAAGTCAATGATTCTGTGTCCTAATAATATCATCTTTTGTAATATTTAAAGAATGTGTTATAGCTTCACATACTAAACAACAATCTCTAATGACCCCAAATGCTTTATGAATAAAATGCCACCAGACAGCTGAGATGCCTATTGTAAGAGCTGTCCTTTTGTTGTCATTTTGGTTGCCTGGAAATCATTCATTTTACAGAAGATCTTTGGTTATAAACTGAGAAACTCCCACCGTACTGTATCTTCATTGTTTCCTGTTGAAGAAGGAAGCAGTATTAAGTCTTGAGCATTGTGACGCATTAGCTTTTAATTTCTTTCAGAACACCAGTGGTCGGTGAGTGATGGTTTTCTTCCTTGCTTTTAAAACAAATAAATGAAAGCTTCTCTTCAAACATATCCAACATCTTTGGGGTGGGGTGGTGAATTTGAGGAAAAAAAACTTTTTTATACATTTTTGTATCTTTGTAATTCAGAGATGAAATTTTTATCTTATTATTTT
This sequence comes from Chiloscyllium plagiosum, assembly GCF_037043375.1. Classification (NCBI taxonomy): domain Eukaryota; kingdom Metazoa; phylum Chordata; class Chondrichthyes; order Orectolobiformes; family Hemiscylliidae; genus Chiloscyllium; species Chiloscyllium plagiosum. The sequence goes on along the minus strand of NW_028270152.1, from coordinate 20,662,992 downwards.
TTACTGATTTATGTTATTGTGATAAGAGCATTTTTTCATTAATTTATTAATGCAACAAAAATACTTGAAGCTGTCTTGTGTTGTTGAAGCTTGAAATTTTGATGTGTATGTTGAGTGCAGCAGGATAGAACCTGAGAAAGTTTTTAAAAATCCATTTACTGTCCAGTAAGATTAAACATGATTGTTTGGTCAACTCTGGATAAAACCAACACAGTATGTATTGTTCCTTTAATGCTCTAAGAACTGTGCTGGCCCTTCTGCTTTGCACCATTTTTTAAAAAAGATAGCCCACCTTTGATTGTACAGAAAGCAATTATCAATCAGGGAAGGGGTGATGCTTTTCATTAGAGCACAATCATTTTGCTTCTTGTCAATTGATACAATCCAGCCTCGGCTGAGGGAGGGTGGGGAAAGGTTTGTTGTGGTCCAATGTTCTGAGACATACTTATTTCCACCCACAACTTGGGTTTAAGTCCACTCCAGGCTGAGGTGAACCAAGTCTGTTCTCTGACGGTGCTAATTTTAGATGATAATTTTGAACCTGGTCCCCAAGCAAAAGTTGAACTCCAAAAGATGGAGGTGCTGATCATTTCAACTGAATTGTGATCTGTTGCAAGCTACTAACAGGATGGATGGTGGATGAAATGAAAACAAAGCACTACACATTATGTTTGTAAGATATGGTAAAACATTACCAGTTGGGAGAATATTGACACTGACATTGGATGTATGGGGTGGGGAGTACTGAGTCACTTAATGGATAAATACAAAGAAATGTGGTTCCTTACATGCTTTGTCGTTGTTTTCATTATTTTCTAAAGTCAGAACATTGCAGATTAAAATTCATGGATTTAATGTCATTGTTTAAGCCTAGATATGACATTAATTAAAAACATTTTACTGCAATGCTATTGTCTAACGTCACTTGCTGCCTTTATCAACTCTCCTGCACAGCTGTAATAATGCAACCATCCGATGTCTTCCTGGGTCCAGACAATTTCAGGCGATGCCATCCATCCAGTGAGCAGCACAGTTTCCTGGAAGGTGTATTGTTAAGGTATCCAGCAAATGAAAGTGCCAATTTTCCAAATCTTTTGCTTGAAAACTAAAAGGATTCTGGAGCTTGATCCTAAATGTTTCCATTGTATTACAGTAGGAAGGGGGAAAACAACATGATCCATCCACTAAAACCACTATTCTGATTTCCTACTTCCCACCATCCCCACCACCAGGTTAGTATAAATTTTCATTTCTCCATGACTACAGTTTGCAGAATACTTGCAAATTAACTGGATAGAATTGAGAAAATATATTTTGAAGATCATTCCTAAACTTCACTTAATCTGCAAGTGAGAGTTGCTTGACCTCTGCCTTGGCTGTTAACAGTCAAGTTAGCACAGGACGGGCATTGTCAGTTTTCCCTCTGTCTTCACCTCAATTCCCACTCCCTCCAAGATTGAACATCATACCATCAGGGCAACATTCCAACTGTCACCTTGACTGATCATCTAATAATGGAGTAAGTCATAAGACAGACCAATCTACTGCCATTGGAGTTTTAAAAATGTGTAACATCTTTACCATTGTATTAAGTTCTAGTAATATTATCATTTGAAATGTACAAAAACCATATTTCTGAATTTATAAGACTGAATAAACATAATAAAAATATGGTTTGGCTACTTATTTTTTAATTCTGATGTTGATTTGCTCCTGCAATCTTCAGAGTAGTTGTCAATGTATGTTGTCTCAAACTGAGATGTTCTGACAAAGCTTACACCAGGGCTTCCTAAAGTGGGGTATAGGGACAGTTAGTGGAAACATCAGCTCCAAGACAGTAATGGTCACGCCAGAGCTTTGTACCTTCTCACTCTTCCAACTGCAATCTCAGATTTTCTCACCTCTACCCTCTGGTCTAACAGATGTGTTGTCAACCCCCCCCCATTGTTCCTGCTTTTCATGTGGGGAGAGGGACTGCTGGTGGTGGTCACAATAATTTTCAAACCTCCAAATAAGGTCACAGAAAGAAGTTTGGAAAGCACTGGCTGTAAACCATCCCAGATTTTCCTTTGGAAAGGGCTGGGCTTGAGCACTCTTGGTCATATTAATTTCCCAATAGGAAAGCAAAGCCCCAGGATGCTAACCCAAATGGAGCAGTATTTATACCTTCAGTGGAATGTAGGCCTACAGAGCACTGATTTCTCAGTATTTGTGTATGTTTAGAGTGAAGGTATGGCACGGACTTGTAAATTAATCAGCTTATTGCTACTAATCAGCTGTCTCTATTTTGTTGATGTCACGGTCAGGCCCCAGGCAAGATTCCTAAGTCATTATGGTTCCAGATGGGAACATGCTCCTAGGAGAAGAAGACTGAACTGGCTTGCCTTCATTATTCACCCACTTCCTCTGCTTGCAACAAAGTTAACTTAGAAACATTCCCCTCCTTTATGACACCTTTCTCCCAGACAAAATGAATTCATGTTTTAAAAGGAGCCAATTTAGCCAGTCTTTCCCACATGGGTGACTAAAGAATAGATTCCTCGAACACACATGTGCTTGAAGCCAGGCTAGTATACTGAGTACCTCAACAGACTAAGCTAAGACCAAGGAGACCAAGGTGTAGTTTGAAGTGCACTTCTCCCTTTTAAGTCCACTCCATTGAAGCTCCCTTGTCACTTCATGAGGTCTATATCTCCTGACAGCCACTAAATTTACATCTGTCGTTTTGGCTTGATCAGTCCTCCCTTTAAAAAGCAAGTTCAATTAAAGACTGATATATCCAAAAGTGATCCAGGGTTATAATATATGCCCCTCAAAATGAATTAAATAGATCTCTTATTAGGGTGAAAAAGAATTTAACACCTAAAATAACAAGCAATCATATCTACACATTCAGTCTTCTAGCCTTGTTCTTTGTTACCTTCCCTTCTAACCAGGTCTCTAGATTCTAGATAGGTGTCTGTAATCATATTTGATTTCCCTGCAATGTGTATTTTTTTTAATGGTATGGTTGACGCAATAAATTTCAATTCTGGGTCTTAAATGTTTCCACAAACATTAGCAGGTTGTGCAATGCAGCAATTGCCTCTGTACCCATTTTGGAACAATCTCTGTGATTGAGATTTAGTGATAAACCAAGGGGCTGCTTCTCTATAGTAGATTACTATCTCTGCCGTTTCTTTAGTTTTTTTGCGAAGTATCTGATGGGTCTCACTGTTCTTGATACACCTTCCTGAAGATGCCCCTACACCAATGTCACTCCCACTGATGGCTGCTTCAAATGCATTGTGCTTTTAGCTTCAAACTGGAACAATCTTGCTTATTAAAATGATATCCAATCTGAAGTTATGAAGTCAGAGATTTTACTCAAGTGGGCACTCTACGGCATCTGCCTGTTCCTCTTGAGTAAATCTATCTTAGAAATATAGGCTGCTGTATTGGAACTATCTGTGCGATCTTCCAACTTGAGTAAGTGGGCACAAGCACAACTGGGGAGCTCCAGCTATTCCTGCTACGATCCATTAGCTCTCCAGCATGTAGTTAAACTCCTCTTAAATGATAGGAATATCACCTAATGGGAGGTTCCTGCCCATATCCACATCACTAGTGTGGTGCATCCTGGCTAGTCTCTACGTAAGTCTTTAATGCAGTGAGCAATTCTCATTAACTGCTCGCTTTTCTGTTTCTAGGTGGGTAGGTAAATAGCCTAAGCTTGCCAGTATTTCTGCAATAGTTAACTAGCAAGTAGAAGGATCAATGTTGGCTTGGACACATCAAGCATCCAATACATCCCCACCGCTTCTCTCATCCGCCAGGGCAGTGGTAATGAAACAGACTGCCTATCTCCATTTTGGTGTGGTATTACTTTATCACGTTGACATGACACACCCTTTGTTTCTTTTCCCCTGATCTGGAGCCTCAACCAGATAGTTCTACTATTCCCCAGGTTTTTGTCTGCTCTCAATAGTCCTCTGAGCCAGGCTTGGTTCAGCAAGTATTGCTAAATGTGCTAGCATGTGGATTCCTGCCTGAAAGGTTAAGGGCTGTTGTTGCATCACTGGCTAGGAGAATTTTCAGTGTTCTTCAGCTACTTTGCAAATCACTTTTGGAACTCTGCTTCAGAACCTGATATGGAAACTTTTCCCTTCTGTTCATAAACCTCTTCTTGATTGCTCTTAAGAGGCCCTCAAACTTGGTGCATGCAAACTAATTCAAATGAAGTAAAACTGGTTGACCTGTTGGGTCAGTTCTTGGTGGCAAACAGAAGAAAATCTAGTAATTTATCCCAGTTTTGGGGGTACTCATAGGACGTTGGCCTGATCAATATTTTTCAGTACCTTTTGTGATACCTTTATAGCACCTTTTGTGACTGTGATAAAGATCTCCACTTGGTCATATGTGACTTCCTGGAGTATTCTGGACAAAACCTTGAGCCCAGATCTGGCTGGTCGGGCCATACCAGTTGAAGATTTGGGGCAACCACTGCCTGGGAGATCTGATTATTGGGAACAGTCTCTAAGAAATGAGTAGCCACATCCATAATGATAAGGACATGCTGGTAGCCCCTTTTTGATTTAGGGTGGGGGCCTCACACAGTGTACTGACACATTGCTGAATGGTTCCCCAAAAGCCAGCTCAGGAGTCTTAGATCCAAGTCTTAATGCAAGTTGGGTTTCCTCACAACCTGGTCAGTGTGGCAGGTTCTGCAGAACCTTACTGAGTCCTTGTGGGGTAAAGACACTGACTGATGTGGGCTTGGGTTTTGTGCATGACAACATGGCCAGCCCTCAGAGTTGTATATCTGTCGCTCATATGTGTTCATTCCTCATTTACAGGGGGTGTCCATTTCCTCCTCAGCCCATTATTAATATTGCAGATTTCAGAGGTTGCATCTTCCTCAGTTTCAGCATGAGCTGTCTGAGCTGATGCTTTTAACAGCATTCTGAAGAAGGGTGACTGGAACGAAATGTTAACTCTGTTTTCTCTCCACAGATGCTGCAATATCTGTTGAGTTTCTCCAGCAATTTCTGTTTTTGTTTTTAACAGTAAATCAGCTGTTGGGCTGCTACCAAGGGCATTCTGTTCATTATTTCATTGGAGTCTTTTAAAATCCCAAAACAAAAGGTTTCAGATAGCCAGGCCAGAGGGTCTTCTGTTCACAGTGCCAGCTCAGCCTCTGCTGTCTGCCCATGAATTACATGACCCCACAGGCATGGAATAATCCTACCTGCATCTGTTTGGTCTCCCTGAACTCAGCGAACTTCTTGGGGACTGCTGGAGATGCTATTGACTTTGGTCCTGCCAGATCATCACAAAGGAGTAGGTGGATCCTGTCCACAGGCAGAATGTGGGTGAATTCAGTAGTCACTGGTGCCAGTGTAAGGTTACACCAGATGCAAACCACAAAACAGAATGGACATTTAACCTCCTCCAATCCCATTTACCAGCACCTTGGCACTTACTGCATTCTCTGGCTATGGCTTTTCCTCAGCAGTGGAGTTTAGCTTGCTGTAATATCACAAGCTTGCTGACTTCGTCCTGAGGAAATATGGCCACCCTTTCTTTGGATACAATATCCTGGTAACACTCTCTGTTCTCCCCTTTTTCCTCCCTTTCCTATTTCTGTCAAACCTCTCTCTCTGTCTCTCTCTTTGTCTTTCCAACTTCTTGAAATTCTGATTTCTACTGTTCCAGTGTAGTCTCTCTGCCACTGTTCCACCCATTTTATCATACTGAATCTCCTGTAAACTGTTGACTACCCCTTTTAAAACTTCAGGTTTTCTGGCTTTCAGGTGAAATTCTAGTTGCAAGGACTTCATTCAATCTTTTAACTGAGCAAGGGATAAAACTTTTAAACTCTCATCACGTCCCCTACGTCTGCTAGAAACACACTGGTATCAGATGTAGGTTGTTCGATAGTGTTAAATTGATTTCAAAGTGACAGTATGCCGACTGTAATTCTTTAGGTTTTTTTTTTCTGGGTTAAAATTGTGGTCATGAGCCTCAATTTGTTATGAGCAAATGCGAGGTTATGCTGCAGCTGTATAAAGCCCTGGTTAGACCACATTTGGAACATTGTGTCCAGTTCTGGTCACCTCATTTTGGAAGGATATGGAAGCTTTCGAGAGAGTGCAGAGCAGATTTACCAGAATGCTGCTTGAACTGGAGGGCATGTCTTATGAAGAAAGGTTGAGGGAGCTAGGACTTTTCTCATTGGAGCGAAGAAGGATGAGAGGTGACTCAATAGTGGTGTACAACATGATGAGAGGCTTAGGGTGGATAGCCAGAGACTTTTTTCCCAGGTGGAAATGTCTATCATGAGGCAGCATAATTTTAAGATGATTGGAGGAAGTTTTGGGGGAGATGTCAGAGGTAGGTTATTTACACAGTGTGTGGTGGGTCTATGGAATGCACTGCCAGCAGTGGTAGTCGAGTCAGATACATTAAGGACATTTAGGCCACTCTTCAATAAACACATGAATGATAGTAAGTTGTAAGGTATGTAGGTTAGTTTGATCTTAGAGTAGGTTAAAAGGTTGGCACAACATCGAGGGCCGCAGGGCCTGTACTGTACTGTACTCCAATGTTAAACACCAATGTTCTCCAAGCTGTTATAGTTCCAGGTGGGATAACGCAAATTCCTTACTTCATCCATCCCTTTCAGTTGTTTGAGGGTTAATTTATAAAGAATCTCTTCCCTTATGGGTACCTTTCTCCCAAACCAACTGTATTTGTGTTTTTAAAGGAGTTAATGAAATCAGGCCTCCTTGAGTTCTAATTCTAATAAACTATAGGAACAGGAGTAGGTCATGCAGCCTGTTGAGCCTGTTCCATCTTTCAATGAGATCACGCCTGATTTGTGGCCAAGCTCCATGTACCTATAAGGTACGGGGACTGAAATGGGTATTCAGCCCATCAAGTCTGTTCTACCATTTAATCATGGTTGATAAGTTTCTCGACCCCATTCTCCAGACTTCTCCCTATAACTCATGATCCTCTTACCAATCAAGAACCTATCTATCTCTGTTTTAAGTAACTCAATGATTTGACCTCCACAGCCCTCTGTAGCAATGAGTTCTGCAGATTAACCACCTTTTGGCTGAAGAAATTCCTCCTCATCTCAATTTTTAGGGTCATCCCTTCACTCTGAGGCTTTGCCCTCGGGTCCTACTCTCTTCTAATGGTGGCAACACCTTCTCCACATCCACTCTACCCATGCCTCTCGTATTCTAAGTTTCAGTCAAATAATAGCACCCCCTCCCCCCATCCTTCCAAACACCATTGAGTACAAACCCAGAGTTCTCAACCACTCCTCACAGGACGATCCCTTCATCCTTAAGATTATTCTTGTAAATCTTCTCTGGACCCCCTCCAATGCCAACACATCCTTCCTTAGATATGTGGCCCAAAACTGCTCACAGTATTCCAAATACAGTCTGACCAGAGCCTTATGCAGCCTAAGCAGTACATTTCTGTTCTTGTGTTCTAGCCCTCTTGAAACGAACAGTGACATTGCATTTGCCTTCCTAACTGCCAAATGAACCTGCAGATTATGTTTATGAGAATTCTGAACAAGGAGTCCTAAATCCATTTCTGCTTCAGATTTCTGAACCCTTTCCCTGTTTAGAAAATCATCTTTGCCGCTATTCTTCCTACCAAGTTGCATAACTTCACACTGTATTCCATCTGCCCACTAGCACACCGTCTTTCATGAGCACACACAGACCAGTGTTGAACTGGCTTTTAATCTCATGTATTCTAAAAGGGTGAGACACGAAACATATTTCTCACCCAGATAGCTATCTTTTCTCCCACAGTGCACAGGCTGAGGGAACTCCCAAGAAAAAAAGATCAGCTTGTGAATTTCCTGTCTTTGAAGCCTCCTTGGTACTCTGTTGGGTGGAACATGCCAGGGTCTCTCTAGAAAACTATTTAATTAAGTTTTATCCACTGACTGCTTCAGTCCTCTTTTTGGCTGTTTCAGTCCTCTTTTAAGAATTAGTTGGAATTAAAGTTCATTATACGCATAGGTAATCCAGGGTAATGATAGCTGGTTATCCAAAGAAAGGGAATTCATGGAATGCTTACAGGATGGCTTTTTGGAACAGCTTGTCATGGAGCCCACAAGGGAGCAGGCTATTCTGGACCTAGTGCTATGTAATGAACCAGACTTTATAAAAAAATCTTAAAGTAAGGGAACACTTAGGAAGCAGTGATCATAATATGGTAGAGTTCAGTCGGCAGTTTGAAAGAGAGAAGGCAAAATCGGATGTAATGGTGTTACAGTTAAATAAAGGTAATTATGAGGGCATGAGAGAGGAACTGACGAAAATAGACTGGAAGCAGAGCCTAGCAGGGAAGACAGTAGAGCAAAAATGGCAGGAGTTTGGGTATAATTGAGGACACTTACAGAGGTTCATCCCCAAGAAAAGAAAGATTATCCGGGGAGGGATTAGACAGCCATGGCTGACAAAGAAAGTCAGGAAATGTATTAAAGAAAAAGAGAGATCCTATAAAGTGGCCAAGAGCACTGGGAAATCAGAAGATTGGGAAAACTACAAAAACAAACAGAGGATTACAAAGAGAGAAATAAGGAAGGAGAGGATCAAATATGAAGGTAGGCTAGCTAGTAATATTAGAAATGATAGTAAAAGTTTCTTTCAATACATAAGAAACAAACGACAGGCAAAAGTAGACATTGGGCCACTTCAAACTGATGCTGGAAGGCTAGTGATGGGAGATAAGGAAATAGGAGAACTTAATAAGTACTTTGCGTCAGTCTTCACAGAAGAAGACATGAGTAATATCCCAACAATTAAAGGGAGTCAGGGGGCTGAGTTGAGTATGGTTGCCATTACAAAAGAGAAAGTGCTAGAAAAGGTAAAAGGTCTTAAAATTAATAAATCTCCTGGCCCCGATGGGCTACATCCTAGAGTTCTGAGGGAGGTGGCTGAGGAAATAGCAGAGGCGTTGGTTGAGATCTTTCAAAAGTCACTGGAGTCAGGGAAAGTCCCGGATGATTGGAAGATCGCTGTTGTAACCCCCTTGTTCAAGAAAGGATCAAGACAAAAGATGGAAAATTAAAAGCCAATTAGCCTAACCTCGGTTGGTAAAATTCTAGAATCCATCATTAAGGATGAGGTTTCTAAATTCTTGGAAGAGCAGGGTCGGATTAGAACAAGTCAACATGGATTTAGTAAGGGAAGGTCGTGCCTGACAAACCTGTTGGAATTCTTTGAAGAGGTGACAAGTAGGTTAGACCAGGGAAACCCAGTGGATGTGGTCTATCTAGACTTCCAAAAGGCCTTTGATTAGGTGCCACACAGGAGGCTACTGAGCAAGGTGAGGGCCCATGGTGATCGAGGTGAGCTACTGGTATGGATTCTGGATTGGCTGACAGAAGGCAGAGAGTTGGGATAAAAGGTTCTTTTTCAGAATGGCAGCCGGTGACGAGCGGTATCCCGCAGGGTTCAGTGTTGGAGCCGCAGCTCACGTTATATATTAATGATCTGGATGAAGGGACTGGTTGCATTCTAGCAAAGTTTGCCAATGATATGAAGTTAGGTGGACAGGCAGGTAGTACTGAGGAAGTGGGGAGGCTGCAGAAGGATCTAGACAGTTTGGGAGAGTAGTCCAGGAAATGGCTGATGGAATTCAATGTGAGCAAATGCGAGGTCTTGCACTTTGGAAAAAAGAATACAAGCATGGACTACTTTCTAAACGGTGAGAAAATTCATAAAGCCAAAGTACAAAGGGATCTGGGAGTGCTAATCGAGGATTCTCTAAAGGTAAACATGCAGGTTGAGTCCGTGATTAAGAAAGCGAATGCAATGTTGTCATTTATCTCGAGGGTTGGAATATAAAAGCACCGTTGTGCTACTGAGACTTTATAAAGCTCTGGTTAGACCCCATTTGGAGTACTGTGTCCAGTTTTGGTCCCCACACCTCAGGAAGGACATACTGGCACTGGAGCGTGTCCAGCGGAGATTCACACGGATGATCCCTGGAATGGTAGGTCTAACATACGAGGAACGGCTGAGGATCCTGGGATTGTATTCATTGAAGTTTAGAAGATTAAGGGGAGATCTAATAGAAACTTAAAAGATAATACATGGCTTGGAAAGGGTGGAAGCTAGGAAATTGTTTCCGTTAGGCGAGGAGACTAGGACCCGTGGACACAGCCTTAGAATTAGAGGGGGTCAATTCAGAACAGAAATGTGGAGACATTTCTTCAGCCAGAGAGTGGTGGGCCTGTGGAATTCATTGCCGCAGAGTGCAGTGGAGGCCGGGACGCTAAATGTCTTCAAGGCAGAGATTGATAAATTCTTGATGTCACAAGGAATTAAGGACTACGGGGAGAATGCGGGTAAGTGGAGTTGAAATGCCCATCAGCCATGATTGAATGGCAGAGCGGACTCGATGGGCCGAATGGCCTTACTTCCACTCCTATGTCTTATGGTTATGCCACTGAACACTTGTTAGCTCTTATTTAAATATATCACCCAGTGACCATTGCTGGCTTTTTTGACAAACTGCACATGCTTAACCAAGCTATCTCATTATGCTAAGGGTATCTTCACAAATGTCTCTGCACCCTTTCTCCATTTTTAGGGACAGGCCATATTAATGAGCATGCTTGTTCATTGAATGGTTATGATACCAAAGCAGGTCATTTGGCTCTATGGTTCCCCTGCTAGCTCTCTGACAGATAAAAAATGTCAGACTGGATTACCCACAAAGCTAAACCAAAACCTGCATTGAATTATCCAGTTTTCTTTCGAAAGCAACAACTGAAATTATTACAACCAAGCGGGAAGGCTACTCCACTTTTTGCATAAAACAGTTTTTCCTTGTGTTGCCCCTGGTTATTTCATCGATCATCTTTCAGTTAGAGAGAGCAGGAGCTCCCTATTCTCTGTCTTCAGCTGTCTGATGGTTATGAATACTTCTGCAAATGCCTTCACAACATTCCTTCAGCGGACCAACTGCAGTTTGAGCAACCTGTCTGCAAAGCTGAAGTTTCTCATTCTCGAAACCGATGAAGGGCTTATGCTCGAAACATCGATTCTCCTGCTCCTCTGATGTTGCCTGACCTGCTGTGTTTTTCCAGCCTTTTAAATGCTGTAATTGTACCAGCCCCCACCACTTCCTCTGGCACTTACATACACACACCACCCTCTCTGTGAAAAAGTTGTCTCTTGGGTCCCTTTTATATCTTTCCCCTCTCACCCTAAACCTATGCCCCCTAGTTCCGGACTCCTCCACCCCAGACCTTGTCTATTTATCCTATCCATACCCCTTATGATTTTATAAACCTCTATGAGGTCACCCTTCAACCTCCGAAGATCCAGGGGAAACAGCCCCAGCCTATTCATCCTCACCCTATTTGCTCAAGTCCTCCAACCCTGGCAACATCCTTGTAACTCTTTTCTGAGCTGTTTCAAGTTTCACGATATCCTTCTGGTAGTTCTGGTGGTGCCTGTGAAGAGAGAAATAGAGTTAACATTTCGAGTTGACATGATTTTTCTTCAGACAGAAAGATGAATTTAGCATCAAGCAAAACACATTGTAGAGAGAATTGTGTGTAGTTTAGAATGGCCTCCTATATGCTTGATGAATGTGCCAAACATTTAGGACATTGCTTTGCATTGAGGTAACTCCACAAGTCCCTGACAATCTGGATTCTTTTTTTTCTCTCTTTTTAACCCCCACACTACCGCCTAACTGCGGTAGTGCTTATTTTTTTCCCCAGCACCCGTGTGTGTGCAGGTGTGAGACACAGTGAAAGACACAAGGTGCACCAATCTTTATTCAAATTTCACAAGGAAGAAAAGAAACACTCAAGTGGCCAGTGACAAGCAGTGCCCTTCACATCAAAGGGCAATGCTGTGTGGTCAAACAGTGAAGGAGAGGTCATGGATTAAATCAAAATAGAGTTGGAGGGGGAAGACAATCCAGATTTTTTTTTTCCCTACACAAAACAAACTCCTGTTTCTATTCTTTTTCTCAAACAGTCCTGTTTATTTTTTTTTAATTAACCCCCACACTACCACCTAACTGTGGTAGTGCTTATTTTTCCCCAGCACCCATGGTGTGTGTGTGCAGGTGTGAGACACAGTGAGAGACACAAAGTGCACCAATCTTCATTCAATTTTCACCACCAGGAAGATAGGAAACACCCGAGTGGCCAGTGACAAGCAGTGCCCTTCACAAAAGGCAATGCTGTGTGATCAAACAGTGAAGGGGAGGGTAGGGACTAAATCAAAATAGAGTTGGAGGAGGAAATAATGCACGCCCACTCCCTGCGGCGCCCACCTCTCCCTGAACAACTCCAGGGTGTTGGTGGACACCGTGTGCTCCTTCTCCAAGGACACCCGAGCTCTAACGTAACCGCGGAAGAGGGGCAGGCAGTTGGCCCTAACGACCCCCTCCATGGCCCGCTGCCTGGACCTGTTGATGACAATCCAGATTCTATCTGTCAGCCAGGGCTCCCTGATTGGACAAGATTAACAACCCAAATCAGGGAACTCATATCCCATGAGTCCACCTGGTTGACCTCATTACAATCACTACAACCTCAGCAACTATTATTATCTATTATTAGTAACTTGGCTGCAAGACTGAGAAAGAATTTGTCATTTGATCCGATTTATTGAAATCAAAATTTCTTCACGCACGCTTGATAATTGAGGTAGATTTTAAGGAGGACCTTGAAGGAATTGAATGATTTGGAGAGGTTTAAGAAGGAAATTCTACAGTCTAAGGTCAAGATCGCTGAAAGCATGGTACTGGTCATAGGGAATATGAAAGATGTACACGAGGTCAAAATTGGAAGACTGCAGTTTTCTTATAAGGTTGTAAGAAGGATTAGAAGTATGGAGGTGAGCCACTGTGATGTAGAGATAAGAATGTTAAATTCATATTGTTCATAGATGAGACGCCAGTGTAGAGTTGATAACAAAGTTAATGCTAAGTAAAACATTTTTGCAGGTTATGATATGGGCATTAGAATTTTAAATGAGTAATAGTCTATAGAAGGTGGAGGATGGGAAATGTTCAGGAGAGCATCAAAATCATTGAGCTTAAAAATAACTAAAGCATAGTTGAGTGTTCCACAGCACACAGGCTGAGACATGTGGAGACAGACAATGGCTTTTGTGTATGGGAGGTTTTAGGAAGTTTCGAAACCCAGTTTAGCACAGGCTCAAATTGGATACAAGCAGATTGGTTCAGCCTGAAGAGAGTGAAAAATGCTGCAAAGAACCATTTTGGTGTTGCAAGACTAGGAGATGGTGGAAAGGGGCAGTCAGTCAGAGACGATTGCTTTCACTGGAAGAAATTGCAGCATATCAAAGTCAGAGCCAGATAATGCAGTCAGTGCAATGGTTGAGCGAGGGTGCAGTGGAGTAAAACTGGGTGCCGTCAGCAGTAAACGGACCTTGATGTCTTTAGATGAGATCAGTGAGGGCAGCTTGTCAATGAAGAATAAACAGAACATTTCAGAACTGTGTCACCTTGCAGTTTACACTTGTCTTGTTAATAATAACCAATGTTCTTATATCATTTGAAATTGCCTCTGGTAATCATTACAGAATTTCATAATGGTACCATTTTTAATTTTTCATAATGTCATGGGAATGTTCTGCAGTTAAAAAATAAATCTGCACTGAGCCTTTTCCTTTAACCTTATGCACATGATTAAGCTTGAAGCATTAATTTGAATATTCACAGCCCTGGCAGAATTTTTTGAGTTCACTTAAGGTCTTGACAGACTAAGGGGATACATACCAGGCAGACTTCCTGTTCCTGATTATCCAATGATTGTACTCACATCAGAGAAAGGTTTTTCATGATCTGTGTAAACATTATTTAGCTCCCAGATAAAGTGTTGTGTATAGTTCCGGTCAACCAAAGGAAATGACCAAAGGTGCAGAGTAGATTTATGAATCCTTTGTCAGACAGGGAGAATTGTTGCAATGAAGGAATGTTGAACAGGCTGATGTTATCATCTTTGGTACAGGGGAGACTGAGAGAAGCTTAAGTTAAGATACACAAAATTACGAGGGACTTGGATAGAGTGAGTTAAAATAATTTATTTTCCTTAGTTTAGTAATTAATAATTAGGATCCTCAGAATTAAGTGGCAGGAGGATAAGAGGGGAATTGAAGAGAATTGTTTCACCCAGAGAGTGGTGGAAGTCTGGATCTCATTGTCTGATAGTGTGATAAAAGAAGACGCCCTTAATGTCTTTAATACTTGTCACACTGTAACCTGCAGGTTCATGGGCCAAGAGCTGGAAAGTGGGATTAGTGCTGGATAGCTCTTTCCTAGGGTCTGTGGATATGATGGGCCGAATGGCTTCCTTGTGCATCATTAATTCTAATAAGCTCTACACTATCAGACACAACTGTATAACACAGCATGGTCAAACATTCACCTATAAAGCTCACACCTAGATAACTACTCAATTGAGATGGTGGAGATCAGTTGGTGGCTATGGAATAGCAACCTAATGATAGTCAACCCTTGCAGGGGGAATGGGGAAAACCTGGTGAAACATATAGAAATAGATCATACATCATTAGTACCAATGGTGCCATTGATCATGTCAGAACACCATTCACTGTTTATAAAGTTCACATGGTTTCCTTAATATTTCCTGGTGGAATGTTGTCATTGTTTATTTTTCAGAATCTCATGAAGTTCTTTGTAGTACAGAAGAAAGTAAAGATTCCCCAATTCCCCAGTTCTGATGCTGAAGGTCAAACTTCAGCTGAGCCTCTCTTCAGCTGATTGAACCAACAGTGATCAAAATAAAGGAGTAATTCATCCACCTATCTGATTGCACCTAATCAAACAGTACACAGCACAACGACAACACTTCAATCCAAGATCTTAGACTGAGATGCGGCACAGGATTTCATTGCTCTGGGCCAAAATTACAGTATTAGCCAATTCCACTGTTTTCTTTATTTAACCTATTTTTCTAACCAATCTGTTAGGACTTGAACCCAGGCCTCTGGATCCATGGATCTGGACACTACCACAAGAGGGCCCCATTAGCCTACTACACCTGTTATTCCCAGCCAGTCTCCTATCCAAGTGCAGTACGAACCAGACCCAAGTCTGCTTAGCTTGTGAGATCCAATGAGCACTTCCCTTCGTCTTTATCCATTGAGAATTTGTATATCAACCTGACAGAGTGGGCAAGTCTTTGGTTTAATTTTACAAAGGGCTGACATGGTTAAAATATCCCCAATTATTGGAAACCAAAGCAAGGGACAATCACTAATAAATCTGATAAAGAATTTGTGATGTAAGCTCTCACAGTCAGTGAGTCAGTCTACCTTTAAGAGATTTACTCACAATCTATCACTTTATCATAAACATTGGAGGTGTAGTGGACAGCGAAGAGGGTTACCTCAGATTACAACAGGATCTGGGCCAGTGGGCTGAGAAGTGGCAGATGGAGTTTAATTCAGATAAATGCGAGGTGCTGCATTTTGGGAAAGCAAATCTTTGCAGGACTTATACACTTAATGGTAAGTTCCTCAGGAGTGTTGCTGAACAAAGAGACCTTGGAGTGCAGATTCATAGCTCCTTGAAAGTGGAATCGCAGGTAGATAGGATAGTGAAGAAGGTATTTGGTATGCTTTCCTTTATTGGTCAGAGTATTGAGTACAGGAGTTGGGAGGTCATGTTGCGGCTGTACAGGACATTGGTTAGGCCACTGTTGGAATTTGGCGTGCAATTCTGGTCTCCTTCCTATCGGAAAGATGTTGTGAAACTTGAAAGGGTTCAGAAAAAATTTACAAGGATGTTGCCAGGGTTGGAGGATCTGAGCTACAGGGAGAGGCTGAACAGGCTGGGGCTGTTTTCACTGGAGCGTCGGAGGCTGAGGGCTGACCTTATAGAGGTTTACCAAATTATGAGGGGCATGGATAGGATAAATAGGCAAAGTCTTTTCCCTGGGGTCGGTGAGTCCAGAACTAGAGGGCATAGGTTTAGGGTGAGAGGGGAAAGATATAAAAGAGACCTAAGGGGCAACATTTTCATACAGAGGGTGGCACGTGTATGGAATGAGCTGCCAGAGGATGTGGTGGAGGCTGGTACAATTGCAACATTTAAGAGGCATTTGGATGGGTATATGAATAGGAATGGTTTGGAGGGATTTGGGCCGGGTGCTGGCAGGTGGGACTAGATTGGGTTGGGATGTCTGATTGGCATGGACGGGTTGGACCGAAGGGTCTGTTTCCGTGCTGTACATCTCTATGTGACCTGAGGATAGAAAGGTCTCAGAGTCTATCTTAACTCAGGCCACATGAAACATGGCATGTTGAGGGAGACACTCTGCTCTTTGTAATTAAATAGCTTAATATTAGTCCAAACATGGAGATGCCTGTACATGTCAGTGATCTGTTGGACCTTTCAGTACCAAAGTGTCCACCTCCTAATTTATTTTGCCACGAGGGATAACATATGCATCATCACATCCAGTAAAGATACCCTGAATGGTAAGGATGTGGAATGTGTGACACCAAGAAGTATTTGAGTCTTAAAGCAGGAATATATTTAATGGTAATCAGCACAAGCATTTGAAGTCACTCACCAGGAGGCATCTGTGGCAAGAGGATCAAAATTAACATTCTGAGTCCAATTCTTTAGACTCATCACTCTGCTGCATTTCTTCAGAATCTTCTGTATTGTTTCAGATTTCTATCATCCACAGTATATTGCTTTTATTATAAGGAGATATTAAATGGGTCAAATTAATATGAGTGGGAGGAGACTACTTTTTCTCTTCTTTCATGGGATTACAGTGTCACTGGCTCGGCCTGTAATCATTTCCTATCTATGTAGACCAGTGGGGCCTAATGGCTTATATGACAGACTCAATATCAATGAGGTGATTATATTTTACATAGTTACTGTCTAGTACTAAACAATCCAGTTTTAATTTTCAATGTAATCAGTTAACATATTTTGTAACCCTCATCCTTTTATGCCCCTCTGTCCAAAAATATGCAAGGAACCTTTGATTCAATAAAATTCAATTTATATTTGGGCTTCATTATAAGAAAGCAGCTGATGTATTCCCTTGGGGCTTCATAAGATGCTATAACAGGTTTGTCAGGATTAATTACGTAATTTTGCAGAAAACAAGTTGAAGAAACCTACCACGTAAACTTCATTTCTTTGAAAGCCTGAAAGCAAGATTCATCATTCACACAGCACTCTGCCACAATAATTTCCTGCTCCTTTTCCCTTCGAGGAGACAGACTACTCAATAGATCTGTTTCATGTCTGAAAGTTTAGTATCTGTCGAAATGTCAGATTTTCTTAATGTTTTCTGGTGCGCACTGCCAAATTGTCAGGAGAAAATGAAATATCTTAGACGAGGAATGAATGCATGTTGCACAGAGATTAAGGCCTGAGCGTGATGTGCTGTTCCAATGTATATCTGCACAATAAAATAGTAGCATTGCAAATACAGAGTGCAATGCTAGAGTATAATATACACAGGATGTTCAAAATGTTAGTGACAAAGTGATTAGCACTGCTGCCTCACAGTGCCAGGGACCCAAGTTCAATTCCACCCTCAGGTGTCTGTATGGAGTTGGCACATTCTCCCCGGTGCCTGTGTGGGTTTCCTCTGGGTGTTCCGGTTTCCTCCCACAGTCCCAAACATATGCAGGCCATAGGAAATGTAGGTTTACAGTGATTGGGTGGGATGCTCTTCAGATGGTAGGAATGGACTGGCTGGGCCAAATGGCCAGCTACCACACTATGGATTCCATTTCTCTTTCCAGAGGCACCAAGAATTTGAGTTAATCCCCTACATATTTGATGGAATATGACCATACCAAGCCAAATAATTATGTTGGAAATAGTTTATGCCTGTTACCTGTTCCTAAGGACATTGATTCTTCCTGGGGGCATGGATTACGGATACAGCAGACCCTCGATGTCATTGTTGATGAATCAAATGCATCTCCTATTCAGAACATCTTGAGGGAGTATTTGCCTCTGGAGATTATTGCAGCTGACACAACGTATATCCTGTTTTCCAGCAGAAGTCACGAGGTAAAGTCAATTTTTACTTGTCCAAGATGAGCTACACTGAGACAAATATAATAACCTCACCAGCTGAAATCAAGGAAACAGATCAATCTAACTGCATTTTAAAACAGTACTGAAAGAAGCTATCTAGGTGACTAAAGAACAGCACAGCCCAGGTTTCATTTTAGCTCCATACATAAAAATCACACATTTGTTTTCCCTGCAGTTACCTTGAACTTTGAAGACACCATCCAGCAACAGTCCACTGCTAAAATTAAGTTACTCTGTAACAATGCTAGTCATATATATTGCATATACTTGAACTAACTGTGTCCACTTTAGCACTCAATTCTATTAAATGGTCACATTGATTGGAGCTATCATTTAGAAATTTCTTCACCAAGACAGTGGTGAGACCACGTAATTCTCAGTCACAGAAAGCAGTTGAGGAAGAAGTGTTTTCAAGAAGGAGTTAGATACAATAGGGCTAAAGGGATCAAATGCTGTAGGGAGAAAGTGGGAGCAGGTTACTGAGCAAAGTTCCCACTAAGCTGCACACAGCGACTGAGGTTCCAAGCTGACTAATCATGGTACTGACTTCCAGTTCCCGAAGTCACTGCTGTGCACAGATCTTGGAAGCTCAAACAGCAGGTAAGAAAGTTAGAGAAAGCATTGCTACTGAGTTGGAGGATCAACCATGATCATATGGAATGGCGGAGCAAGTTTGAAGGTTTAGATGATGTATTCTTGCTCTTTTTTTTTAAATGCTCCCATGTTTGGCAGGACAATGTTTACATCAATGGCACCAGTACCACTTGATTTACCCATCATGGTGCCCCAGCAGTGGATTAGTGTAAAGCAGTTATCAATCGGGCACAGTCAGTGCCTGAATGTGATTTGCTTCTTGTACAGTTCTTGTATGTTGTGTGTTTGATGCACACAGAATATTGCAGCTCTTACCTTGCTGCTAAAATGCAGCAAAAATAACAATCACAGTGAAAACCTGAATCTTCAGATCTCTCAGTTAGAACATAGGATCACACAATTGTTCATAAAATTCATCTTATGGAAAATTACTTACTTTGCTATTCTTAATCTTCATCTCTTTTGTCATGTTATGATTTATTTGCGTCGACAAAATAAACTGAGTTCTGGCTCAGAATGTGCACACATAATTGTAGTGGCGGTCAGAACACTGAGGAGCTCTTTTAAGATACCAGAAGCAATATTTTCTAAAATTTCACACGCCTTGTCAAACCTTCAAAAAAGCAAGGGACTTGTTGCAAACCCACAAATGTGAAGTTATTGAAACTTATCAGTGGAAAGTCAGTCTGGTCTCTTTGCCATTTCCTGCTGTTACCTGCAAATTCTCACCAGTGACACAGCATATCTGAAATATTCTCAGTTAGTTAAAGTGACTCCTCAGTTGCTAAAGCAAGTGTGGATTATCTCCTATGTGATGGTTTTTGAGAGAACAGTTATATGTTTTCTTGTGACTGGAGATGCATGAGGCAGATAAAGCAATATCTGCTTTAGTAGCCAATTGATCTTGGCACTGTTCACTGGGGAGGTAAAGTTGCTGGGATCATGGTAAAGTTATGGGGATCATGGTTCGAATCCCAACATGGCAGAAGGATTTGAGGTTAAAAAAAATCTGGAATTAAAAATCTAATGATGACCTTGTGAGCACTGCTGATTGTCATAAAAATCTAGTTCATTCAGTAATACCTTTAAGTGAGGGGAAACGAGTGCCCTTACCTGGTCTGGCTTACATGTGACTCCATGCCATAGGCATGACATTTTACTGCCCCCTGAAATGGCCAGGCACTCCATTCAGTTGTATAAGTTAAAAGTGCAACTGGGTGAATCACCTGACATTGACCAGGGAACAGGAAACAACAGCCACAGACTAGTTCCTGTTAACCCTGCAAGGACATCCTTGCCAATATCTGGAGACTAATGCTAAAATTGGCAAAGCTGTCTCACAGACTAGATAAGCAACAGCCTGATGTAGGCCTACTTGAAAGCATACCTTTTGGTCAAATTCCCAGACAACACTTTCACCATTCCCTGTGTTGTTTTGTTATCCCAGCAAGATACACTCACAAGAGGTGGCAGCACAATGGCATACAGTTGGGTTGCGGAGGTGTTGCTCTGGGAGTCCCCACAATTACCCTGGAACCCCATATGTACCAAGCAACGATCATCTCCAATATGTAACATCTCCCTTTGACGTTCAATCACATAACGATCACTGAGGCCCACCCTACCTACTTCCTGCGGCTGACCATTGAGCAGAAACCAAAAAAGCCATTTAATTTCTGTGACTGAAAAAGCAGGTTTAGTGGCTAGGAATCCTGCACCTCCTGACTTCCAAAGCCTGTTCACCATCTACAAGCGAGGAGTGTGATGGAATACTCACAATTTTCACTGAATACGTGCAGCTCCAATAACATTCAAGAAGCTGGAGACCATCCAGGTCGAAGAAGCCCCTTTTATGGCATACTGTCTACAAATATCCGTTCCCTCCACCACCAACACTCAGTAGCAGCAGTGTGTACTATCTACAAGGTCCACTTCAGAACTTCACCAAAGATCCTTTAATTGCACTTTTCAAACACATGACCACTTCCATTTGAAATCAAGGGTTATGGAGAAAATGTAGGAAAATGAATGCAAGGAATGTTGAATCAGCCATGATTCTATTGAATCAGGATCATTGGAGCAGGCTCTGGGTCCTAATGGCCTACTCCTGTTTCTATTCCTTATGGTCTTATTATGGACTTACAGAATAATAAGGGCAGCAGATACATGGGAACATCAGTATCTTAAGTTCCCCTCCAAGCCACTGACCATCCTGACTTGGAAATATATTGCCATTCCTTCATGGTCAAAATCCTGGAACTCCGTCTCTTACAGCCCCTTGTATGTGCCTGTACAAAATAGAGTTCAGCAGTTCAGGAACGTAGCCCACCATGATCTTCTGAAGAGCATCTGGGTAGTAAATGCCAGCAATACCAACATCCCATGAGTGAATTAAGAAAGTGCTTGGGTAGTGCCACTCACATGGTGATTAGCTGACCAGGAGTCTCTTACTGTTACTGCCTGCCGTCAGCCTCTTGGAAGGACTGACAGGTTGATGATCAATCTGTTTGGCCATGCTTTGAATGTTCCTTCTGTGCTATCAATTTCTGATCTGGAACTTGAACCCAAAGTTTCGACTACTGAAGCAATAAAGTTCCCAACTGCACCACAAGGCTGTCTCTCTACATTTTCCGAACAAATTTTTGCTTTAGTGGTCTGCTTTAGTAACAACTTTAATCTAGCTGAAAAAAAACATTTAGCAGAAACAGAAGCCAGAGATATTTTGTCCCATTATACTGAACGTTCATGGGATAACAATCTATCACTGACAGCAATGAATTAACTCAAGGCTTTGTAACTGCACGCAACCCAGTAGTTCAGTTGACTAATGCACTTGACCCCCATCAATATTTAGCTAAAATAGATTTGTGATCATTTGAATTGGGTTCACATGATGGACCTGTGTATTTAGTGCTTGGTTAAGTATCCTTTTAGACTGTAGCCACATTCCTGTTACAGCATTGTCAATATTGTAGAGAGGGCTGAATGTTTAGACAAGACCTCAATGTCTAAAGAATAGAATTGCAGGCTGAGCTAATGTCTGCATTCTTGGGCTATGCAATTATAATTATGATACAGTACCATATTTTTATGAACAGAGTAAAATGATAAGAGACTCCCAAATTATTCAGGCAGCTTCCGAGGAGCAGTAAAATCGACATTTCGGGCAATTTGCCCGAAACGTCGATTTTACTGCTCCTCGGATGCTGCCTGAACTGCTGTGCTCTTCCAGCACCTCTAATCCAGAGTCTAGTTTCCAGCATCTGCAGTCATTGTTTTTATCTCCCATATTATTCAGTTCGTTCAAGCCATAACACAAAGAAATGATCTGAAATGACAGCTTGATTATTGCAAAAAGAAATAGGGAATCCGTGGAGAGTTTGATTTCAAGATCAAGTTTTAATTGGCTTCCTCCACTGTGTTTGCTCCACTAACTTTGGAATGGCCAGTGAATTGTGAGTGAACATCGTCCAGTGAAATGTCAATTGCTGTAGCAAAAAGAAAA
This sequence comes from Chiloscyllium plagiosum, assembly GCF_037043375.1. Classification (NCBI taxonomy): domain Eukaryota; kingdom Metazoa; phylum Chordata; class Chondrichthyes; order Orectolobiformes; family Hemiscylliidae; genus Chiloscyllium; species Chiloscyllium plagiosum. Next base: position 20,640,782 of record NW_028270152.1, on the reverse strand, counting down.
TTAGATTAGATTAGATTACAGGGTGGAAACAGGCCCTTCGGCCCAACAAGTCCACACCGACCCGCCAAAGCGAAACCCACCCATATCCCTACATTTACCCCTTACCTAACACTACAGGCAATTTAGTATGGCCAATTTACCTGACCCTGCACATCTTTGGATGGTGGGAGGAAACCGGAGCACCCGGAGGAAACCCACGCAGACACGGGGAGAACGTGCAAACTCCACACAGTCAGTCGCCTGAGGCGGGAATTGAACCCGGGTCTCTGGCGCTGTGAGGCAGCAGTGCTAACCACTGTGCCACCGTGCCGCCCACCAAAGGTAAAAAGACAGAGCGATAAGGGCATAAAGAATTAATTTTCAATGAGTTAAATGCAAAAGTAAGAAAATAAAATAGGACAAACAGGAATTTCCTGCAAGCTTTGATTAGACCACACACGCATTACTGTGTAAAAACCGAAAGAACTGCAGATGCTGTAAATCAGAAACAAAAACAGAAATTGCTGGAAAAGCTGCATAGGTCTCGCAGCATCTGCGGAGAGAAATCAGAGTTAACATTTTGAGTTGAGTGACCCTTCCTCAAAATTGATGGTAGCTAGGGAAATGTTGGTTCATATGGCAGAAGGTTGGGTGAGGGGAAGGAATAAGGAGTAAATGATAGGTGGCAATAAAGCTCAGAGAGAGAGAGGAACAGTTGGACAGACAAAGGAGTGGATAATGATCTGGCTGGAGGATGAATAGATTTTTTTTAGATTAGATTAGATTAGATTTTTTTTAGATTACATTATAGTGTGGAAACAGGCCCTTCGGCCCAAAAAGTCCACACCGACCCGCTGAAGCGCAACCCACCCATACCCCTACATTTACCCCTTACCTAACACTACGGGCACCCAGGTCTCAGGTGCTGTGAGGCAGCAGTGCTAACCACTGTGCCACCGTGCTGCCCACTAATAGCTATTAGTGGGGACTATTGGCTAACAATGAGTTGTGTGTAACATCAGACTACATGATAACAAGGCCTGGTGTGTGTGGTTAAGGACATGGGAGAGTTCCAGCCCTTAAGTTATTGAACTCAATATTGAGTCCAGAGGGCTGCATGGTCCTGAAGTGAAAAATGAGATGCTGTTCTTCCAGCTTCCACTGAGCTTCCCTAGAGCACTGTAGCAAGCCTGAGACAGGGATGTTGGTCAGGGAACATGATGGTATATTGAAGTGGCAGGCAACTGGAAGTTCAGGGTCTTTTTTGCAGACAGAACGTAGTCTACACTTCATTTTCCCAATGTAGAGCAGACGACATTGTGAACAGTGAATACAGTAGACTAGATTGTGTGAAATGCAGGTAAAGTGGAGCTTTGCATGGAAGGTATGTTTGGGCCCTTGGATACTGAGGAGGGAGGAGGTAAATGGGCAGGTGTTACACCTTCTCCGGTTTCAATGGAAGGTGCCATGAGGCTGTGGAAAGGTATTGAGAGCGAAGGAAGAGTCGACCAAGGAAGAGTTCCTGCGGAAGGCTGACAAGAGAGGGGAGAGGAATATGTAGCTGGTGGTGGTATCTCACTGGAAGTGGTGGAAATGGCAGCTAATGGTGGAAATATTATGTGTCACTCTGTTGTTAATGCTACAAATGAACATTGAAGCAAAATGATGTGCAGACAAAATGTACAAAATTCCTTTTTCTCAAGGAATTATGGTGAGAACACTAAAAGAAGCCATTATAGAAGTCTTCAAAGTTGTGAAGAGGTTTGATAGTGTTTTGATTTAAGTGTGAATCCAAAGCAAGCTGAGTGCGTGAATATAAGTATGCAGATCCAACAAGGAATTTAGGAATACATTCTTCACACAGAGGGCTGCTTTTCCTGATTGGGTCATGATCCTAACATTGGCCTCAGATTGTGTAAAGTGCTGCTTTACCTGGAAGGTAAGTTTGGGCCCTTGGATACTGAGGAGAGAGGAGGTCAATGGACATGTGTTACACCTTCTGACTTGGGGTTAAGGAAGTGGCCCTGGTGAGATGTTGTTTGCAATCTTTCTGGAACTGGTTAATTAAGAAGCCACCCCATTGAGTCTTGTCCAATTAAGGATGGAGGATGGATCAGGGAAGCAAGGGCCCAATCAGAGAGTCCACAACGATATCAGAGCTGCAGCCAAAAAGGAAAAGTACCCACTGTGAAGGCAGAAAGGAGACCATCTTGAGGGGCCCTCAAGAGGGCCTGTTTTTAACATTATGAAAATTAAAATCTCACTCATGGCTGTAACTGTCAGGTCAACATGGCGACCGTCACATCACAGTAGGTCTTTGCTGAGGCATTGGCATAGATGAAGAAGATAACATTGGCATTTTGTAGGGAGAATTCAGTCATGCATGAGGAAAATAAGAAACAAAAGAATAATGGGAAGGGGAGAAGTTGGGAGGTGGTTCTTAACATGGGTAGCAATCCATGCAAAATATAAACACTGCTTGGTCCAAATTGTGTGCAACAAGTTATATGCAACTTGGGGATATCCCATTTGGGGGTATGTGCTTACGTTATTGAAGATGGTAGGATATGTTGCATGGTTAATAAAGCATGCAGCTTGTATAGAACTCTGAACCTTCACTGGACTGCCTGCAACTGTTGATTTCCTCATTTTTGTTGATGGAGGGCAGGCAGTTACGTTCGCTCTCACTGACTGGGCGGAATCTTCCAGACTTGCCGTAGAATGATGGGAGTGATAATTTGATTGTGCAGCAAATTCCGATTCTGGATATTGCCATAAAAAGTTTTGGTATTATTTTAAAATAAATTTTCATACCGTTTCACCTTCCTGACAGTGATGTTCTGAAAGCTGGTCGTGAATGTTCATTACCAGCCCAGCCTCCTGGAATTATGATCATGTGGTGATTGGAACGAGGTAAGCCAGGTGCTCCTCATAGAATATGAGTTCCCTGATTGGGGCTGTAAACTTGGTCCAATCAGGGAGCCCTGGCTGACAGATATAAACAGGAGTGTCTTGGGATTTGAGGTTTGTCCTCATTTCCCTGAAAACCAGTTGAATGTCAGGGTTTGGGGCTTGGCTTTGCCATTCCTCTCCCTTGTAAAATTGCTGATTCTCTGTATACAGCTGTAAATGTTAATTGTTCTGTAAACTGTGAATTGTTTAATAAAATATAAATGAACAGGTAAAAAAATAAATAGGAGTGTTCAGGGGGTCTATTCGCTCTGAGAGATGGCTCCAAGCTTGGTCAATGTCATGTACAATGCACGTGTAAATAAATGGTGACTTGGTGACAGGATACCAGCCTCGATGGAGTTATGTCAGGTCACAATCAGAATCTTATGAGTAATATGTCGGTAAAAATATGTCTTTACCAACTCGACTGTATATACGATGCATGTAGCTGTTGAGGTGGACTTTGTCCTGCATGCTCTTTATGCTTCTTACTGAGGTGTCGTCATTCATAGACTGATTCAGAATGGGTGTTGCAAGGCCCTTCTATGGGGGTTTGGGTTATCATCTAAGAATATAGCCTCCCTGGACAAGGCTTAATACAGGGAAACTAGCTCACAGCAGGAACACTGTCAGAAGCCAAGAGAAGAAGTGATATATGAATGAACTGAAGGTAAAGTTGAGTAAGTTGGTAGTTATGGTCAGGAAATGTAACTTAAAGGGTATGGTCAGTTAAGGTGGCAGAATGATTCTGGGATTGGAAGCAGGCAACTGGGAAGCAGAGGAGAGATTAACAGTGGTAGGAACAAAAAGGACCAGGGAGGGCTGTAGGAGTATATTCAGAGTAGGGAACTGAGTGGGATTATGAAGAGTGCTGCTGGTGAGGGTGGCTGAGTGGGTGAATTGGATAAGAGGCTGTGTAAGGCCGTGGCTGAGTAGGTGAATGCTCAGAGGAAAGATCAGGAAAGTGAGGGGAAATGGTAAAGGGAGCCACAGTGACTGGGGGAGACTGGAGGGAAACAAAGGAAAGCAATTGGTATGGGGAGAATGTCTGTATGTTAGAGAGGGACAGAATCAAAGGAAAAATTTATATGTAGCATTTTTCTCAGAATTCTGGTGAATAGAGTCTCTTGTTGAGAAAGTGCAGTAGAAATGGGATGAGCCTCAGGTCTGGTTGCACACGTTCCTGTACAACTCGTCCAGAGTGAGTGAAGAAACCCCAAAACACCACTGTCCATGCACTCTGTTAGATTGTCTATGTTGGTGTGAAGTGCCCAAAACAGTATAATGTCTACCATATTCTATACTTTGTATCATTGACATCCAAACCAGATCAAGTAATGCATTAAATCTCAGAGCTGAAGAGTACCACACAATGAAGAATGTTGGAGGGAGGGTGGGTCCTGAGTACAGTTCTCTGTGTAGCAATGCAGGATCCTTCATTGCTCCCTGGGTATCTGAATCTGAAGGATATGTGGAATATAGAACACTATAGCGCAGTACAGGCCCTTTGGCCCTTGATGTTGAACCAACCTGTGAAACCAACCTACACTATTCCATTATCATCCATATGTTCATCCAATGACTATTTAAATTCCCTTAAAGTTGTTGAGTCTACTACTATTGCAGGCAGGATGTTCTACACCCTTACTACTGTCTGAGTAAAGAAACCACCTCTAACATCTGTCCTATATCTATCACGCCTCAACCCCTCAATCTCAAGCTATGGGGAGGAAGCTGCTGATTGCAAGGTTGCAGGACAGGGCTCATGAAGGGAACCAAGAACCAAAGTGAGCTCCATGTCACCTGCAGCAGCTTCATAACAGCCCAAAGGCTAAGTTGATGAGAGCAAGTTTTAACAAAATGGAACTGTATATTTCTTCCTGCACCTGAGGGGGAGGAGAAGATGAGGGCTGGCCCAACGGCATTCTGATAGTGCAGAAGCTCCAACTGTGGAAGAGTGAGCAGTACCTGAGGGGACTCCAAGGTCAGCAACGGTATCGGGCTGTGTACCATAAGATGGTCTACCCAAGGCATCCAGCCCCATGCAGGTAAATGAAATAACTCTTGAGATAGTCTAAAGACAACATCATATCACCTGTGTGCCTCCTCCTGCAGTTAGATCTATAGCCACATGCTTGGCTACACTGTCTGTGCCAGTGAAAATCAATGACATTGAGCTGCCATTCACTGACTCCTTTCAAGGTGCAACTGGGAATGTGTGCAGCAGCTCCAAATTAACCCCTACACTAAAACAGCAACTAATGAACTTGAAAGACCCTACACAGACAACAAGTAAAACAAATATCATTTACAAAAAAGCTTGCGAGAACTGGAACAAACACTACGTTGGACAAACAGGTAGAAAGCTAGCCACCAAGATATATGAACATCAACTAGTCACAAAAAGACATGACCTATTCTCATTAGTATCCTTACATACAGATGATGAAGGACACCACTTCAACTGGGACAACACATCCATCTTGGACAAGCCAAACAGAGACATGCACAAGAATTTCTAGAAGCATGGCATTCCAACCGGAACTCTATCAACAAACACATTGACTTGGATCCCATTTACCACCCCCCGAGAAAAAAGTATAGAAAATTATGACACCACAGGAAATGACATCACCAACCCAAGGAAACCCAAACACATAAATAGAAAGCGAGCCATACCACCAGTGCTTCATCCGGAAGCTCACTGATGATGTTACCTAGTATGGTGACGAAACCTCTGAAAATGAACTTTCCAGCTCAGTGAGCAAACCTACATCCAGAATCCCTCACAAGTATATTCGTGAGCTTATAGATGTCCTTTTCTGGAAAGTACTTGGGGCTATTCAATTCACAATTGTGCCAGAGAGCTGATGGTTTTACAGAGATTGCTGTTTTCCCTCATGTACAAACAGGAATTAACTATGCACATGTGATGCTCCCCAGCACCATCCAGCCAAATTCCTGAACAGGAATAGATTTCATTCCCTCATTGTTGAACTCCACACACAGCAATTTCCACTATCCAGGAGTATCCTGACTTTTAATGTCGGGACTCTCACCTTCTTCAAATGCTCATTTCCTGCATCATCTCCAAAGCTGGCTTATGGGTGACAAGTGAAATCCCTGAAAGAGTCAAAAGGTGTGGTGCTGGAAAAGCACAGCCAGTCAGGTAGCTGTGTTTTTCCAGCTGTTCCAGCACCACATATTTTGACTCCGATCTTCAGCATCTGCAGTCTTGATTTGCTCCAAATCCCTTGAAGACATGATTAATGGCCCTAAAACTGATGCCAATCATCAATATAACGCTGACCATCCTGTCTCAAGAGACATCTTAGTCTGCTGAACATGAGCTTCCATTGCCTGGGCCATTCAGAAGGATCACTCATGTCAGGACAGTAGCAGTTTGTTGTGAGCTCCACAAACCCAGCTGAACGATGGGTGACAACTTCCCAGAGATTGAGATAGACAAGCCATGTCTCCTCAGAGGTAGAGTTTCTAGTGGAAATGCTAAGGAACCAAGCACAGTAATGAAGCACAGGAGACAAATCTGAGAGAACCAAATAGCCACTGAATTACTTTCGATGGACGTATGAGGACACTCAGAGTTATAGCCAATAATAACTAATCCCCTGCCCTATGGGAATGATTGATTGCTATTGCTTCAACTTAATGCTTATTTTTGATTTTTTTTTATCATAGCACCATTCCTGGCCATAACATCAGTAGGGAGTTTAAAAAACCGAAACAACTGCAGATGCTGTAAATCAGAAACAAAATCAAATAGCTGAAAAAGCTCAGCAGGTCTGGCAGCATCTGAGACAAATCAGAGTTAATGATTTGGGTCGAGTGACCCTTCGTCAGAACATCAGGAGGGAGTTGTACAGGAATACTTGGGGGCTGTCTATGCTTTCCTCAAACATCAGTGTATAACGAGAGTCTATTCATTGCAGAACATTGGAGAGGCTAATAATGCTCAGTATCTCCCCAGACTCTCAGAAACTCAAAGTAGGACTTCCCTGAGGTTGTGTTGCCCCTAGAGGGCAGCAGAGTCTAGCAGCCTTGTAGTACTCTGAACCAATGGCACACGATGCCAGAGTCACCCACTGTGATCAGTGCCCATGGGTTAGAATAAAAGCTGAAACAATAGAATTCCTAGCAGATAGAATGGTTAAGCAAAGTGCTTTGTCCTACATTACATTGATGCCCATGTGGCCAAAGTGATTTCAAGGCTCTTTCGACTCCTGCCACAATGTTTCGGTGCTGCCCAATACCTATAGCTAAGCAAGCCTGCCAAGTGGTAGGCCAGCTTGTTTCAGATGACTTTGATGGACGTCATCTGGTGGTCCAGGGTCTAAAATATTCTAATCTGCTGGGAGCCTCCTGTTCAGATACTGGTAGAGCCTTTTTTGGCCTGACCTGATGAAGATAATGGGACCTCTGCCAGAGGAGAAGCAGAATAGGAGGCCACCCCTGGAATGTCCTGGGGTGACAATTTCTGGATGCCTGACTTTCGCTGCTCCTCCTTGTTGGTGTGCAATAACCACTGTCTTTGAGGGGATACGAGGCCTGGAGGAATGTCAAGGGGCTTCAGCCCTCCCTCTCTCATACCCAATGCATCCAGGGCTCAAACAATGGAGTGAAGATGCCTACACATATCGAGCAGACATAGTTCTGCTGGTCCTCGCTGTCCATGGCAACAATCACTCATTCCATTGAGGCAGCCGCTTGCTGGCATACAGGATGCTGAACATTTGCTAAACTCCTGTGCCCCTATACTCCAACATGCATGCTAGCCCTACCTTATGTTTCCCTGATTGTCGGTGCAAAACAAATCTCGCAGAAGCAGAAAACCAAGTGGCTAGAAAGAATGAGGATTTAAAAGGAACTAGTTTAAGTAAGAAGGTTGGACTGGAGGAAATAGATGGGTCTGAAAGCTGATCAATCCCCAGGACTTGATGTTTTATATCCCAGAGCATTGAGTGATGTGGCTATAGAGATAGTCGATGCTTTGTTGACTATCTTCCAAATTTTTATTGATTCTGGAATGGTTCCCGCGGGTTGGAAGGCAACAAATGTCACCCACTATTGAAGGAGGGAGTGAGAGGGTCAACAGAACTGCAGATTTGTTGACCTTATGTTAGTAGCAAGCAAAATGGTAAAATCCATTATAAAGGATATAATAATTAGGTTCTTGGGTGAAAATGATGGACATAGCATGGGAATGGAAAATCATGCTTGATGAATTTATTGGAAATTTTTCTGAAGATGTTATTAACAAAATTGATAAGGGTTGATGGATGTAGTACACCTCGTTTTTCAGAGACTTTTGATAAAATCCAGTACAGGAGGCTGGCTAGAAAAATGAACGCACATTGGATAGGAGGCAAAGCACAGAAATGGATTAACGCCTAGTAGGGAGAAAACACAATAAATGGATCATTCATACATGACAGGCTATGATTAAGGGCTTACACCCGAAATGTCGATTCTCCTGCTCCTCAGATGCTGCCTGACCTGCTGTACTTTTCCAACACCTCATTCTCGACTCTAATCCCCAGCATCTGCAGTCCTGACTTTCTCCAGACTGTGATTAATGGGGTACCGTAAGTATCAGTACTCAGGCCCCAGCCGTTTACATTGATTTGGAGGTGGGGATCAAATGTAATATTTCCAAATATATGGATGATGCAAAGCTAAGCAGGAACATATGCTGTGAGGAATATGACATTCGGTATGTTTGTCTTTATTGGTCAATGCATTGATCAAGTGTTGGGAGATCACGCTGCAGCTTACGGGACATTGGTTAGGCCACTTTTGGAATACTGTGTTAAATTCTGGTCTTCCTGTTACAGGAAAGATGTCGTGAAATTGAAAGGATTTGGAAAATATTTACAGGTTGGATGGTTTGTGCTTATGGGGCTTTATGCCGTGGAGAGTCAGAGGCTGAGAGATGATCTTAGAAAGGTTTAGAAAATCATGAGAGGCATGGATAGGGTAAATAGACAAGGTCTTTTTCCTCAGGTGGGGGAGTCAGAAACTAGAGGGCACAGGTTTAAAGTGGTAGGAGAAAGGTTTAAAAGGGACCTAAGGGGCAATGTTTTCAGATAGGGAGTGGTGCATGTATGGAATGAGCTGCCATAGGAAGTGGTGGAGGCTGGTACAGTTACATCATTAAAAGATACCTGGATGGGTATATGAACAGGAAAGCATTAGAGGGATATGGGCCAAATGTTGGCAAATTCTGAAACTAGATTTATTTAGGATCTGGTCAGCTTGGACAAGTTGGACTAAAGCATCTGTTTCTATGCTGTACAGCTCTACCACTCTATGCACAGTTGTTTTTCAGAGAATTTGGACAGGTTTAGTAAATGGTCAAGAACATGGTAGATGTGGTAAAATATGAGCTTATCCATTTTGGTGGAAGGAATAGATGTGCAGAGTATTTTTTAAATGGTAAGAAGTTGGGAAGTGCAAAGAGGTGATCTCACTGATAAACAGAGTAGATACAGGGAAAATGTTTCCCCTGCTTGGGGAGTCTAGAATGAGGGTGCACAAAACAAAAAGTGATATAATAATTAGGTTCTTGGGTGAAAATGATGGACATAGCATGGGAATGGAAAATCATGCTTGATGAATTTATTGGAAATATTTCTGAAGATGTTATTAACAAAATTGATAAGGGTTGATGGATGTAGTACACCTCGTTTTTCAGAGACTTTTGATAAAATCCAGTACAGAATGCCACTTAGGTTTGAGAAGAGAGGATTTTTTTTACACAGTGGGTTGTGAACATTTGGAATTCTGTACCACAGCGGGCTGTAGAAGCTCCATTGTTGAGTATGTTTAAGGTAGAGATTGTTAGATTTCTGATTATCAATGGCACATATGCTTATGGCGATTGGGTGGGTGAAAGGTATTGAAATGTTTGATCAGCTGTGATCACATTGAATAGCAGGGTAGGCTGAACAGGCTGAGAGCACAATTCTATTCCTATGAATGTTTTACCTAAAAGTGTCAAAGAACCTTCAAACAGATAAGACGGTGATGGCTTGTGCTTACAAAGATACTGAGAGGTGGATGAATCCCTGCTTAACTACCAGCCATTCCCCTATGGATTATGTCCCAAACCACATTTTGTGTTTCTCACTTGGAAGAGTGCATAACAACATGGATTAAAAATCCAGTTTTAAGTCAATCGGTATGGATTAGTGGGAGCAAATACTCTCGTATGCAACAGCCTGTTCAAGCCTTAGTTTGGTGTGGAGGTCACAGTCAAAGAACTATCCCCTCATCACATTGAATTGTAAGTAAAGGAAGAGCATGTCTCATTCTGAGTGCTGCAAAACAGTTTAAACAGAGATCAGGACAAAGGAACTTGTGTTAGCAACAAAAGCAATAATTGCAAAAATGTGACTGTTCAATTATCAATGTCAATGCTCCAGGTAACCTTCATTGCAATGTCCTCAATTTTTCATTATCTGTCCATCGCAAAATAATTCAGAGACTGATCCATTTAATCTTCAATTTCTTTTACTCACCTTTTATTTCTAATTTGTGTTTATCTGTTGTGTTTCTGATACTTCACACATTCAAAATGCATAAACTCACACTCTGTTAACTCAGGAACTCTTGTTTAAAATGGCTCTGTTTAAAACACAAGACCACTTGGATCTGGGTGACCTGATTTGAAAATGAATCTCATTGTGACTGTTTGAGTTTGTGGGTGAATAAAGAAGGGGAACCAATTCATTCTCTCTCACTTGAGAGCCTAACAGTTTGGGATATCGTCTCTGGGACAGGAACAAATTAGAATCTAGTATAACACACTGGAACCACTTTCTTCCATGATACCTATGGGCACTGACTGCTGTAGTTACCTGCTCGTTGCACTTATGCATTTTGGCAGAAAGAACAAACAAACTGAAAATTATATAAATGGAGAGAGCGCAGAAAGCTACAAAAACAGAGCGATTTGGAAATCCTTGTGCAGGAATCACAAAATGCTAGCATCCAAGTTCAGCGGTAATAGGGAATGCAAATGGAGTATTGGCCTTTGGAGTATAAAAGTAGGGCAAAATTATGCAAAGCACCAGTCAGACCACAGCTGGAAGATTGTGAACAGTTTTGGATCCCTTGTCTAAGGAAAAATGTATTGGCATTGAAGGTAGCCCAGAAATGGTTCAGTGGGTGGATACCAGGTATGGAAGGACTATCTTATGAGGAGAGATTGAGTAGATTGCGACTTTTATGGACTTGGTATGGACATAGTAGTGTAGATGCAGAGAGGTTGTTTCCCCTGTAGGAGAGTTTAGGAGTCGAGAGTATGGTGCTGCGAAAGCACTGCCGATCAGGCAGCATCCGAGGAGCAGGAGGATCGGCATTTTGGGCTTAAGCCCTTCATCAGGAATGAGGCTTGTGGGTCGGGGCTGAAAGATCAATGGGAGGGGGGTGGGGTTGGGGGCAAGGTAAATGAGAAAGCGATAGGTGGATGAAGGTGAGGGAGAAGGTGATAGGTCAGAGGGGTGAGTGATGGACAGGTGCGGAGGGCTGTGCTGAGTTGGAGGTTTGGATAATGTGGGGGGAGGGGAAATGAGGAAGCTGTTGAAATCGATGTTTATTCTGGGTGGTTGTAGAGTCCCAAGGCAGAATATGAGACCTTCTTCCTCCAGGCATTGGGTGGTAATGGTCTGGCGATGGGGGAGTCCTTGATGGAGTGGGATGGGGAGTTGAAGTGTTCAGCCACAGGGCGGTGAGGTTGGTGGGTGTGGTGTCCTGGATATGTTCTCTGTAACGATCTCCAAGAAAGCAACCTGTCTTCCCGATGTAGGGAGACCACACCATGTGTAACGGATGCAGTCAATGAAATTAGTGGAGGTACAGGTAAATTTCTGATGGATGTAGAAGGATCATTTGGGGCCTTGGACGGAGGTGAGGAGGGAGGTGTGGGTGCAGGTTTTGCACTTCTTTTGGTGGCAAGGGAAGGTGCCGGGAGTGAGGTGTGAGCTGGTGGGGGGTGTGGACCTGGCGAGGGAGTTGTGGAAGGTATGGTCTCTCCGGAACAATGATAGGGATAGGGAGGGAACTATATCTTTGTTGTGGTTCTGTTCGCCGAGCTGGAAGTTTTTGTTGCAAACGTTTCGTCCCCTGGCTAGGCGACATCATCAGTGCTTGGGAGCCTCCTGCGAAGCGCTTCTTTGTTGTTTCCTTCGGTGTTTATAGTGGTCTGTCCCTGCCGCTTCCGGTTGTCAGTTTCAGCTGTCCGCTGTAGTGGTTGGTATATTGGGTCCAGGTCGATGTGTTTGTTGATGGAGTTTGTGGATGAATGCCATGCCTCTAGGAATTCCCTGGCTGTTCTGTGTCTGGCTTGCCCTATGATAGTAGTGTTGTCCCAGTCGACTGGCACAACACTACTATCATAGGGCAAGCCAGACAGAGAACAGCCAGGGAATTCCTAGAGCATGGCATTCATCCACAAACTCCATCAACAAACACATCGACCTGGACCCAATATACCAACCACTACAGCGGACAGCTGAAACTGACAACCGGAAGCGGCAGGGACAGACCACTATAAACACCGAAGGAAACAACAAAGAAGTGCTTCGCAGGAGGCTCCCAAGCACTGATGATGTCGCCTAGCCAGGGGACGAAACGTTTGCAACAAAAACTTCCAGCTCGGCGATCAGAACCACAACAACGAGCACCCGAGCTACAAATCTTCGCACAAACTTTGAACTATATCTTTGTTGATGGTGTCTGTTTGGAGGTGGTGGAGGATGATGCAATGTATATGAAGGTTGGTGGGGTGGAAGATGGGGACCAGGGGAGTTTGTCCTTGTTGCATTGGGAAGGGTGGGTTTCAAGAGCAGTGGTGCGTGAAGTGGAGGAGATACGCTAGAGGGCATCATCAACCACGTGGGAAAGGGCGTTGCGATCCTGGAAGAAGGAGGCCATCTGAGACTTTCTGAGGTGGAATTGGTCATTCTGGGAACAGATGTGGTGGAGGAGGAGGAATTGGGGATAAGGGATGGCGTTTTTTACAGGAGGTAAGATGGGAGGAGGTGTAGTCTAGGTAGCTGTGGGGATCGGTGGGTGTTTAGTAGATGTCTGTGGTTAGTCAGTCACTATATACAGTGGTGGTGAGGTCCAGGAAGGGGAGGGAAGTGTCCAAGATGATCCAGGCGAATTTGAGGTCAGGGTGGAAGGTGTTGGTAAAGTTGATGAACTGTTCAACCTCCTTGTGGGAGCATGAGGTGGCGCTGATACAGTCATTGATGTAGTGGAGGAACAGGTGGGGATGGTGCTGGTGTAATTGTGGAAGATGGACTGTTCCACGTACCCTTCCCCCGACAACCTCATCTGCCTGGCTGAACTGATCCTCACCCTCAACAACTTCTCCTTTCCAATCCTCCCACTTCCTCCAAACTAAAGGGGTAGCCATAGGCATCCACATGGGACCATCTATGTCTGCCTTTTTGACAGATACATGGAACAGTCCATCTTCCACAGTTACACTGGCACCTCCTCTACATCAGGGAGACGGAGTATCATTTCAGAGAACATCTCTGGGACACCCACACCCACCAACCCCACCGTCCTGTGTCTGAACACTTCAACTCTCACTCTGTCAAGGACATGCAGGTCCTGTGTCTCCTCCACCACCAAACCGTTATCACCTGACACCTGGAGGAAGAACACCTCATATTCCTCCTTGCAACCACAGGGGATAACTGTGGATTTCAAAAGCTTCCTTATCCCAGTCCCAAGCCTCCAACATGACACTGCCTTCTTGACCTGTCCATCACTCACCCCTCTCTGACCAATCACCTTCTACTTCATGTTCATCCACCTATCGCTTTCCCAGCTACATCCTCCCAACTCGACCCCCTCCCATTTATCTCTCAGCCCCTACCCACAAGCCTCATTCCTGATGAAGGGCTTATGCCCAAAATGTTGATTCTCCTCCTCCTCGGATGTTGCCTGATCTGCTGTGCTTTCCCAGCAACACACTCTCTACTTTGATCTCCAGCATCTGCAGTCCTCACTTTCTCCTAGGAGAGTCTAGGTCCAAAGTGATTATGAGGAATTTCTTCTCTCTATTCCATTCAACACAGTGATAGTAACACTCAGCAAGATGGAGGGTATCCTTAATTTGTCTCCATAAAGACTGTGCTGTGATCTCTCCTACTGTTAATGTCACAAATCTCTTATCAATAGTTGGTCAGGACCGATATTGTCAGGATTATAATCTCTCAGAGAGTAGAAGATATGGAAACTGCTGACACAAGCTCCAAGGAATAATCCAAACTGTACAATCCTGAGTTGGACATTTTGTATAAACCTTGGATACACCTGCTGGGGTCAGCATGTTATTACTTCAAGTGCAAATTTCCTTCTATTCTGATAGTGACCTAGAATGAGTTCAAATTCAGAAAAAATGTTCAGCTGAGAAGTCTGAAATCCAAATTCGTTCCAATGGCAGGAACATCTGTGTTCTGTGAGCCTTCATTGAAACCAGGTTGGCCTCAGCCTGGAACTCTCCAACCAGTCCCCAAACAATGGAACCATTGGAATGGCACACTCCATCGGGCTGTTTCATCTGCTGTGCCAGATTGCTAACTCAGAGTAACCAGGGACTCAAAACGGAAGGTCTTAAAACACAGTTTTATGCATACTTAATCATCTTCAGGGCAGAACGTAGGATTCAGAAGGAGTGTCAATGTCATTAATGATCCTATAATTACCATCTACAAACAGTTAAAAATTCCCAATGATTTCTCAAAGGAAATAGAGAAAGTCACGGAGTGGGGGAAGCAAGTGAGTAAACGAGCGAATAAGCAGAATCTTCAATGGGCATGCAAGTAGAAATTAACTTAGAAATATAGAAGATAGGCGCAGGAATAGGTCATTCCACCCCTCAAGCCTACTCCGCTGTTCCATGACCATGGCTGATCATCAAGCTCAATACTCTAATCCCACCTCTACTCCTGATATCCCTAAATCTACATCTGCCTCCTTCTTGAAAACACTTAATGGTTTGGCCTCAACTACTTTCTGTGCAGTTTCATCACTCTCTGTACAAATTTCTGCCCATCTCAGTCCTGTAAGGTTTATACCTTATTCTTAAACTAAGCACCCTGGATCTGGTCTCCCCTACCATTGGGAACATCCTTCCTGCATCTAACCCTGTCTAGTCCTGTTAGAATGGTATACATTTCTGTGTAATCTCCTCTTTCATTGTTCTAAACTCCAGTGAATGCAACCTAACTGACTCTATCTCCCCCCATATATAAGCCCTACCATCCCTGGAATCAACTTGGTAAATTTTCACTGCACTCTCTCGAGAGCAAGAATATCCTTCCTCAGATAAGGGGACCAAAACTATCCATAATTTTCCAGGTGTGACCTCACCAACACCCTGTAGAGCTGCAGCAAGACATCATTGTTCCTGTTCTTGAATCCTTTCACTATGAAGGCCAACAAACAGTTTACCCTCTTTCCTGTTTGTACTTACTTTTAATATTATGTCCTTCATGACACACCTTCCCAGCTTATTTCATATTCACATGTGAGTGGACTGCTGAGCCTTATGGTGCTGATGAACAGAAGGTTCTCAGGCCTGGCTTGGGTGGTGTGGGGGTTGCAGGATGCCCTTTACTCACTCTCTTCACTCTCTGCAAGCCAAGCCCATCATGTGTTTGGTCCCTCCCACCCATCCATGGAGATGTTAGAGACCAGAAAAGAAATTCACCTCACAGCTCAGCAACATCTTTCTGGGTATTCTCTCTAGACCATCCAGGGTTAAGGGATGTGATCTTTCTCAGGAATGGCATCAGGATACCATCCTAATGACAAAGCCAGCCTGGATGGAACGAAGCCATACGAACATAGGAGCCAAAGTGGGCCACTCAGCCCATCGCGTCTGTTCTGACATTCAGTGAGTTCATGGCTGATCTGTTAACATTCAACGCCACTTTCCTTCCTTTTCCCTGTAGCCCTTTCCGATTCCTTTACTGATTAAAAATCTATTGCTCTCAGCTTTGATACTTAATGACCCAGCCTCAACAGCCCTCTGCAGTAAAGAATTCCACAGATTCACTACTCTCCAAGAGCAGAAATCTCCCCCTCATTTCCATCTTGAAGTGTGAAGCCTTATTCTGAGATAATGGCATCTGGACTCTCCTACAAGGGGATATAAGTTTTCCATATCTACTTCTTTTATAGCCTACAGAATGGGCTACTTCTGCCTCTAATTTGTATCTATTTACATGTCAAGAGTATAATAGAATACACCCTGGAGGGGTGCAACTTCAACAACGCTCAATGCTTGACACAATCTAGAACAAAACATTCCATTTTGGTACCCCATTGGAACACTTTCAATACTCACTCCTTCTAACACCCACACACGGTGACTACAGTGTGTACCATTACAATGCACTGCAGTACCTCATCATAGAGTCATCCTGCACAGACACAGACCCTTCAGTCCACCTTGTTCACACCAACCAGACATCCCAATCTGACCTGGTCCCATTGCCAGCATTTGGCCCATATCCCTCTAAATCCTTCCTATTCATATACCTATCCAAATGCCTTTTAAATGTTATAATTGTACCACCTCCACCATTTCCTCTGGCATTCCTTAGATCATTCCTTACATGCACCACTCTCCACATAAAAAGTTACCCATCAGCTCCTTGTTAAACCTCCCCCTCTCACCCTCACCTATTCCCTTTAGTTTTGGACTCTCCCACCTGAGGAAAAAGACCTTGACAATTCACCCTATCCATGTCCCTCATGATCTTATAAACCTTTATAAGATCATCCCTCAGCCTCCAATGCCCGAGGGAAAAAATCCCCAGCCTATTCTGCCTCTTCCTATCACTCAAGCCCTCCAGATCTGGCAAAATCTTTATAAATCGTTTCTACACCCTTTCAAGTTTCACAACACCTTTCCTGTAGCAGGTAGATCAGAATTGTACGCAGTAACATAAAAGTGGACTTACCAATGTCCTGTACAGCCACAACATGACATTCTAATTCCTATATTCAATGTTCTGACCAAAGAAGACAAGTGTACCAAATGCCTTCTTCACCACCCTGTCTACTTGCAACTCCACTTTCAAGGAACTACGCACCTTACTCGTAGGTCTCTTTGTTCAGCAACACTCCCCAGCACTCTACCATTAACTATATAAGTCCTGTTCTGGTTTGCCCCTCCAAAATGCAGCACGTGCACATTTATCTAAATTAAACTTCATCTGCCACTCATCAGCCTGTTGGCCTATGGGATCAAGGCCCTGTTGTACTCTGAGGTGACCTTCTTCGCTGCCACTAAAGCTCCAAATTTGGTGTCACCTGCAAATTTACTAACCATGCCTCTTATATTCACATCCAAATCATTTATGTAAATGATGGAAAGCAGTGGACCCTTGTGGCATCATGACTACTTTGGCAGCACCTTCCAAGCCTACAGCTCTTACAACATAAAATGACAAGGGCAGTAAATACTTGGGAAATTCTGTAGGTTCTTTTTCCTGACCTGAAACTATAGCTCTGTTCCCTTAATGCTGTTGAGTCAAAATCTGAGATCTCCCTTCCCAGCGTCACTGTGGGAGTTCCAACACCACATGGTCTGCATCAGTTCAAGAAGAAAGTTCACCACCACTTTCTCAAGGACAATTCTTGGACAATAATTAATTAGCCACACCCACTTCCCCTGACAGAATAAAAAAAGCTCAACATATCCCAAAATGCTTTTCAATCGATGAACTTATTTCAGTGTTATAATGCATTTTACACATAAACTGTAATATTAAAATGAAATTACCATTGCTATGTAAGCAGAAACAGCAGGTCTCTTGCCTATGGTCAGGTTCCACAAACTAATAATTCCAATATTATTTCACTTCATTCATGTTTGGTGAGCAAGGAAGGTGGAAGATGGGGGCATAGTAATAATGTCACAGGATTCGTAATCCACAAACCCCAAAAGCTGAGGAAGCAGAAAATGTTGGAGGCCCTCAACAGGTTTGGCAGCACCTGTAGAGAGAGAAACAGAGTCATCGTTTTGAGTCCAATTGAGACTCTTCTTCAGAACTGAAACATTTATTCTGTTTCTCTCTCCACAGATGCTGCCAGACTTGCTGAATTCTAGCCAGACAGTATGGAAATAAATCCTTTGATCCAACTCGTCCACAGTGACCAGACATTCAAATCTGACCCATTCTCCAACACTTCCTGTTTTTATTTCAGATTTCTAACATCTGCGGAATTTTGCTTTTATTTTATGTTCCGAGGCCATCCTACCATGGCAGAGGGTGAATTCCATAAAATTGAACTGAAAGCTAACCTAATGATGATGGTCTAACCACTACTGATTATTGGAAAAGCCCATCTGGTTCACGTATACACTGTAGGGATGGAGGGAAGTTGATTTGCTGGCCGGTTTGTCATGCAGAATGAATAGATTAGGTTCAATCCCCACACTGGCTGAGGTTACCATAAAGGACTGTCCTTCTCAATGTCTCCTCTCACCTGAGGCATGGTGACCCTCAGGTTAAACCATCACCATTAAGGTCCCTCTCTCGCCATCTCTCTCGCTCTCTCTCTCTCACTCTCTCAAGAGAGAGCAGTCCTATTATCCGCAGGGTTGTGGTAATTTTACCTTTACCTTCTGGATGGAGAGCTGCCATCCTTTGGTTTGGTGTACATGTGATTCTAGAATCACAGCAATGTGCATGATTCTCAACCACTCCCTGGGTGATATGGGGTGGACAATAAGTACTAGCCTAACATCCCATGAATTAACTTTTCAAAAGTAACCTTAACCAGAGCATTAGACAAATTTGCTTTGGCTACCCATCAGGCTGATAAGGCATATCACATCAAACTATGCACTGCCGCTACAGTACTGCCAAGTATTATGAGTGTAAATATGTGTGCGTCAGTGAAACTGATTTTTAACCTGACACATTAGGTACAAAGATGAAAGTGCACTGATTATAAACATACAAACTGACAGGGAGGGTTTAAATGAGATTGGCACGGGAGTGAAATCCTCAACAACGAGGAGGCAAGGGCAAGGCTGGAAGGAGATACAGTAGTCAGAAATAACAAGTTGCAGAGACAGGTCAGGCTGGTATGCGACGGGGAGTGAGGATTGCCTGTTGGATTAAATGGCATCTATTTCAATGCAAGAGGGCTGACAGGTCAGGCCGATGAACTCAGGGCCTGGATAGGTATGTGGGACTGGGATATTATAGCCATAACAGAAACATGGCTATGGGAGGGACAGGACTGGCAGCTTAATGTGCTGGGGTACGGGCGCTTTAGACAGGGCAGAGGCAGTGGAAAGAGGGGAGGGGCAGTGCATCTTTGATTAAGGAGAGTAGCACAGCCTTAATCAGAGATTAAATAACTGAAGGATCATCCAGTGAAGTTTTGTGGGGGTGGAGCTAAAAATATGAAGGGGATGGAGCTAGAAATATGAAGGCCCCCAAATAGTCAATGGAAATTGGAGGAACAACTATGCAAGGAGATTGGGGAGAATTGCAGGAGCAATAGGATTGTCATTGTAGGGGTTTTAATTTTCCTAACATAGACTGGGACTGCTAGAGTATTAAGGGCTTAGATGGGATGGAATTTGTTAAGTGTGTTCAAGAAAGCTTCCTCAAGCTGTATATAAAGGGTCCTACTCAAAAAGGGGCAAACTCGACTACTCTTAGGAAATAGGGCAGGATAGGGGACTGAGCTGACAGTGGGTAGTACTATGGGAACCAATAACAATAGTTCTAGTAATTTTAAAATAGTTATAGAGAAAGACAAAACTGGTCCAGGCTCTAAATTGGGGCAAGGTGAATTTTGATGGAATAAGACAGGAGCTTGAAGGGGTTGATTGGAGTTGTTTGTGGCAAACAGGCCTGTGTCAAGACGGAGGCCTTTAAAAATTAGATAGCTAGAGTTCAAGGTCTACAGGGTGAAGGGCAATGTTGGCAGAAATAGGGAATCCTGGATGACAAGAGATATTGAGGCTTTGACCAGAAACAAGAAGGAGGCATAGCTCAGGTACAGGCAGCTGTCAAAGGAATCCCTGGAGGTATACAGGGAATACAGGAGTTTACTGAAGAAGGAAATCAGGAGGGTGAAAGGAGGGCACAAGGTAGCCTTGGCTGAGAAGATTAGGGTGAATCCAAAGCATAAGTACATTAAAGGAAAAAGAATAACTAAAGTGAGAATAGAACCCCTCAAGGACCAAAGTGGACATGTGTCTTTGGAACTGTAGGAGATGGGCAAAGTCCTCAATTAATATTTCTCCTCTGTGTTTACCATGGAGAAAGACATGAAGACTTGGGAACTTGGGGAAGACAGTCCATATCACAGTAGAGGAAGTGTTGGACGTGTTAAAATGTATAAGGTGGATAAATCTCCGGGTCCTGACCAGATATATCCAAGAACACAGCAAGAGGCTAGAGAAGAAATTGCGGAGGTCCTGGCTGATATATTTGCATCATCGTTAGCCATGGTTGAGGCCCCGGAATACTTGGCTGCAGAGAAAAACTTGGGAACTATAGACCAGTAAACCTAACCTCTGTGGTAGATAAGTTACTTGAGAAGATTCTAATGGATAAGATATACATATTTAGAAAGACAGGTTTGATTAGAAGTAGTCTTCATGGCTTTGTGTGTGGGATTTCCTACCTCACAAAATTGTTAGAGTTCTTTAATGAAGTGACAAGGAAGGTTATTGAAGGCAAGGTGGTAGACGTAGTCTATAAGAATTTCAGTAAGGCCTTTGATAAGGTTCCACATCTAAGGTTAGATTGCATTGAATTCAGGGAGAGTTGGAAAATTGGATGCACAATTGGCTTGATGGTAGGAAGCAGAGGGTAATGGTGGAAGGATGCTTTTCAGACTGAAGGCTTGTGACTAGTGGTGTACCTCAGGGGTCAGTGAATTGGCCATGCTAAATTGCCCATAGTGTTCAGGGATGTGTAGGTTAGGTGCATTAGTTGGTTAACTGTAGAGTAATGAGGAATGGGTTGGGTGGGATACTGTTCAGAGGGTCATTGTGGACTTGTTGGGCTGAATGGCCTGTTTCCATACAGTAGGGATTCTATTTGATATAGATAAGCACGAGGTGTTGCATTTTGGAAAGTCAAATCAAGGTACGTGCAAGGCCTACAGCTGTTTGTGATCCATATCAGTGGTTTAGATGAGAATCTCGAAGCTATGATTAGTAAGTTTGCAGATGACACTAAAATAGGCGGTATCATGGATAATGAGGAAGGTTATCAGAAATTGCAGCAGGATCTTGATCAGCTTGGGAAGTAGGCCGAGAAATGACAAGTAGACTTTGGGCAGCACGGTGGCTCAGTAGTTAGCACTGCTGCCTCACAGTGCCAGGGACTCACGTTAGATTCCAGCCTCAAGTGACTGTCTGTATGGACTTTGCACATTCTCCCTGTGTCTGCATGGGTTTCCTCCAGATGCTGCAGGTTCCTCCCGCACTCCAAAGATGTGCAAGTTACAACATAGAACATAGAACAATACAGCGCAGAACAGGCCCTTCAGCCCTCAATGTTGCGCCAACCTGTGAACTATTCTCAGCTCGTTCCCCTACACTATCCCATCAACATCCAAGGATTGTTTAAATCTCCCTAATGTGGCTGAGTTGACTACATTGGTAGGTAGGGCACTCCACACCCTTACCACTCTCTGAATAAAGAATCCGTTTAAAATTAGAGGGGAAAGATTAAATGGGAACCTGAGAAGCACAGAGGCTGGTATGCATATGGAATGAGCTGCCAGCAGAATTGGTTGAAGTAGATGTATCAACAATTAACAGGCTTTTGGACAAATACATGGATAGGAAAGGTTTAGAAGGATGTGGACCAAGTGCAGGGAAATGGGGTTAGTGAGAATGGACATTTTGGTCAGCATGGACCAGTTAGGGCTGAAGGGCCTGTCTCCATGTTGTAGGCCTCTTTGACTCTCTATGACAGACAGAGAGACTCCTCAGAGCTGGTCCAATTCTAACATTGTTACTTTGCCAGATTTGGAGAAGAAGCTTATGTGAATAGGGTTTCTGCCACACTTTACAGTAGCAGAGCTCTGAAGAATTTCCTGATCAAATGTCATTTTTATGTGGACAAGGGTTCCACACAATACTGTCACAACTCACCAGGGCTACATGCTGGAAATCAAGCCCTGTTATTCCCAAAGACAACATGAGAGTTAACTTTTTTTAAAATACCAATTCACCTGTCTTCTTGAACCAGGTTGACAGAAAGTTCAAACAAGGATGTGGAATTTAAAGTGATTACAAATAATTAGATGCTAGTGACAGGTAAACAGATAAGAACCATTGACATATGACACAACTAATTAAAATTCTGATCCCTTTATAAAGTCCCCTTTACACTCAAACACAGACAGATGTAGACAGGGAGTAAAAAAAAACATGGGTGCTGTGGATGGAAGGAGCGCTGGGAAAGCAGTTCTGTGATAGATATTCGTAAGCTATGATTCTTGTGATGCTCTGAATACTGCCTCTTAGTCATCCCTCTCTGGATGCTTTCACTGGTTTACAAGGAGCACAGACTGACTGGATCACTTATAAAAGGTCTCTGACATTAATTAAACAGCACAACTTACAGCAACTGCTGAACGAAAGATAAAACTGGTTTTGTTCAGATTTAAAGTGGGTTACTGCAGAGAACACAGAGCAATCCTAAGCTGGTCATGGTCTGAAAGCTTCTCTGCATCTTGTTCACATAATCAAACTGTTCAGTTACCTGAGAATCAACCACATGTTTTATCATTGATAACTTGTCACTAGTCCATACACCAAACTCTGGGTCAGATAATGTGGATGAAACCTTTGTAATAATTAAAAACACAGAAATAGAGAACACACACCGGATCATCAGCGCCACACTCACAGGAATCCGATTCATTACAGAGGAAGAAAAGGACAACCAACTCCCATTCCTAGACGTGATGGTACAGAGAACACCTAACGGAGAATTCACCACAAAGGTATACAGGAAAGCCACACACACAGACCAAGTCCTGAACTACAAAAGCGACCACCCCAACACACACAAAAGAAGTTGCATCAAGACACTGTTCAAAAGGGCCACAACACACTGCAGCACACCAGAACTGCAAAAAGAGGAAGAAGAACACCTATACAATGTATTCGCCAAAAATGGATACCCCCGCAATTTCATCAACAGATGCTTAAGGGAAAGATAAAGGAACAAGGACATGCCACAACCCAAAGGACTAGCCACACTACCATACATCAAGAGCATTTCCGAACTGACAGCCAGATTACTGCGACCACTAGGACTCATAACAGCACACAAACCAACAGCCACTCTCAGACAGCAACTCACCAGAATGAAGGACCCGATACCCAGCATGAGCAAAACCAATGTAATGTACAAAATCCCATGCAAGGACTGCACAAAACACTACATAGGACAAACAGGAAGACAGCTAATGATCCGCATCCATGAACACCAACTAGCCACAAAACGACACGACCAGCTATGCTTAGTAGCCACACACACAGATGACAAGCAACATGAATTCGACTGGGACAACACTACTATTATAGGACAAGCCAAACAGAGAACAGCCAGGGAATTCCTAGAGGCATGGCACTCATCCACAGATTCAATCAATAAGAACATCAACCTGGACCCAATATAGTGACCACTGCAGCAGACAGCTGGAACTGACAACCGGAAGCGGCAGATTGAAACCACTACAAATGCCAGAGGAAAGATCACAGAAGCGCTTCACAGGAGGCTCCCAAGCACTGAGGATGTCACCTCGACAGGGGACAAAACGTCTGCAACACAAATTCCCAGCTCGGCGAACAGAACCACAACAGTCCATACACCAATTAGCTTTTTGTTGCCAACCAAATTTCCATCTGTATAATTCTTCAGCTCCAGCTCATCACAAATTGTACATCAATTACTGGTTCGCAAGCAACTGTGTAAGCAATGCTCACAATGAGTGTCAGCTTTCTTGCTTTTAAGCAAGCAGCAATGCTCCAGCCATTCTTAATTTTTAAAGTAGTTTTTTTTCTATCCACAATTAAATCGCAAAAAAGAAAGCAAGCGTGGTTTTTACAACACTGAAGAGGCAACAAAAACCCACACATTTACAAATTACATAGAGATGTACAGCACGGAAACAGAACCTTCGGTTCAACTCGTCCATGCCAACCAGATATTCCATTTTTTAAAATTTATTTATCCTATCCATGCACCTCATGATTTATAAACCTCTATACAGTCATCCCTCAGCATCTGACACTCCAGGGAAAACAGCCCCAGCCTGAAATTAGATTTAGATTACATTACATTACAGTGTGGAAACAGGCCCTTCGGCCCAACAAGTCCACACCGACCCGCCGAAGCATAATCCACCCATACCCCTACATTTACCCATTACCTAATACTACAGGCAATCTAGCATGGCCAATTCACCTGACCTCCACATCTTTGGACTGTGGGAGGAAACCGGAGCACCCGGAGGAAACCCATGCAGACCCGGGGTGAATGTGCAAACTCCACACAGTCAGTCAGCCTATTCTACCTCTCCGTATAGCTCAAATCCTCCAACCCTGGCAACATCCTTGGAAATCTTTTCTGAACCCTTTCAAGTTTAACAACATCCTTCTGATAGGAAGGGGACCAGAATTGCATGCAATATTCCAAAAGTGGCCTAACCAGTGTCCTGTACAGCCACATCATGACCTCCGAACTCCTGTACTCAATACTCTGACCAATAAAGGAAAGCATAACAAATGCCTTCTTCACTATCCTACGTTCCTGTGACTGTACTTTCAAGGATCTATGAACCTGCACTCCAAGGGCTCTTTGTTCAGCAACACTCCCTAGGACCTTGCCATTAAGTGTACATGCGCTGATAAATCACACTGAGGAAGTACACAGGCCAGGTCAAACACATCTAAAAGGTGCAAGGTATTCCCATGAAAAACATAAAGGCTCTGTATTGCCATTTCCACAACCACTGTTAATAAAACAAAAACAATAATTTGATTTTGTTATTTACATAAATGATTTGGATGCAAGCATAAGGGGTACAGTTAGTAAGTTTGCAGATGGCACCAAAATTGGAGGTGTAGTGGACAGCGAAAAGGGTTACCTCAGATTACAACAGGATCTGGATCAGATGGGCCAATGGGCTGAGAAGTGGCAGATGGAGTTTAGTTCAGATAAATGCGAGATGCTGCATTTTTGGAAAGCAAATCTTTGCAGGATTTTTACACTTAATGGTAAGGTCCTAGGGAGTGTTGCTAAACAAAGAGACCTTGGAGTACAGGTTCATAGCTCCTTGAAAGCGGGGTCGCAGTTAGATAGGATAGTGAAGAAGGCGTTTGCTATGTTTTCCTTTATTGGTCAGAGTATTGAGTACAGGAGTTGGGAGGTCATGTTGCAGCTGTACAGGACATTGGTTAGGCTACTGTTGGAATATTGCGTGCAATTCTGGTCTCCTTCCTATCGGAATGATGTTGTGAAATTTGAAAGGATTCAGAAAAGATTTACAAGGATGTTGCCAGGGTTGAAGGATTTGAGCTACAGGGAAAGACTGAACAGGCTGGGGGTGTTTTCCCTGGACTGTCGGAGGCTGGGGGGTGACCTTATAGAGGTTTACAAAATTATGAGGGGCATGGATAAGATAAATAGGTAAAGACTTTTCCCTGGGGTCGGGGAGTCCAGAACTAGAGGGCATAGATTAGGGTGAGAGGGGAAAGATATAAAAGAGACCTAAGGGGCAACTCTTTCACGCAGAGGCTGGTACGTGTATGGAATGAGCTGCCAGAGGATGTAGTGGAGGCTGGTACAATTGCAACATTTAAGAGACATTTGGATGGGTATATGAATAGGAAGGGTTTGAAGGGATATGGGCCAGGTGCTGGCAGTTGGGACTAGATTGGGTTGGGATATCTGGTCGGCATGGACGGGTTGGACCAAATGGTCTGTTTCCATGCTTTACATCTCTATGACTCTATGTGAATTATAAAAGGTTTGGTTGTTTATTGATTAGACACTATTTCAAAAGATACAATCATTCAATTACTCAAAATATCATTGGGATTCCACCAAAGGTTTGTGCATATTGGTCACATATTAATAGGAGAAAGTGAGGACTGCAGATGCTGGAGATCAGAGCTGAAAAATGTATTGCTGGAAAAGCGCAGCAGGTCAGGCAGCATCCAAGGAGCAGGAGAATCAACATTTTGGGCATAAGCCCTTCTTCAGGAATGAGGAGGGTGTGCCAAGCAGGCTAAGATAAAAGGTAGGGAGGAGGGACTTGGGGGAGGGGCGATAGGTGGAAGGAGGTTAAGGTGAGGGTGATAGGCCGGAGAGGGGTTGGGGGTGGAGAGGTCGGGAAGAAGATTGCAGGTCAAGAAGGTGGTGCTGAGTCCGAAGGTTGGGACTGAGACAAGGTGGGGGGAGGGGAAATGAGGTAGCTGAAGAAATCTGCATTCGTCCCTTGTGTTTGGAGGGTTCCTAGGTGGAAGATGAGGCACTCTTCCTCCAGGCGTCGTGTTGCTATGGTCTGGTGATGGAGGAGGCCAAGGATCTGCATGTCCTTGGCGGAGTGGGAGGGAGAGTTAAAGTGTTCAGCCACGGGGTGGTTGGGTTGGTTGGTCCAAGTGTCCCAGACGTGTTCGCTGAAACGTTCCGCAAGTAGGCGGCCTGTCTCCCCAATGTAGAGGAGGCCACATCGGGTGCAGCGGATGCAGTGAATTATGGGTGTGGAGGTGCAACTGAATTTGTGACGGGTATGGAAGGATCCCTTGGGGCCTTGGAGGGAGGTGAGGGGGGTGAGAGGAGCCCCTCCAAGTCCCTCCTGCCTATCTTTTATCTTAGCCTGCTTGGCACACCTTCCTCATTCCCGAAGAAGGGCTTATGCCCGAAACGTCGATTCTCCTGCTCCTTGGATGCTGCCTGACCTGCTGTGCTTTTCCAGCAACACATTTTTCAGCACGTATTAATAGATCTAGAGCTTTGCATGCTATTTTTCATTAAAAACCAACAGATATAAATTTCATGTGTTTCCTGGTTTTTGTTGTCTGGTTAGTTTCATTCCATAGATATCTAGATCTATAAATTCCTCCCTTTATTGGCCAAGATCTGACCAGTAGAGCTACCAATTAAACCGATTTTTGTCCATCCACTCACAGTCTCTCCTTCCAGCAGCAGACTAAAATTCTAGGCAGCTCACTCTTTCCTCATGCATAGGGTCAGTTCCCAGCAGCTGAAATGTGAGAGTCTACAAGAACTATCTAAAGCACCATAATGATCCATGAATTGTGCAAGGTCATTGAGAGTGAGCATGGCAGCCCAATAATAGCAATCAGCAAATAAAAGGTGTGGTGGCAATTCATTCCTGGTTGCTGAGTCAGTGACATATTAATGATCTATTTAACTTTATCAGGAAAATTTTGGCACTGAGACTCCTAAAGAGATTTAAAGCCTGGTGATTAAAGTTTTGGCAAAAGGAGAAGATTTTAAATAGTGTAATAAAGGGAAAGCAGAGAGTCTGAAAGATTTATGAAGGGAATTTCAGCAGTTAGAGCAGAGTCAGTGATGGTTGTGTAATTAAAATTGGAGATGTGCAGCAGGCCAGAAACAGAAGAACTCCAATATGTCAGAGTTTTGGTGCTAAAGGAGATTATAGAGATTAAGCGGGGCAAGGCCATGAAAGGATTTGGAGACAAGATGTTACTTGACTGGTTGCCACTGTGAGTCAGTGAGCACAGGGATGAAGGGTCAACATTGGTATAAGTTAGAATTGGACATGAGCAGCAAAGGTTTCCATTGGCAAAACAGTCAGGAATTTTGAAATACTTTTGTTGAATAGCAGTAAATGGCAATAATGAAACATGGTGGACTGTAAAATCCAACCGATTCACTAAAAAGAAGCTTATTACCTATTGCTACTCTCACCTTACATTATTAACCTATATCCAGCAGAGGAATTGAGAATGGGCAGTAATATAGGAACCAGATGTGATGTGGCATCAACATATGAGGAAGAGCTTATTAAAAAAATCTTCAATTTTTAAACATGGGTTTGGGAATAGTAACCTTTTCTTTTAACACTGATGGGACAAGGGCATTGCTGGCTAGTTGCCCTTGAGGAAGTGGTGGTGAGCTACTTTCTTGAACCGTTGTTGTCTATGTGCTATTGTTTGACCCAAGATTTTGACTCAGTGAAAGAACAGTGATATATTTCCAAGTCAGGATAGTGAGGGGGTTGGAGAGGAACCTGCAGTGATGGGGTTCCCATGTATCTGCTACCCTTGTCCCTGTGGATGGAGGTGGTTGTGGGTTTGGAAGGTTTTGGAAGGATCTTTGGTGAATTTCTGCTGTACATCTTGTAAGTAGTGCATACTACTGCTACTAAGGGTCAGTGGTGGAGGGTGTGGATGCATGTGGATGTAGTGCCAAAGAAGTGACCTGCTTTGTTCCGGATAGTGTCAAGCTTCTTGAGTGCTGGTGCACTCATCCAGGCAACAGTGCAGTGTTTCACACTCCTGATTTGTACCTTGCGATGACAAGCTTTGAGGAGTCAGAAGGTGATTTACTCATCACAGTATTCTAGCCTCTTAGAGCCACTGTGTCAACTCTACGGGTGGTGAGTTCCTGGTCAATAGTAAAAAGGACATTGAGAATGGTGGATTCAGTGATGGTAACAACATTGAATATGAGTGATTATATTGTCCATTATTGGAGGTGGTTATTGCCTGGAACTTGTATGGCGCAAATGTTACTTACCACTTACAGTCCAAGTTTGGATATTGTCCAATTAGATCATAGAGTCATAGAGATGTACAGCATGGAAACAGACCCTTCAGTCCAACTTGTCTATACTGACTAGACATCCTAAATTAATCTAGTCCCATTTGACAGCATTTGGCCCATATTGCTCTAAAAGTGAGGACTGCAGATGCTGGAGATCAGAGTCTAGATTCCCATGTATCTGCTATTCTTGTCACTCTGGATGGAAGTGGTTGTGGGTTTGGAAGGTGCTGTCTAAGGATCTTTGGTGATTTTCTGCTGTACATCTTGTCATTCCTGATGAAGGGCTTCTGCCCGAAATGTTGATTTTCCTGCTCCTCGGATGCTGCCTGACCTGCTGTGCTTTTTCAGCACACTGTCTAATCTAGACTCACTCTGAAATCCTTCTACCTTGTTCCATTTGAACATGGACTGCTTCAGTAGCTGAGGAATCATAAATGGTGCTGAATATTGTGCATTCATCAGCGAACATCCCCACTTCTGATCTTATGGTGGATGGAAGGTCATTGGTGTATCTGCCGAAGATGGTTGGGCCTCGGGCACTTCCATGAGGAATTCCTGCAGAGATGACTGATCTTCCACAATCACAGCTACAACCATCTTCCTATGTGCCAGATATGACTCCAAACAGTCCAGAGTTTTCTCCATGATTCCCATTGATTCCAAGGAAATCCTTGATACCACATTCAATCAAATGAGGCCTTGAAGTCAAGGGCTGTCACTCTCACTTTAGCCTGGAATTCAGCTCTTTTTTCCATGTTGGAACCAACGCTGTAATGATGTCAGAAGCTAAGTGGTCCTGATGGAATTCAACTGGGCATTACTAAGCAGGCTACTGTTGTTGGATAGCACCAGATAGATGATCAAGAGTAGACTGACGGGACAGTAATTGGCTGGGTTGGATTTGGTCTACTTTTTTTGTGCAAGACATATCTGGGCAATTCCTACATTGTGAGTTCAGTGTTGTAACTGCATTGGAATAGTTTGGCTAGGGATGCAGCAAGTTCTGCAGTGCAAGTCTTCAGCACTAATGCCAGATTTCCACTTTGTAAAAACCAAATCATTGCAGCTTTAAATATCTTGAAGGATCAGCTACACTGATATGTTACTGATCTCAAGATGGATTGTGGCCAGTTTGTAGTATTTGGATTATATGCTCACTCTTTTGTCTTCAATAGTTTAATTTTTTTTAAATCTTCTGAATAATGCTAGTGTGACTGTTTTAAATAATTGTCCATATGAGGCATTGCACATTGCAATGGAAGTCCAAGATTCTTGGGTCTTTGACAAGCAATTCACAGAGAGCCATCGAGCCATAGAGCCTGGAACAACACCCTTCGGTCCAACCAGTCCATGCCAAATATAATCCCAAACTAACTAGTCCCACCTGCCTGCTCCTGGCTCATATCCCTCCAAACCTTTTCTATTCATATATCTAACCAAATGTCTTTTAAATTTTGTAATTGTACCCACAATCACCTATTTCTCAGGAAATTTATTCCACATGCAAACCACCCTTTATGTAAAAAGAAAATGCCTCTTATGTCTTTTAAATCTGGGTCTTTACTTTTTCCAGATTAGAGTGGTGCTGGAAAAGCACAGCAGATCAGGCAGCGTCCGAGGAACAGGAAAGTCAATATTTCAGGCAAAAGCCCTTCATCAAGAATGGAAATCAGATTCCTGATAAAGGGCTTTTGCCCGAAATGTCGATTTTCCTGCTCCTCGGATGCTGCCTGGCCTGCTGTGCTTTTCCAGCACCGCTCTAATCTTGACTCTGACCTCCAGCATCTGCAGTCCTCACTTTCGCCTTTATTTTTTCCAGGCTTGTATTGAAATACAAACTACATATTCCTATAAATAGACAGCTCAAAGGTTAGGATTTATCGTTGCTTCAAACAGAAATTAATTTAAAGGGCAGTCCAATATGCGTGGGAGAAAATAAAAAAGATAGTGAGAGAGAGAGAAAAACTAGTGCTAATCTCTTCAAAGGCACTGAGAGGACAGAGGCTGCTTCCAAAAGCCTAACTGAAGACATCTAACCCAAGGTAGATTTCTAATCTTAATTTTTTTTCACCTGCATCTTAACAGAATTTACTGCCTTCAGCTTCAAATTGGATTAACTGACAAGATCTTGAGACATTGTAAGCAGGACTTGAGTTATCGTAAAATTGTGAAATAATTGGCTGGGGAATTATCACAGTAGTGCTTTTCAAAGATTGCTATGGTTTTGGAACTGTACAAGGAAAGAAGTGGAAGTTAGTTTAGTCAGTCTACAGCTAATGTCGCTCGAGATGCTTCAAACAATCTTCATAATGTACTGCACTGCCAATACCTCGAGGACATACATTCTCCATTTCAAAACTGTCATTCATATTTCCTTCAATGTAGCTCCGGCAGAATTCCAATGTAATTTTACTTGAAAGAGTTTTCATACTGAGTACAGCAAAGGCAAAAGTAAATTGCTATTAAATGTATCTTATGGGGCCAGTTTTGATTAGATTGGATTGGATTCTCTATAGTATGGAAACAGGCCCTTCAGCCCAACAAGTCCACACTGACCCTCCAAAGAGTAACCCATCCAGACCCATTTCCCCTCTGATTAATGCACCTATCAGTATGGGCAATTTAGCATGGTCAATTCACCTGACCTGCACATCTTTGGATTGTGGGAGGAAACCCATGCAGACACGGGGAGAATGTGCAAACTTCACACAGTCACCCAAGGCGGGAATTAAACCCAGGTCTCTGGCACTGTGAAGCATTAGTGCTAACTACTGAGCCACCATGCTGCCCCACTGAATAATTTTGAAGTAAACAATATGGGAAAAAGTGTGTATACATATTTATATATCTACATATCCATTAAAAAACTGCATTTTGATTTTAAACTTTGATTTTAAACTAATGGCATATTGGCTTCATACATTTATTTTTATGAATGGGTTTGAAAATTAGTTATGTCAATCTTTCTGGAGCTGTAGCTCAGGACTGGTATGTATCAGAAAATAGGTGACGACAAGCCTTCAGAATTATTAATGGAAATTTATTTATATTGTGGAGGTTTACAACAGGAGAGAGAAAACAAAGAAAAACATCAACTCGCTTTTGAGTTTAGGTTGATCAAAGAATTAATTTTAATGTGGAAAGTTAATGTGGAGATTAGAAAGCTTTTGGATAATTTGAAGGAGATCTGATTGGACTCAGATGCAAACACAATACCTTCTAGAGAAAGGAGGTCGTTCAGATTGCTTAAGGAAATAAATAATCTCACTGAAGAGATTTGTGAAATTTCCAGACCAGGAATGTTTATTTGGAACCCTGCATATTAGTAAAAGATAGAGAAAGTCAAAAGTGTCAGTGTGTGAATTTCAAGTCCCAGGTTTCACACGTTCACAGGACAGGAGCTAAGAAGAAATAGTTAAGATAAACTTAAGAGGGAAGGAATTTCTCTGGATTTTGATTATCTGTAAAGTCATAGTATTGGGCTTAGATGGGATTTTGTTTTGCCATGTATATTGAAATCTTCCAAGTATTTTATATATAGATAACCTGGTTTTATTTGTTTTATTTTTATTTCCTTTGTATGATAAACCTCTGTTGGAAACAAATGTATAGCATTGTGTGCTTACGTTCAGTGAAAGGTGACCGAGTTGAATTAAAAATGTCAAGGTCTGATCTATCAAGATATATTTCATTCTGAGACATCGAGTAGTAACAGCAGCTGGGATCAGAAAAACTAGATTAGCCATAACTAGAGCGCAGCATATAGATCATTACGTGATGGCTGCAGTCGCACTAGAGAGGACACAAAGGAGATTTGAGAATGTGTCACTGGTTATGGGAAAGGACTGGACAGACTGGAGGCTGTTTCCTTTGTATCAGAGGAGGCTGAAGGGAGATTTCGTTGTGGTCTATCATATTATGAAGGGCCTAGATATGGTAAACAGATAACCCCTATTTCTCACAGCAGAGATGTCAAAACTTCAATATCGAGAATAAATCTTAAGAAAACTATCAGAAAATATTTTTTTTTCACTCAGGTGATTTGGGCATCTGGAACACAGTGCCTGAAAGGGGAACACAGGCAGAAACCCTCAATACATTTTTTAAAAATGATTTGCATTGTGTTGAAATGCTGTATTCTAAAGGGTTACAGGCTAAGAGCTGAAAAATAGGATTAGGTTGGATAAACCTTTATTCACTGGCTCAGATACAATGCACTAAAAAGCCTCCTCCTCCATCATAAATATTGTCGGCTTCCATGTCCCTTCTCATTGACACAGCAATGTCTATAGGAGGAGTTTGCATTTACTCCTGAACAAAGCACCAACATATTTTGCAAGATGGTTGCATCACATCAAGGGGAAAAAATATAAACATCAGGTATCTCCTTACTTCGACCCCCAGCCCAGATGGTGGTGGGACATTTTACTGGGTCCTGTTCTCTTCCTTTGTGGCAGAACTGCTCTTGCTCCAGATATTGTGTCTTTTCCTTTCTGTAAGAATATAAGAGGCAGATTTGGAAAAATTTGTTGGGGGCTGCATTGGGGGATATGAGATCAACCTGGACATCAGTTACATCTGGAGATAAAAATAGATAAGAGTGTGAGCAGCAGATGGCAAAGGCAAATAATGTTATGGTAGTGGATGTCGATGGTCTTCACAGTAGAGAAACTATTCAGTCAAGAAAATTAGTTTCTTTTGAAAGGAACACTGAGGTTTTGAATAATTTGGTTGAGTTTTTGCTGGGCATGGGAAATAAATGTAGGCCAAGCCAGCGACAACCAAGTCCCATGAGTGAAAATAAAAGTTGAGAAAATAGCGGAAGGGAGGGATAGAATTAGAGGCAAGAGTACAAAATTTATGACAGAGACTCAGAGGTTGGAGCGTGTGGGGATCCTTGGGGAGCTGTTGGAGAATGTGGCATCAGTCTTCATGAAGTTACACAGGAGGAAATCGAGGTTAATCTCAATCATCTGATATGACCTATCAAACCATCAGTTGTGTAAACGTTAGAAGGTGGCTCACAGAATCAAGAGCTGAAGTAATTAATGCAGCTACTTCAGTCCCAATCCTTCTTTGGAACTTTTAACTTATTTTTATTTATTATTTTATACTGAGAAGAACTGTAATGTTGAATTTTTACCTTATTTCCTTATTTTTCAACATTTTACCAAAGATTTTGTACCTAGACGTACCTAAGATGGTGCGATGAATGGCGACATTGTAAATTTTTTACTGTTCTTCTGTATCCCTGTACTTGAGTGCACGTGATGATAAAACCTAGTTCTAATTCTTAAGAATATTACACTTACAAAAAAATTGTTCATTCGTTCATTAGGTTGTTGATTCCTGTTCAATTATGAGTCTAATTATAAAATGTTCTGACAAAATCTAATTTGTGGAATCTCCTAGAGGGTGAAATTGTTTTTTTACCAATTCCTGTTGAAAATTGGTAGCACGTTTCACACACTTGCTCAATTCATCAAAGATCAATTTCACCTCATTTGTCTCATTTCTAATTATTTTACCAGGTCACTACATGCAGCAATATCGTGTGTTTGCAAAGATTTTCCTGATTTGATATTTTTACTATTACTTTACAAGGTGTCAACAATAGAAATAGAGGATGAAGGAAATTCTCACTAATGCATTCAGTGTTTGTGCATAAGGTGCACCCTCCTGTAGTTGCTGGAGTAGGCATTCAGCAAATCAGATTCACGTAGATCTGCAACCAAAGTCCACACAGTCACCTTTGCTTCCTTATCCCTTGATACTTTTTGATAAAAAATATCTATCAATCACAGTTTAAAATTTAGAATTCATCCAGCATTAATTGCAGATTGAGAGACAGAATTCTAAACTTCTAGCACGCTTTGGTTCCTCATTTCACTCTCAAAGTCTGGCTCGAATTTGTAAACTGCATACCCTCATCAAAACCCTCAACCAACTGTAATCTGTTATCTCTATTTAACATTTCTATCCTCCTTATTATCTTGCAAACTTCAATTAATTAATCTTTTGGCCTTCCAAAATCAAGAGAATACCATGCTAGTTTATGCAATCTTTTGTCATAAGTTAACTCTTGGAGTCGAGGTAAAGTTCTGGTAAACCTAATTAAAAATCACACAACACCAGGTTATAGTCCTGCAGATTTATTTGGAAGTGCGAGTTTTCAGAGCGCTGCTCCTTCATCAGGTAGGTATTGGAGCATGATCACGGGACACAGAATGATGCAATGTATTGAACAAACCTAGATTGCTGTGAAGTATTTAATCACTTAGAATGGGGCTGCAGGTTTTGATTGATTAATATGTAAATCCCATAACTTCTTTCAAGTCATTTAAGATTTTATATTTTAAAAAATGTCATGATGTGGTTCAAAAAGCACACAATCTGTAGGCAGTCAGTCCATGTAGCTTTTTATAAATTCCTACTTTGGAAATAGAACCAGTCTGACTCAAGATTGGAATACAGATGGATTCTAACCTCACACCTTTAATGCATTGCCTGAGCTGAGACGTCACTTTATATAAAACCTGAAGTTATCCCAGGACTGTGACTTGAAAGAAATTCTGGGATTTATATATTAATCAATCAAAACCTGCATCCCCATTCTAAGTGATTAAAGACTCAACTGTAATCTAGGTTTGTTCAATACATCTCACCATTTGTCTGATACTTTGACCTTTTACTATAAATTCTGTATCCTATGATCCTGCCCCACTAGCTACTGACAAAGGAGCAGCACTCTGAAAGCTTGTACTTCCAAAGACAGCAGTTGGATTACAACCTGGTGTTCTATGACTTTTTTTTTTCAAAGTGACATCTCAGCTCAGACAATGCATGAAAGATGGGAGGTTAGAATCTGTCTGTATCTCAACCTTGAGTCAGAGTCGTCCTATTTCCAAAGTAGGCATGTGATGGACCGACTGTCTACAGATTGTGTGCTTTATGAACAAAATAGAATTTATCTGCAAATGCAGATTTACCCCACAGACATATGTGTGTGTGTATGTGTGAGTGAGTGCTTGTATGCATGAGTGTGATGGAGTCTATGCCTGTGAGAGGGTGTGCATGTGAGTGAGACTGTGAGTGTGTGCATGTGTGTATGAGAGAGGGTCTGTGTGAGTGTGATTATGTGTGTAGTGTGCTTCTGTGTGAGTGTGTAGGAGAGTGTATAGTGTAGTGGGGTCATCGGGAGTGTGACATGAACCCAAGATCCCAGTTGAGGCTGTGCTCATTAGTACTGAACTTGGCTATCAACCTCTGCTCGACGACTCTCTGTGGTCAATATATTCTTCCAGTAGTCTCACCATGGTGCTGCATGGCTGAAGTTGTTTGAATTAGAATTAGAATTAGAGTTCATACAGTGTGGAAACAGGCTCTTCGGCCCAACAAGTCCACTCTGATCCTCCAAAGAGTAACCCACCCAGACCCATTTCCTGAATCTATTATTCTACATTTACCCCCAGTTTTAGTTCACCTAACCCACACATCCCTGAACGCTAGGGCAATTTAGCATGGCCAATTCACCTGACCTGCACATCTTTGGATTGTGGGAGGAAACCGGAGCACCCGGAGGAAACCCATGCAGACACAGGGAGAATGTGCAAACTCCACACTGACAGTCACTGGAATCAAGCCCGGGTCGCTGGCACTCTGAGGAAGCAGTGCTAACCACTGATCCACCATGCCATCTTAATGAATTTTTTGAAGTCAAGCCATGTTACTATTGATAGCATGAAACAAGGAACTAAGTAACTAATATTCTGTTTCTGGTAAATAGCATTACTTCTGCAATGTATGACATTGTATTTTATTCTAATATATCATAGAATCTCTACAGTATGGAAAGGGGCCCTTTGTCGTAACAAGTCCACACCGACCCTCTGGACGGTAACCCACCCAGACCCATTTCCCCTACCCTATATTTACTTTTGACTAATGCACCTAACCTGCACATCCCCTGAACATTATGGGCAATTTAGCATGGCCAATTCACCTAACCTGCACATCTTTGGGTTGTGGGGGGAGACCAGAGCACCCAGAGGAAACCCACACAAACATGGGGAGAATGTGCAAACCCCACACAGTCGCCAGAGGCTGGAATCGAACCCGGGTCCCTGCTGTTTTAAGGTAGCAGTGCTAACCACTGAGCCACCGTGCCTCCTTCCATGGTCATTATTAGACTTTTAATTCCAGATTAGTTATGGAATTCAAATTTTGCCATCTGACATGGCAAGATTTGAACCCGGGTTCCCAGAAGACTACCTGAGTCTTTGAATTACTAGTCGAGCGATAATAACACTGGACTATGGCCAACCCTAATTCTATAGATATAAACATTAGCATTTTTGTTTACATTCCTGTCTTGGGAAAGCAGCCAACATAATCAAAGGCCTCTCCCACCCTAGTTCTGTTGTCTTCCAGCCTCTTCCATTGGGCAGAAGATGCAAACGTTTGAAAATACTTACCAACACATTTAAGAACAACTTCTTCCCCACTGTTATCAGACTTATGATCAGAGCTCTAATATGGTAGGGTTGATCTTTCTCTGTAGCTGTAATATAATAACTTGCATTCTGTTCTGTTACCGTGATGTACTTACGTAAGGATAGCAACTAAAACAATACTTTTCACTATCTCAGTTCATACAGCAATAATAAATCAAATTTTAAAAATGCTTGTAACAGTTCATTAAATTAAGGACCTGTTTTCCTATTCTCCAAAGTTTCCCTGGACCTCCACTATTTCCATCTTTTCACCATTTAGAATGTGGTCTGCAATATCCTTCTTACATCCAAAATATATGGTCTCACATCTGCCTACATTGAAATTTATTTGCTACACTTTTGCTCATTTATTGCATCTATTATCATCTCTTTGTAATTTTATAGTTCCACCTGCACTATTTATATCTTTGTATCATCTGCATATTTTTCTGTCTAATACCTAATTCCCTTACAGTGACATGGTGAATCTTTGAGGCCTCAATAGAAATTTGTACTGGACATCAACTAGTTGTATCCTATCCATTAGAAGGTATGTCCTTTATTCCCAGTCTCTGTCTCCTGTTGTTCAGCAATTTCCTTTTAAATCAGTTCAATAGTTTACTTTCAAATCAATCATTTTTAGATTTAGCTAGCAGTCTCTAATGAGGAACATCATCCAATGTCTTTTGGACATCCAAATATTTGATTTGATTTATTATTGTCACATGTACCTAGATACAGTGAAAAGTTTTGTTTTGTGCGCAAAACAGGCAGATCATACCATACAAAGTGCACTAAGGTAATAGCACAGAGCGAGGAATACAATAGTATGGCAGAAGAGAAGATGCACAGAGAGCGAGATCAACTCTAAATTTAAATTTTACATTTTAACTTTTAAATTTTAAATGAGTAACATCCTAAGACATTCCCAATTCGCCACTTTAGTCACCTCTTCAAAAATTGTACACATGTTTTACAGGTTTGTTGGCTTTATCTCATCAGCTCAAAATGTTCAAGCTGTTCAACAATCTTCCTTAATAGCAGCCACAGAGTATAGCCATAAAGAGCTATGTCGCAATCAAATCAGATTACGCAAAACAAGGACCACCAGTATGTAGGATTCCAGAGATTTCATTTCTCTTGCAGAAAGTGTATGTACTTAATAAAGGTATCTATGGATGTGGACTATCTTCTATCCCTCAAATAACTTTGCTGCTTTGTGGCAAATAATGACCACTCTTGTAGAAAAAGCAGGGAGTGGCTGAAGAGAAGTCTGGTTGCAGTGTGGGGCAGGGATAAAGCACAAAATCACTCCAGCAGGCCAATCATGGAAAAATGTAAGAGCCTGAAGAGAATTTCAGTGGCAAGAGGGAGTGGTCGGTGATAAAATTTGAGGCCAATCCACTCATCAGCTAGCAGACAGTAATCGCCGAGCCATACTGACAAAGTGGAGGAAAGCAAAATGAAGCATAACACATCTTGCAAAAACTCACGAGAAACATTCTAATCAGGTGGTATATTAGATCAACTGGCAATGACATTTTAACAGATATTAGATTTTTCCCGGCTTTGGTCAATTATCAGACAAGGACCAGATTACTGTGCTGCAAACAACAAACAGATACCATTCTTATCAGATGGGACATGGAAGATGAATCTGTCAAAAGTGAGAGTCAATAAAGCCTTCAATTCCTATTTTAGTTGATGACAAAATTCCATCATAGACCAGATGAAGTTTAATTGGTGCAATTAGGAGCCGAGGAGAACTGATATTTATATAAACAACCTACGTTACCTTCACTGATAAGTTACAATATGGAAGATTGAGAAATGAGCTAGTCACTATGTTTTCATCTTCGATGACTGTATCGGCGCTGCCTCGTGCTCCCACGAGGAGGTTGAACAGTTCATCCACTTTACCAACACCTTCCACCCCGACCTCAAATTCACCTGGACCGTCTCAGACTCCTCCCTCCCCTTCCTAGACCTTTCCATTTCTATCTCGGGTGACCGAATCGACACGTACATCTACTATAAACCAACCGACTCCCACAGCTACCTAGACTACACCTCCTCCCACCCTGTCCCCTGTAAAAACGCCATCCCATATTCCCAATT
Source organism: Chiloscyllium plagiosum (assembly GCF_037043375.1). NCBI lineage: Eukaryota > Metazoa > Chordata > Chondrichthyes > Orectolobiformes > Hemiscylliidae > Chiloscyllium > Chiloscyllium plagiosum. The sequence continues at coordinate 20,601,376 of NW_028270152.1, read as the reverse complement.
CCTTCATCTCCGCCGCATCTGCTCCCAGGAGGACCAGTTCTAAAAACCATACAACCCAGATGGCCTCCTTCTTCAAGGACCACAATTTCCCGCCAGACGTAGTCGACGATGCCCTCCACCGCATCTCTTCCACTTCCCGCTCCTCCGCCCTTGAGCCCCGCCCCTCCAACCGCCACCAGGACAGAACCCCACTGGTCCTCACCTACCACCCCACCAACCTCCATGTACAACGTATCATCCGCTGTCATTTCCGCCACCTCCAAACGGACCCCACCACCAGTGATATATTTCCCTCCCCTCCCCTATCAGCATTCCGAAATGACCACTCCCTCCGTGACTCCCTCATCAGGTCCACACCCCCACCAACCCAACCTCCACTCCCGGCACCTTCCCCTGCAACCACAAGAAATGCAAAACTTGCGCCCACACCTCCCCCCTTACTTCCCTCCAAGGGACACTTCCATATCCGCCACAATTCACCTGCACCTCCACACACATCATCTCTTGCATCTGCTGCACCCGATGTGGCCTCCTCTATATTGGGGAGACAGGCCGCCTATTTGCGGAACGTTTCAGAGAACACCTCTGGGACACCCGGACCAACCAACCCAACCACCCCGTAGCCCAACACTTTAACTCCCCTTCCCACTCCACCAAGGACATGCAGGTCCTTGGACTCCTCCATCGCCAGACCATGGCAACACGACGGTTAGAGGAAGAGCGCCTAAACTTCTGCCTGGGAACCCTCCAACCACCAGGGATGAACTCAGATTTCTCCAGTTTCCTCATTTCCCCTCCCCCTACCTTGTCTCAGTCAAATCCCTCAAACTCAGCACCGCCTTCCTAACCTGCTATCATCTTCCTGACCTCTCCGCCCCCACCCCACTCCGGCCTATCACCCTCACCTTGACCTCCCTCCACCTATCGCATTTCCAAAGCCCCTCCCCCAAGTCCCTCCTCCCTACCTTTTATCTTAGCCTGCTGGACACACTTTCCTCATTCCTGAAGAAGGGCTTATGCCCGAAACGTCGATTCTCCTGTTCCTTGGATGCTGCCTGACCTGCTGCGCTTTTCCAGCAACACATTTTCAGCTTTCATCTTTGTTTCCACTGATTCAGTTCCTTTCCATAATTTAGCTTTCCTTCCCTTTTGTTTATTGTAGTCACTTTCTTTTTTGAGTTTTTGCATACTGTCTTTACCATTTGAACCACCATCCTATAGTTTAGAATACTTGATACTAGCCTTTTTAACCTTTCTGCAAGGACTCTGAACCCAGTCTGATTCAGATAGAGTTCATCCCAAAGGTAATTTGCTTCTCTCAATATTAGTGCCAGTTTCCCATGAAATGGATAGCAATTTCACACACAACGCCTTCCTGCATTGTCTATCTAATGCTCATTGTGAAGCCAATTTGCATGTGCCTCTGATTTTTAAATTCTTTATTCCATCATGGCATGTGCGGGTGTCACAAGTTAGACCAAAACTTATTCCCAAACCATAATTTCCCTGGAGAAAGTGGTAGTGAACTGTTGCCTTGAAATTCTTCAATCTTAAGGTAAGGAAGGAGTTCCTGGAATTTGATTCTGTATCCATAGAATTTCATAGAATCCTTACAGTGTGGAAATAGACCCTTCAGCCCAACAAGTCCACATCAAACCTCTGAAGAGTAACCTACCCAGACCCATTCCTCGATATTTATCCCTGACTAATGCACTTAACCTCCACATCCCTGAACACTATGGGCAATTTAGCAGGCCAATACACCTGACCTGCACATCCTTGGATTGTGGGAGGAAACTGGAGCACCCAGAGGAAACCCATGCAGACACAGGGAGAATGTGCAAACACCACACAGACTGTCATAGAATCATAGAGATGTACAGCATGGAAACAGACCCTTCGGTCCAACCCATCCATACCGACCAGATATCCCAACCTAAAATCTAGTCCCACCTGCCAGCACCTGGCCCATATCCCTCCAAACCCTTCCTATTCATATACCCATCCAAATGCTTCATAAATATTGCAATTGTACCAGTCTCCACCACATCCTCTGGCAGCTCATTCCATACACGTACCATCCTCTGTGTGAAAACATTGCCCTGTAGGTCTCTTTTATATCTTTCCCCTCTCACCCTAAACCTATGCCCTCTAGTTCTGGACTCCCTGACCCCAGGGAAAAGACTTTGTCTATTTATCCTATCCATGCCCCTCATAATTTTGTAAACCTCTATAAGGTTACCTCTCAGCCTCCAATGCTCCAGTGAAAACAGCCTCAGCCTGTTCAGCCTCTCCCTGTAGCTCAAATCCTCCAACCCTGGCAACATCCTTGTAAATCTTTTCTGAACCTTTTCAAGTTTCACAACATCTCTCCAATAGGAAGGAGACCAGAATTACATGCAATAATCCAATAGTGGCCTAACCAATGTCCTGTACAGCCGCAACATGACCTCCCAACTCCTGTACTCAATACTCTGACCAAGAAAAGAAAGCATACCAAACGCCTTCTTCACTATCCTATCTACTTGCGACTCCACTTTCAAGGAGCTATGAACCTGTACTCCAAAGTCTCTTTGTTCAGCAATACTCCCTAGGACCTTACCATTATGTGTATAACTCTTGCTAAGATTTGCTTTCCAAAAATGCAGCACCTCGCATTTATCTGAATTAAACTCCATCTGCCACTTCTCAGCCCATTGGCCCATCTGGTCCAGATCCTGTTGTAATCTGAGGTAATCCTCTTCGCTGTCCACTACACCTCCAATTTTGGTGTCATCTGCAAACTTACTAACTGTACCTCTTATGCTCGCATTCTAATCATTTATGTAAATGACAAAAAGTAGAGGGCCCAGCACCGATCCTTGTGGCACTCCACTGGTCACAGGCCTCCAAGTCTGAAAAACAACCCTCCACCACCACCCTCTGTCTCCTACCTTTGAGCCAGTTCGGTATCCAAATGGCTAGTTCTCCCTGTATTCCATGAGATCTAACCTTGCTAATCAGTCTCCCATGGGAAACCTTGTTGAACGCCTTACTCAAGTCCATATAGATCACATCTACTGCATTGCCCTCATCAATCTTCTTTGTTACTTCTTCAAAAAACTTAATTAAGTTTGTGAGACATGATTTCCCACACACAAAGCCATGTTGACTATCCCTAATCAGTCCTTGCCTTTCCAAATACATGTACATCCTGTCCCTCAGGATTCCCTCCAACAACTTGCCCACCACCAACGTCAGGCTCACTGGTCTATAGTTCCCTGGCTTGTCCTTACCACCCTTCTTAAACAGTGGCACCACGTTTGCCAACTCCAGTCTTCCGGCACCTCACCTGTGATTATCGATGATACAAATATCTCAGCAAGAGGCCCAGCAATCACTTCTCTAGATTCCCACAGAGTTCTCAGATACATCTGATCAGGTCCTGAGGATTTATCCACCTTTAACCATTTCAAGACATGCAGCACTTCCTCCTCTGTAACCTAAACATTTTGCAAGATGTCACCATCTATTTCCCTGCAGTCTCTATCTTCCATATGCTTTTCCACAGTAAATACTGATCCAAAATATTAATTTAGTATCTCCCCCATTTTCTGTTGCTCCACACAAAGTCCACTTTGCTGATCTTTGAGGGGCCCTATTCTCTCCCTAGTTACCCTTTTGTCCTTAATATATTTGTAAAAACACTTTGGATTCTCCTTAATTCTATTTGCCAAAGCTATCTCATGTCCCTGTTTTACCCTCTTGATTTCCCTCTTAAGTATACTCCTACTTTCTTTATATTCTTCTAAGGATTCACTCGATCTATCCTATCTATACTTGACATATGCTTCCTTCTTTTTCTTAACCAAACCCTCAATTTCTTTAGTCATCCAGCATTCCCTATACCTACCAGCCTTCCCTTTCACCCTGACAGGAATATACTTTCTCTGGATTCTTGTTATCTCATTTCTGAAGGCTTCCCATTTTCCAGCTGTCCCTTTACCTGCGGACATCTGCCTCCAATCAGCTTTCAAAAGTTCTTGCTTCATACTATCAAAATTGGCCTTTCTCCAATTTAGAAATTCAACTTTTAGATCTGGTCTATCCTTTTCCATCACTATTTTAAAACAAATAGAATTATGGTCGCTGGCCCCAAAGTGCTCCCCCACTGACACCTCAGTCACCTGCCCTGCCTTATTTCCCAAGAGTAGGTCAAGTTTTGCACCTTCTCTAGTAGGTACATCCACATACTGAATCAGAAAATTGTCTTGTACACACTTAAGAAATTCCTCTCCATCTAAACCTTTAACACTATGGCAGCCCCAGTCGATGTTTGGAAAGTTAAAATCCCTACCATAACTACCCTATTATTCTTACAGATAGCTGAGATCTCCTTACAAGTTTGTTTCTCAATTTCCCTCTGACTATTGGGGGGTCTATAATACAATCCCAATAATGTGATCATCCCTTTCTTATTTCTCAGTTCCACTCAAATAACTTCCCTGGATGTATTTCCGGGAATATCCTCCCTCAGCACAGCTGTAATGCTATCCCTTATCAAAAATGCCACTCCCCCTCCTCTCTTGCCTCCCTTTCTATCCTTCCTGTAGTATTTGTATCCTGGAACATTAAGCTGCCAGTCCTACCCATCCCTGAGCCATGTTTCCATAATTGCTATGATCCCACGTGAGTCTGGAATTTAACCAGGGTCCCTGGTGCTGCGAGGCAACAGTGCTAACCACTGAGCCACCATGCCACCACTGTATCAGTGAAGGAATGGCTGTACAGTTCCAAGTCAGGATGATGACTGGCTTTGAGGGAAACTTGCAAGTGGTGGTGTTCCCCTGCATTTGCTGCATCTCTCCTTTTAGGCAGTAGAGGTCTCAGGTTTGAATGGTGCTGTGAAACAACACTTGGTGTGTTACTGCTATGCATCTTGTAGCTGGTACGCATGGCTGCCACTATGCATTGGCAATGAATGTAGGTGCTAATCAAGTGGGCTGCTTTACCCTGGACGGTGTCCAACTTCTTGACTGTTATTGAACCAGGTAAGTGGACAATGCTCCATCGCACTTCTACTTATGCCTTGTTAAAGCTGGACAAACTTTGGGGAGCCAAAAGAATGAATATTCACTGTAGAACTCCTCACCTTTGATCTACTTCTGCAGACACAGTATTCACATGGCTGCTTTATGGCTATCATAGTCCAATTTCTGATTCATGATAACCCCCACAATATTGATAGTGGGGAATTCAATGATGGCAATGCCATTGAACTTGAAGGAGCGATGACTAGATTTGTTCTTGTTGTAATTGATCATTGTCTGGCACTTGAGTGGCATAAATATTCCTGATGAAGGGCTTTTGTCCGAAATGTTGATTTTCCTGCTCCTCGGATGCTGCCTGATCTGCTGTGCTTTTCCAGCACCACACTCATGACTTGTCACTACCAGCCCAAGTCTGAACCTTCTCCAGGTCTAGCTGCTTGTGAACACGGGCTGCTTCACTTTCTGAGTAGTCACACACAGCTGTGAACATCTTCACTTTTGCCCTTGTGATGTAGGGAATGTCATTGAAGCAACTGAAAATGATTAGGCCTCCGACTTTACCCTCCCAAAACATCTTCAATCATGTCCTGGAGCTGAGATAATTGACTTCCAATAATCACAACCATCTTCCTTTATGCCATGTATGAAACAAACCCACAGAGCATTCTCCCTCCAACCCCAAACCCCTCCCCCCCCTCTGAATTCCCTGTGTCCCCTCCAGTTTTGATAGAGCTCCTTGGTGCCATATTCAGTCAAATTTTGGCGTGGCATGAAGGGCAGTCACTTTGACCTCCCCTCTGAAGTTCAGCTCTTTTGTCCATTTTGGAGCAAGTCTCTAATGAAATCAGGATGCAAGTGGCCAAGTTGAACCCAATCTGAATGTTAGTGATCAGGTTATTACTTTGGTAGTGTTTTGGACCAGACCGACTCCGCCTCAAAATATTCAGGAGATAGTCTAGACCCCAACTTTTTATTTATTTTAAAGGTAAATGTAAAGATGCTGTGTTCCAGATGTAATTCAATTGGCCAAACTATTTGATATTAAGCTAAATGTAATTTATTCATACACTATAGTTAAAATACAACAAAATAGAATAAAATTGACTTAGCTGTATCTCTCCCTGTTACTAATGAACTGTTTCAATATAATAACATCCCATAAACACACACTTGGCAAAGGCAAAGTCAATAAAATAGATTGTCTCACATGCAATTCTAGCAACCCAGGAGGAATAACATCAAGAAAAGACTCAGACAGTGTAGCAGGGAGAGATATACTGCAGTTTCCAAACTCTCCAACAACTGCTGAGAGCTGAAACTCAAAATCCTGGTTCTGTGGGAGCTTGGCTACACCCATTCAGACTGCTTCTATTGTTCCAAATTTTAAAAAAAACCCAAGGCCTCATAAGCTGTTTACTTTATTGATTTGGAGTGTACTAGTGTACCTCTGACTCAGCCTTTCTTCATTTAAAAAAAAACAGGAAAAAATACGCCTCTTAAAGCCATAGAATTGTCGCACAAGTGCCATTAAGAGCACTGCTGATGACCCTTACATTATTTTACTGGTGATCTGGAAATAAACTGATAGTCAATGATTGGCCAGGTTTGATTTGTGATGCCTTTTGTACATAGAATAGAATTGGAAAATTTTCCACACTGTTGGGTAGATGCCAATCTTGTAGCTGCACTGGAATAGCTTGGCTAGGGTGGGTGGCAAATTCTGGAACATGTCTTAAATGTTATGACCAGAATGTTGCCAGTTGTATTTTCAGCTATTTGTGATATCATACGGAGTAAATCCAATTGGTTGATGTTTAGCATCTGTGGTGCTGGGAACTTGAGGAGAAGATTCTAACCTTTGAGGTGCTGCTTGTTATTTAACTGCTATTTAACTGGTACTCTCCAAACAGGATCTTTACCTTCTCGTCCCTGTGTTGCTGGTCTCAATTACTCAGATATTCTTCTCCTTCTCTAATATCCTCACAGGCTAGTTCATGATGTCTCTCACCTGGGCACCAGGCTGCTCTTTTACTAACCATTATCCTTATCCTCATAGACAGAAGGAACATTGAACCAGTTGAAAAGTATCTGTCTTTGCATAATTTCAGCCTTTACCTTAACTGGGCTCCCTGTACTCTGTGCAATATCAGTCACACCAACTTGAATCTTTTCATGAGGTATTGTCTCAATGTGAAGCAGATTGCCCAGATATTGTTACCATCTTTGTACCAAAGCCTCTCCAAATTATACTCCAACTGAATGACTCTGAACTAAAGAGATTTGAGACAGAGATATCTACTGCACACTCTGGACAGCTTCACTGTCACATGTTGTAGTCCAAATGTACAAATTTCACTGTCTTTTTTTTTAGCCTATGTGATTTATAACTACAATTTAGTTTCTTGCATTTCTTTTTCTTCTTCCAATTACCATTCTCATCCAAGCACTGAACATTGGAAAACGTTTTTTAAGTACTGTATTTGCTGCCTTTAGGTAACATGAACTTTTGCATGTATTGGAAACAAAACAACACTTTCTTCTCCGTCAACACGAAATTCCTAATTATACCAAATCCCTGATTTTAGCACTCTGTTCACAAGACAATCTGTTCTGGGTCATTCTGGTGTTATGAGGTTATGTTGAGGTTTTTGTCAGTACATTCTGGGATGTGGGTGTTGCTGGCTGGGCCATCATTTGTTGCCCATCACCACTTGCCCTTGAGAAAGTGATGACCAGTTGCCATTTTGACCCACTGCAGTCCATTCAGAGTTGTTATGTCCACAGTGAAGTTAGGAAGGGAGAACCAGGATTTTGCTCTAACAAGGGGTGGCACAGTGGCTCAGTGGTTAGCACTGTTGCCTCACAGCACCAGGGACCCGGCTTCGATTCCAGCCTCAGGCGACTGTCTGTGTGGAGTTTGCACATTCTCACCATGTCTGTGTGGATTTGCTCTGGTTTCCTCCCACAATCCAAAGATATGCAGGTTCGATGGATTGGCCATGAGAAACTGTGCATAGTGTTTAGGGATGTGTAGGTTAGCCATGGGAAATGGAGGGTTACAGGGATAGAGTAGGTGGATGGGTCTGGGTGGGATGATCTTTGAAAGGTCAGTGTGGACGTATTTGGCCGGAGAGCCTGTTTCCACACAGTAGGGATTCTATTCTGTGTAAAAAAAAACTGAAGGAACAGTGATGCAGTCCAATAACAATTACTGTTATGGTCTCAATTCCAAGTGTCACTGATGGTGTGTACTATTTGTTCACGCAATGGGACTTAACTATTATGCTATGTCTTATGACCATTCTTACCTTTCAGTGTGTAGTGAATAAAGGAAAAACATAATTTTCTGGAAACAGCAAACATAGGCTTTACAAGGTCACCCAGGCATGCAATCAAACATACCACCAACTACACCCCCTCCCCCCAACCCATTGGTGTTACTTTCTGTGAAATGGGATAGTTAATAGAGATGATAAAAGTATTGCCTCCTCAGGTGGAGAGCCAGCAATAGTTCTGTGTCAACCTCCTTGCTGGGAAGACCCATTGGCGTAATTGATTTAATTCTGTTGAGCTAAGTGACTGAATGGCAAAGACCCCCAGGAGCTGTCACCCCTCAAGAGCCACAAGCTAACCAGCGACTGACAGCTGTTATTTGGTTGGCAGTGCCAGAGGGATTGGCAGCTGCCCCCAGCAAACCACTCGCCAGCAGCCCAGGAAAGACTCAGGTGATTGGAGGTTACAGAGTGGGAATCACGGCAGAGTGAAGGGTGTCAGCAACAAAGAAAGGGGTGGTTCTCAATGGGGTGTCCCACCCCTATGTCTGGTACATCGATCAGCCACTGGGTATCATTGAACCAGCGAACACCTCCAGCCCAGAAGTTTGCAGGCAAACCCCGTGGGTTTAGTTTTCAGGCCTTCTGCAAGGTGGTCCCCTACTGCTGCTGGGTGAATATATCCTGGATGAATATTAATCCACCACTTAAGGACCTCAATTCACAGCAGAGTGTGGTAGGGCTGTCTGTTAATGTGGATCCATCCTGGAAGGAGGTAGGGAGACATCTGGTTAATTGTGCCCCCTCCCCCCCAACCGCCACTCCACCCCCACAGCCAATGCCCTCCACCACACATACCTCTGGGGCGAGGATTAAATTCTACAAGAAATCTATTCAAATAGGTGCTTTGGCACTGCAACAGGTCATTTTGAAGATTTATTTCCCCACTGTGGCAGATGATTTAACAAGATTCAATTTGTGCCAGAAAGCAAACAATTGAAGAGTGTTTGTATGAGGTAAGGAGTAGAGAATCTTTGGATCTCACCATTTCTGTTATAGCATTCTGCTCTTCAGTGTTTGCTGTGTGTGTGGGTGCTGTGTACCTTTCTCCAGTTTCTATTTTCCAATTTTCACTCTGCTCCCGCATTCTTTCCAGGTGAACACCAGACCAGGAATTTTCAATGATTGCCAACGCAGAAGATGAAGCGGATTCCAACTTCCAAATGCGGAAATCCAGCTATCATGTGGAGAGGCAGGTTTTGGATGAGGAGTACTTGGAGGTGGTGGCACAATGGTCAAAGAAATCTGAACTCTCCCTGAAAGATAAACTGAAAGAAAATCTGAGGTAAGTAGCCTTTTTCTTAACTGTTCACAATGTGTTCCAACTCTGTGTCTGCCAAGAAATTTGAGCTCAACAGTTCTCTTTTGATTGAAATTCATCTGTGTGAATGCATTAGAAAGTGTAGCGTTGTACACACAAATATTTTCCAGTATATTGAACATAAAGATGAAATAAAGAAATACCTGCATTTTTGACACCAGGAGTTCCTAAAGTGCTTTATGGCCAATGAATTAGTTTTTGAAATTGAGTCAATGTAGGAACCACAACAGTCAATTTGCACGCAGCAATTTCTCACAATCACACTATGATAATGACCAGATAATCAGTCATGTTGGTTGAGGGATAATGGAAAAAAGATCCTGGCTCTTCTTCAAAAAGATTGCCCTTGATCCACCCTTCAGAAACAGCTGGGGTCTGAGTTTAATCTTTCATCTGAAAGCCAACGCTAATGGCTGAGCATTCCAAACCACTCAGGGAAAGAGGTGAGAGAACAGGCAGAATAGTAAATATGGCCATTAGAAATAGGAGCAGGAGTAGGCTATTCAGTCCCTAGAGTCTGATCTGCCATTCAATAGGATCAGGGCTGATCTGATGCTCCTCAGGTCCACTTCTCTGTCCTTTCCCCAGAACCCTCAATTCCCTGCTGCAATCTATCTATCTCAGCCTTAAATAAAAAAAAGGACTCTGCCCCCACATCTCTCTGTGACAAGGAGTTTCGAAGACTCAATCGTCTGAGGGAAGAAATTCCTCCTCATTTCAGTCTCAGATCAGTGCTCCTTTATTGCGAGACCATGCTCTCTGGTCCTGGACACTTCATCACCTCAGCATTTACCTTGTCCAGCCCCTTAAGAAAGCTGTATGTTTCAATGAGATTATCTCTCATTCTTCTAAATTCCATTGAGTAGAGTTGAAACCTGTTTAATGTTTGCTCATAAGACAGTCCTTCCATACTGGAGATTATCCTAGTGATCCTTCTCTGAACTGCCTCCAATGAAATAATAGCGTTTCTGAAATCAGTGGACCAAAACTGCTCACAAGACTCCAGATGTGGTCTCACCAGTACTTTGTGCAATTGCAGTAAAGCTTCCCTACTCTTATGCTCCAACCTATTTCAAATAGGGGTGAACATTCCGTTAACCTTCCTGATTACCTGCCGCACCTGTGTTGCAGCTTCCTGCAGTTTTTCTCCATTTAAATAGTGAGGTATGGCATCTGGAGGTGAGCCCAGAATCTGACATCGTTTATTGCCATCCGTAATTCATTTGGCAGCTCAGACACCTGCCAAGAGCCAGTAGAAACTTGCATGTAGCCAATTAAGGGCACAACCTGCTTCCACTCTATGACCCACACAGGACTCTCCTCTCCCATCCACTCCCTGAATCTCTATGGTCACCCTTTGAATGAGCCAGCATCTCTATAGTCAAAAGAACTGTCAACAATTTATTTGCCTGTCAACAATTGAGCAATGGCTGCTTTGGGAATGTATTGGAAGAGGCAGGGGAGGAGGATTGCAAGGTGTTGGTATAAAGTTGGTGAAGGTGTGCCTAGAAATACATTTCTACCGGAGCTTTCACATTTGGCAGCAAGTTGGGAAACTGATTTGATTCAAGGCTGAAGCATCACCACAGTTTTGAGGGAGTAGTACATTGTCAGAGACATTCTTCAGGGATGGAATTAGGCTGAGGATTGTTCAGGGAGAGAGTATTCTACTGAGCATTCATTCTCACTCAACAGATTAATCACCAATTTATCTAAATGCTTGATGTAAATGAATCGCTTGTTGTGTATATCAACAAAACAGCAAATACACTTTACAAATAGTTGGCTGTAACGTAATTCAGAACTTCCTGAGGTCATGAACAGCATACTTGTTAATGTGTCTTTTTCCTTCTATGAAGATAAAGCACAAATTTTAGAAACCTGAGGCTTGTGGAAATGTAAAGCAGATTCAGACTCATTAACTCACTATGTATCTCAAGCACTTCTTAATAGTGAGAAGTTTGCTTCAGCTAGAACATTCATAGCTGGAGAATTAGTATGGATGTGAATTTATACCTGCACAAAGCAAGATCATCGGTTTTAAATATTGCATGAATGTAAATGAAACCATTTTTCTTTATTTGTCTTTAAAGTCTTGCTGCTAGGTGATTATCAGACTTCTAAATCCAAATAGGTCCTGGCTCAAATTTCAAGAATGTTTCAATTGTTAAAGCCCTTTGGTAATCCAATTATTCTTTCTTGTGATTTGTGGGCACATTTTTAAAATACTGTTGCCTTTTCAATGGGAAATGTTTGATAGAATGGAATAGGGCATAAAATAAAACATATTTCACTTTTCAAAGATTAAGTTTCCTGACATATGTTGAGCTTCATGCTATTCTTTCACCTTCCAGGCCTTTATTGAAACTTAATGCAAGCTGCAGGGTTAAAAGCATCTTTGCCAATGACGCCTTCATTCTGTGAATAAATTTTTAAAATTCGAGGACATATTCTCGAATGAACGGGGAAGAAGGAAATGTTTGTAATTATTTCAACACACTGTACCTTTACCTATAGTCGATCCAGGTGACTGACTAAATAAAATATTTTATAATGCAATCCTTTTTCTTTACATCGTTTCTTAATTAAATCAGTTTCAAAGTTACATTATCTTGGCAGAAAGCATGCAGTGAACAAACAATTCCTACTTGAAGATAAAAATTGAAGGGAGGTTTACCTGACTTATTATTGTTAAACTTCTAGTTTGACTGAAGAGTACCGCGCAGGAGTAGTCAGTAATCCAGCTACTGAGCAAGAACAATGAATCTACATACCCAAAATAAAGCAGAGAAATAGAAATCAGAACTTGGACAGACAGTAAATTGCAGCGGATTCACATGTTATCAGGACTGGAGGGTTTGAGTTATAAGGAGAGGTTGAATAGGTTGGGACTTCTTTCACTAGAGCATATGAGGTTGAGGGGTGACCATATAGAGGTTTATAAAATCATGAGAAGCATGGATAAGGTGAACAGCAAAGGTCTTTTCCCTAGGGTGGGGGGGTTCAAAACCAGGGACTTATTTTTAAGGTGAGAGGGGAGAGATTTAAAATGGACCTGAGGGGCATTTTTTTCCTCACAGGGTGGTTTATATATGGAATGAACCATCAGAGGAAGTGATAGATGCAGGTACAGTTACAAGATTTAAAAGACATTTGGACAGGTACATGAATAGGAAATGTTTGGAAGGTTGTGGGCCAAATGCAGGCACATGGGAGTAGTTTAGTCCGGGGAAAATTGATCAGCATGGATTAGTTTTACCGAAGGGTCTGTTTCCATGCTGTATGACTCTATGACTCAAAGGTGGTATATTATGGTAAATTTTTAATTGTACTGCAAATGACAATGCTGTTTGACTAACATCATGGTAAGTTCTGCCAATCGGGATATAAAGGACTGCTCCTTGGAGAAGCTATGACATTTTCCATGAACTCTCCAGTGACCAAGCAGTGCTTTAGTGATTATTCTTCGTGATAATAGTATATGTTTAAAATATTAATCTGTACTTAGTAAAAGCATAAGTAGTAAGAATAAGAGTTGGTTATTCACCCTTCAAGCCTTTCCTATCATTCAACTCTATGGTTGATGTGACCCAGGCCTCAAATCCTCTTTCATGCTGGCTCATCAGTATGCTGACCTCCCTGACATTTCAAAAATCTATCCACCCCTCTCTTTAAATACTTTCAGTGATCTAGCTCCTACAACGATGCTCTGGGGGAAGATATTCCTTTGCATCTCTGTTTTAACTGAGTGCCCCCTTATTGTGTGATTACGTCTCCAAGTTCGAGATTCCCCACAATAATGGAAACATCTTCTTAACATCTACCCCCTCAGAATCTTGAACGTTTCAGTAAAATTGCTCCTTCTTGAAACTCTAATGAATAAAGTCCTAACCATTTAAGTCATTCTTGATAAGCTAACCCTTCCATCACTGGGATTAACCTAGGACCTTATTTTCAATACCAATTGGTCTCCAATACCAATATATCCTTTCTTTCTTCAATATGGGGAACAAAGGTGTACATGTCTCACAGAGAATTTGGTATATTTCGAAGGTAATGTAACCAGTTATTAAATAGTAAGTAATATATTTTTTGTTAAAATTACACCTTATTTCTGCTTAAAATTAATCAGATGTCTAGCATGTGCATGTGAAGTCATTCTCAAGAAATTCTGCTGTTGCAAATTAACTGGAAGTAATAAAAAGAGTTTTAAGAGGTGTTTGGGTGAGGTCCTAGATTTGTTAGAGAGATGGGTTGCATCTTCACAGCAGAGGATTAAATATTTATATACATTTATTATACATTTATATACTTCTTTACATTTACATAAATGATTTGGATGTGAGCATATTGGTACAGTTAGTAAATTTGCAGATGACACCAAAACTGGAGGTGCAGCGGACAGCGAAGAAGGTTATGTCAGAGTAGATCAGAATCGTGATTAAATGAGCCAATGGGCTAAGGAATGGCAGATGGAGTTTAATTTAGATAAATGCAAGGTGCTCCATTTTGGAAAAACAAATCAGAGCAGAACTTATGCACTTAATGGTAAGGTCCTAGGGAGTGTTGCTGAACAAAGAGACCTTGGAGTGCAGGTTCATAGTTCTTTGAAAGTAGAGGCGCAGGTAGATATGATAGTGAAGAAGGCGTTTGGTATGCTTTCCTTTATTGGTCAGGGTATTGAGTACAGGAGTTGGGAGGACATGTTGCGGCTGTACAGGACATTGGTTGGGCCACTTTTGGAATATTTCGTGCAATTCTGGTCTCCTTCCCATCAGAAGATGTTGTGAAACTTGAAAAGGTTCAGAAAAGATTTACAAGGATGTTGCCAGGGTTGGATAATTTGAGCTATAGGGAAAGACTGAATAGGCTGGGGCTGTTTTCCCTGGAATGTCGGAGGCTGAGGGGTGACCTTATTGAGGTTTATGAAACCATGAGGGGCATGAATAGGATAAATAGACAAAGTCTTTTCCCTGGGGTGGGGAGTCCAGAACTAGAGGGCATAGGTTTAGGATGAGAGGGAAAAGATATAAAAGGGACCCAAGGAACAATTTTTTCACTCAGTGGGTGGTGCATGTATGGAATGAACAGTCAGAGGAAGTGGTGGAGGCTGGTACAATTGCAGCATCTAGATGGGCATATGAATAGGAAGGGTTGAGAGGCATATAGGCCAAGTGCTGTCAAATGGGACTAGATTAGGTTAGGATATCTGGTCAGCATAGACGAGTTGGACAAAAGGATCTGTTTCAGTGTTGTACTTCCCTATGATTCTATGACTCTAAAACAGAAAATGTGACATATGTCTGACAAGGCCCTTGAGGAATATAAAGGAAGCAGAAAAAACTTAAGCAAGGAATTAGGAGGTCAAAAGGGGGCCATGAAATGTCCTTTGCAAGTAGGATTAAGGAGAATACCAAAGCTTTTATATGTTTATTAGGAGCAAGAAGGTAGCACATCCACTCCAGGACAAAGAAGCAATTTATGCTTTTAGCCAGAGGAAATGGGTAACGTCCGTAATGAGTACTTCACATCTGTATTCACCAAGGAGAAGGACATGGATGATGGTAAGATTAGAGAGGAGTGCAGTCGGTTCTGCAATGACGTGGTAGTTCTATTCTCATGCACCCCGTGACATAAGAAAATCATATAATAGCAGCACCATTTAAACCATTGGGGCCAGAGTCGCATATAACATATGCACTTTAAAAGGTTGCACTTTAGAAACAGTGTCCCCAATTGATCAGTCGCGTTATAGTGAATTTGCAATAATGAAACACACATGACAGCAGAACGACCTGAATATTTGGTATTCCGGAGCATGTCGATATTAAGAAGGAGGAGATGGTGTTTTGAAAAACATTAAAGTAGATCAGTGCCCAGGGCTAATGAGATCTGCCTACTGAGGAAGGAAAGGGAGAAGATTCTTAGGGCCTTGACAGCAATCTTTGTATCCTCTTTAGCCACAGATGAGGTCCCAGAAAACTGGACAATGACCAGTGTTGTTCTTTTGTTTAAGAAAAGTAATAGGGACAATCCAGGAAATGATAGGCCGTTGAGCCTTAAATCAGTGGGAGAGCAATTATTGGAGAAGTTTCATTAAGGACAGGATTTACTCACATTTGGAATTTAATATAATTATTTGGGATTGGGGGGTTGTGGGGGGGGGTCTTTTGCCCCACAAATTTGATTGAGTCTTTTGTGGAAGTGACAAATTGGAAGTGATGATTGATAAGGGAAGAGCAGTGGATGCAGTCAACATGGATTTCACTAAAGCATTTGAAAAGGTCCCTCGTGGTGATCTGGTCAAAAACATTAAGTCACATGGGATCCATAGTGAGTTGGCAGGTTGGATTCAAAATTGGCTTGGACTTAGAAGACAGGTGATAGTTATGGACAGGTATTTTTTAACTGGAGGTCTGTAACCATTGATCTGCAGGAATCAGTGCAGGGAGTTCTGTTGTTTGCAATATATATAAACATTATTTGGGTGAAAATGCAGATGATCTCAATAGTAAGTTTTCAGATGAAATAGAAATTGGTGGAGTTGTGGGTAGTGACAAAAGTTGTCAAATGATACAGCAGGATATAGATCAGTGGGAAAGATGGGCAGAGAAATGGCAGATGGAGTTTAATCCGGGCAAGCGTGAGGTGATGCATTTTGGAGGTCAAATGCAAGAGGAAAGTATGCAGTAAATGGTGGGACCTTTAGGAGCATTGATTCTATCCCTTTGGATACAATCTTGCATGCTTGCCTTCATCAGTCAGGACATTGAGTCATGTTGCAGCTATATAAACTTTTAGTTGTGGTAACTATGCTATATGAAGGATGTGAGCTTTGAACAGGGGGCAAAAGAGATTTACCAGGTTGTTGCCTGGATTGGAGTGCATTAGCTATAAGGAAAGACTGGACAAACTTGGATTGTTCTGCGAGAGCTTCAGACACTGAGGGGCAAATTGATGGAAGTATATAAAGTTATGAGAGGCATGGATAGTATGGATAGTTGGAGTCATTTTCCCAGGGTGGAAATGTCAAATACTAGAAGCCATAATGAGAGAGGGAAGGTTTAAAGGACATGTGTCAGGCATTTATTTAATATGGAGGATGGTAGGTGTCTAGAAAGCACTGCCAGAGGAGGTGGTCGAAGCAGACATGATAGTGACATTTAAGTGGCATTTAGACAGACATGTGAACAGGTGGAGAGTAGAGGAATATGGACCAAGAGCATGCAGCTGGGATCAGTTTAGAATGGCATCATGGCTGGCACAGACATGATGGGTCAAAGAGCCTGTTCTTGCGCTGTTCTGTTCTATATTCTATGTTTCTATCTGCTGCTCTGTTTGCCTGGTGACTTAGTCTCCAAGGTAAATGCAGTATCAGCATCTGAAGGTGGCCCAGAGGATCAGATCCAGTGGTGGAGCCTCTTGCATTGGTGCTGTGATATTGGTTCAGCCCTTCCTTATTGACTAGGTAGGTCTAATGCAAGAGTAAGAAAACAGATTACAGAGGAGGAAGTGCTGCATGTCTTGAAATGGATAGAGGTGGATAAATCCCCAGGACCTGATCAGGAGTACCCGAGAACTCTGTGGGAAGCTAGAGAAGTGATTGCTGGGCCTCTTGCTGAGATATTTGTATCATCGATAATCACAGGTGAGGTGCCGGAAGACTGGAATTTGGCAAACGTGGTGCCACTGTTTAAGAAGGGTGGTAAGGACAAGCCAGGGAACTATAGACCAGTGAGCCTGACGTTGGTGGTGGGCAAGTTGTTGGAGGGAATCCTGAGGGACAGGATGTACATGTATTTGGAAAGGCATGGACTGATTTGGGATAGTCAACATGGCTTTGTGTGTGGGAAATCATGTCTCACAAACTTGATTGAGTTTTTTGAAGAAGTGACAAAGAGGATTGATAAGGGCAGAGCAGTAGATGTGATCTATATGGACTTCAGTAAGGCCTTTGACAAGGTTCCCCATGGGAGACTGATTAGCAAGGTTAGATCTCTTGGATACAGAACTGGCTCAAAGGTAGGAGACAGAGGGTGGTGGTGGAGGGTTGTTTTTCAGACTGGAGGCCTGTGACCAGTGGAGTGCCACAAGGATCAGTGCTGGCCCCTCTACTTTTTGTCATTTACATAAATGATTAGGATGCGAGCATAAGAGGTACAGTTAGTAAGTTTGCAGATGACACCAAAATTGGAGGTGTAGTAGAAAGTGAAGAGGATTACCTCAGATTACAACAGGATCTTGACCAGATGGGCCAATGGGCTGAGAAGTGGCAGATGGAGTTTATTTCAGATAAATGCGAGGTGCTGAATTTTGGGAAAGCAAATCTTAGCAGCACTTCTACACTTAATGGTAAGGTCCTAGGGAGTGTTGCTGAACAAAGAGACCTTGGAGTACAGGTTCATAGCTCCTTGAAAGTGGAGTCGCAGGTAGATAGGATAGTGAAGAAGGCGTTTGGTATGCTTTCCTTTATTGGTCAGAGTACTGAGCACAGGAGTTGGGAGGTCATGTTGCGGCTGTACAGGACATTGGTTAGGCCACTGTTTGAATTTGGCGTGCAATTCTGGTCTCCTTCCTATCGGAAAGATGTTGTGAAACCTGAAAGGGTTCAGGAAAGATTTACAAGGATGTTGCCAGGGTTGGAGGATTTGAGCTAAAGGGAGAGGCTGAACAGGCTAGGGCTGTTTTCCCTGGAGCGTTGGAGGCTGAGGGGTGACCTTATAGAGGTTTACAAAATTATGAGGGGCATG
The DNA here is from genome assembly GCF_037043375.1 of Chiloscyllium plagiosum. Lineage (NCBI taxonomy): Eukaryota > Metazoa > Chordata > Chondrichthyes > Orectolobiformes > Hemiscylliidae > Chiloscyllium > Chiloscyllium plagiosum. Next base: position 20,582,943 of record NW_028270152.1, on the reverse strand, counting down.
GATAGGGTAAATAGGCAAAGTCTTTTCCCTGGGGTGGGGGAGTCCAGAACTAGAAGGCATAGGTTTAAGGTGAGAGGGGAAAGATATAAAAGAAACCTACGGGACAACTTTTCACACAGAGGGTAATACGTGTATGAATGAGCTGCCAGAGGAAGTGGTGGAGGCTGGTACAATTGCAACATTTAAGAGGCATTTGGATGGGTTTATGAATAGGAAAGGTTTGAAGGGATATGGGCGGGGTGCTGGCAGGTGGGACTAGATTGTGTTGGGATATCTGGTTGGCATGGACGGGTTGGACTGAAGGGTCTGTTTTCCATGCTGTACATCTCTATGACTCTATGACTGTGTTGTGAGGGGAAGGGGGGTGGTTTGGGAAGTCAAACAACTATAGGCACACGATCTGCTGTTTGCCCATCATACCAAATAGTGAAATGTAGGTGAACTAGGAGTTGGGAATGAGTGTGAAGCAGGCACATTCTGCCTTCCTCAATGTTCTTAGCAATACTGGGTGTCAGGGCCTTCATAGCTACAAGATGTTGAAAGCCACCTCCTCCACTGGACTCAGGGAATGCAAGCATTCCAGGTCAGTTGCTGATCCTGCTGTGCTCACTTTCCTTATGTGTCTTGTTAATCAGAAGGGAGAACATCAGAGCTTGTATAGTGCTGTGTTTGGGTCATGTACCTGCAATAGTTGATTAGCTGGCAGTATGTGGAGGCAATAAGGTATGTTTATGAGACTTGCAGGATTGAAAAATGTGTGAGGATGAGGTAGAATATTTGCATATTAGATGTGAATCATAATTGCCAAGGATTAGGGTCAGGGGAGTAATTGGGTGTGTGAAGCACTCTGCAACATTACAGGTTTGTATTATGAGTGGTGTTTATTCATTCATTCATTTATTTGTGGGATATGGGCATCACTGGATAGGCCAGCATTTATTGCCCATCCCTAATTTCCAAGGGGACAATTAAGAGTCAACAGCATTGCTGTGAATCTGGAATGATATTTAGGCTAGGACAAGGGTGGATTTCACATTTAGGACATTAGTGAACCAGATGGGTTTTTCCAACAATCGGCAATGGCTTCAAGATCATCATTGGGCTCTTAAATCCTATGTTTATTGAAGTTCATTCCATCATCTACCATGACAAGATTTAAACCCATGTCTTCAAAATATTCTCTGGGTCCCTGGATTAATAGCATAGCACATCACTGGGCCTCCTGTGAGGTGTTGTAAGATTGATTTAGTGACCTGCACAACCTGCAAGAGGTTATTAGCTTTCCTGCAAGCCCAAGCATTGGGAATTGATGTCCATAGTCATCTGTTCCCATTATGTTCTGAAGATGGTTCTAGATGGTTTTCTGATTGCCCACAGAACTGTGGCAATGTTTCTCCTCCCCACCTCTATCATCCATGCCTTCAGCATTTCATGAATGATCCTGAATTCCTCTCTCTGCCTTTTTGTTTCATTTGTTATGCTTTAAATTGCAAAAGATATCTTCCTATGCAACTTTGCTTTCAAAAGCGGCAGACTATGCTATTAGCACAATACTGCAGAATTTCTCTGCATAGCTAAAATGTAGCCAACTCCAAGGCAGACACTCAGTCCATCACCACAGTCATGGTAGTGAGGTGGGAGCACTAAATTCCAACCTCCTACAAAACAAACTGGCAGCTCCGAATCCCCTTAAAAAACAGAACAAAATCATTTTCAGCTATTAATATCCTAAGAGGTTAACAGGATACAATACCAAAGCATCAAATAGAGAGCAAAGGTATTTCTAATATCTATCATGGAAAACATGAATAAAGTTAAGTAAGTGGTTATCAAAATACTGTAATAAAATGTTATTTCACTGTTGTAAAGTTACATCAGTAATAAATACACTTCTTACCAGCAGAGAAGTCAGATTAATAATTGATTACAGTGCTTCAATATTTCTCCTCTCTAATCTTTGGTACAACAGTCCTCAGTTTCCTTGAATGTATCTTTTTCACACTGAGGTAAGCCACAGCTATTTTACATCATGTTCCCAGTGAAATCTTCTTTGCTTGTGCCTGAGATCTAGTCAAGTGAAGGGTCAACATTTTTAAAAAGAGTCATTTACTTCATTGACATTTGTTGGGTATTCCTTTTGCGGAGGAGATGTTATGTTTGCCCACACAAAAAATAGTTGCACTTCACAAAGCTCTGTTTTTAAACTTATACTGGGGATATAAAAATAAATAGTGGAAGTAAAGGCACAGAATGTATCAAATGAAAGATCTTTTGTAATATCTATTTTCCAAAGTATGAGATAATGATCCCTGTTCTCAAATTAAAGAGCTCAGCCTAGAAGTTAGAATCTTCTATCAGCTAACATCTTTATATTTTTGTGTCATCCTTTAACATTGAAAATGCTTACGTAAGTGTTTAAATTGGAAGTCCAGGATGTAAATGTTTATCTGTCACAATATAGTTGACCGTTTTATTAGTATTTGGTGCCACAAGGCAAAATTGTAAAGTACCCCTCTCAGCTGTTGCCATCTAGTACACTATATGAAATACATTTCATCAACTAATGGTGGGTAATGCCAGACACACACTTTTATCCTTTAAATTTTCTGTTGTCACATTTCATTTATGAATCCCATAATTTTCCTCACCACATTGAGCACAGTTCATGATGTCTCAGGGGAACAATATGTAAATTCAATACCTTGTGTAAATCATTATCAAGAAAATAGACTGGACAACTCCCCTCAAGCTCAGACTATACCACTTTCTCACTGGCTGCTTGAACATTCACAATGGGAGCAAGGACCAACTTTTCCCTTCATTCTTCTGAAATTAATTATTAATTCAATCTAGCTAACAGAATTCTCTGAGTGACTAATGGAGGCCTCAACCTTTTGAACATTATACCATAATAATAAAGCTGTCATGCATGTGTCATTCTGGAAATCAGAACTCACCATGCAGAGAATCACCATGGAGAATTCTAACCAATAAGTAAAGACTCACTGTTAGGTGCCTGCTAAGCATTCAATGTAGATTATCAGTACAAACACGGTTTTGATATTACTGCCACCAGAGATCGTAAATATATGATACTCACAGATCTGTGGTTTTGCGCATTTAGAAGAGGCACTATCTTTGTAGCTAGAAAAAAATAAACAATATATCAATGAATTATAACCACTTCATGTAATCATGGGGTAAAGATTCATTTAACTCATTGTAGCATGGTCAGTATTGTATCAGCTGATCCAATAGCTCGCTTTACGCCAGTGACCAAGATATATTGCTACCCCATAACTCTTAATGAGATGAATCAGTCATCTGTATATTCCACTAATTTGGGAACACTGCACAATCACCCAGTTATCATTCAGGAATAAATGGAACATTTTCAGGTTGGCTAACTGTAACTAAAGGGAATTATGCATTCATTGGTGCTGGAGGCTTGAGTATTTGCAATTTTTGCTGACATGGATGATGGAAAGGTGTGTACTGTAGCCAGACTTGCTGGCAACATTAAAAAGCAAGCTGTGAGGAGGACACCAATGTTGTCATCTAATAAGGTCTGAAGGGATGCCTTCAGGTAAGAGCTGATGGATACATTGAAATGAGTTAATTGGTTGCATAAATACGGGAGTTAGTAATCAGTGCTTGAGTCTTATAGAGTATGAAATATAGCTCTTGCTAAACATATGAACTTAGACTGTGTTCAAAAACATTTATATTCTAGAATATAGCAACCAAGGGCCAGATTATCATAGAGTTGGGAATTAATAACACTCAAAAATTCTCATGAAATAAAGAATCATCCATTTAATCACATTTGAAAAGTATTGCCCATTGGCCTCTCATTAAACTGTCAATTTAACACAATGTCAACCAAATATATTTGAGCATTTAAACAAAACTGGCCAATTTAATGGTCACTCTCCAAAGGCATGTATTTTCAGTCAGTTAGGAGGATTCTGTGAATGCCTAAAAAAGAATGGCATTTAGGAGCCAAATGCAAAATTCCCAGTGGTATTTCTTACAGATCCAACTTTTGTTGGTACCGAGAAATGGACATGGCTGGAAACCCCAACTTCAGTGAGCCACCTGAACATAGTGTTGCCATTTTTTCTGTTTCAAGGATCTTGACCTGCAGTGTAGGAGTATCAAATTCATGGAGGAGATGTAAATATTCTTGATGGAAGAAGAACGTCTGTTAAATGTCACAATCTGATTTTTAAAAATATGTCTAATGCTGCAAACATTAAAAGGGAGCCTCGACCTCTAAGAGATGCCTTAAAAACCATTTGTTAAAAGAAGCTGCTGCCATTGACAGGCCATCTGGTGTAGGTTAGGAAAAAGTGCTAGGACTTTTCTCCCTGGATCGTAGAAGGTTGAGGAGTGACTTGATAGAGATTGAAAAGATTGTGGAGCATTGACAAGGTGAATTGCAAAGATCTTTGTCCTAGGATAGAAGAATTCAAAACTAGGGGGCATAGGTTTAAGGTGAAAGGAGAAAGATTTAAAGGGATCTGAGGGGCAATTACTTCACACTGAGGGTGGAATGATTTGATTTAATTTGATTTACATGCACACATAAGAAATGGGAGCAGGAGTAAGCCATCTGGCTCATAGAGCCTGCTCCACCATTTAACAAGATTATGGTTGACCTTGTCATGGATTCAGTACCACTTACCCACCCACTCACCATAATCCTTAATTCCTTTACTGTTCAGAAATCTATCTAGCTTTGCCTTGAAAGCATTCAACAAGCTAGTCTCAGCTGCTTCACTGGGCAGGGAATTCCACAGATTCACAACCCTTTGGGTGAAGAAGTTCCTCCTCAACTCAGTCCTAAATCTGCTCCTCCTTATTTTTAGGCTATGCCCCCAGTTTTAGTTTCACCCACCAGTGAATACAACCTCCCTGCTTCTATATCATCTATTCCCTTCATAATTTTATATGTTTCTAGAAGATCCCCTTTCATCTTTCCAAATTCCAATGAGTATAGTCCCAGTCTAATCAATCTTTCCTCATAAGCCAATCCTCTCAATTACAGAGTAAACCTAATGAACCTCCTTTGCACCCCCTCCACTGCCAGTACATCCTTTCTCAAGTTAGGAGACTAAAACTCTACACAGAACTCCATGTGTGGCCTCACCAACACTCTATACAGCTGCAGAACAACCTCCCTATTTGTAATCTTCTTCCCTCTAGCAATTAAAGACAATATTCCTTCACCTTCTTAATTGTCTGCCACACCTGCAAACCAACCTTTTCATTTGATTTATTCATTGTCACATGTATTTATCATAAATGCAGGGAAAAGTGTTGTTTAGTGTCACCACTTTCCGGCACCATCCTACAACACAGAAAATAAACCAAAACATAGAAAATAATGCCAGAAAATTAAAACAATATAATTTATCCTATAGGTCTTAGCTCAGTAAAGTTAGGTGGTCTTTACAACAGCTCCCACTGCTAACTCAGCCCTGGGCCTGGATCTGGGCTCCTCCACCCGATGCTTCATGTCCCTACTGCGCAGTAGGGACATAAAGCATCGGGTGGAGGAGCCCAGATCCAGGCCCAGGGCTGAGTTAGCAGTGGGAGCTGTTGTAAAGACCACCTAACTTTACTGAGCTAAGACCTATAGGATAAATTATATTGTTTTAATTTTCTGGCATTATTTTCTGTGTTTTGGTTTAGGGTCTGATAGAAAAATGATTTGTTTTTTCAAGAGATTAACCACTTGAGCAGATTTAAAAGATTTGAATGGATGTTAGGAATGGGAGGTTTTAAACTCTTGAATGTATATGAGTGAGAGCTGTATTGGTTTCCTAGAAGTTTATTTTCCATTACCACATGGTTCCTGAGGTCTTCCTTTGGAGAATAATGAAAGAATGGCAATAGTGGTGGCATATAGCTATGAGGGGCCATCATGGGACATAAGGTGGAATTGAGAAGTCTTGGGGGTTGTCATCTTGGTGTGTAGAGTGACGGTTAGAAGCCCTAACAGTATCTAAGTCAACTGGAATGATGTCCCAGAAGAGGTAAAAAGGATGTCCCAGAAAACCAGGTTTTTTAATCAACTCACCCTCAGCCATGCTACCTTTGATCTGCTTCCGAATAGGCCAACTCTATCCTGTAGCCACCACTGTTCCCAGCCTCCACCCCAATGCAATGATTGCATACACTGGGGTACATTATAATCCAGGCAGGTCTGAAAAGGCAGGGCATTGCCTGAGTCAAGCTATCCACCTCAGTAATAAAAGTCCAGTCCAAAATCTGCGACTTTCACTACTGAGGCAAGCATTTGAATCACTGAACTCTTTGAGTGAGTGTCAAATTGTCACCCATCAGATTTCCTACACTGGTCAAAATGATGAGATGTTGGGAAATTGGAATTTTCCACCTCTATTTTTCAACTACTCAAGGTGAGTTTGTCAGTGTCAGGATAGCAAAATACTGGTGCTGCTTTTGGGCAGGGCATTAAGTTCACCTGACATTCAAATGTCTTGATTTATGATAGGATGATTTTATAGAAGATTAAATCAACATATTATTGATGATTAAGGCTGAAATATGACTCCTCTGCCATACTTAGTTTTTCAAGTTCTTTGAATCCTGTAATAGCTACTTTAAGTTTGTTCCTCAAAAAATGGTCAAGTATTAACATCCATTTCATTTGCCTAGTCACAGTTGCCTTATGTCTTCCAAGTATTTAATTCATGTGAGCATGTGCAGATATTCCTTGATGTTTAAGGAGCTGACTAAGTTCCTGAAGGTGTCTCTGTATCTTTAATGGGATATACATATCAAATTAAATAGTGAGAAAAGATATACTTATCTGGTAAAATGTACATGCAGTATCATAGAATCTGTGTTTCCAAAGCAGTTAATAAGATGCATGTGCCTTTTGGTAGGCAAACAATTTCTATGTAGGGGATCTAAATGTGCACATTAATTTTAACTACCACTCTATATTGGCTACCCGATTTCTCTATTACAATACCTCTGTACAACTGACTTCACAATCCATGACTGTGCTTTGATTCTTTTTCTAAATACTGTAAATCACAGCTTCAAAGCGTCGATATTTTCAAAAGCAGAACTTTATAAAAACTCATGTTACTGCCTTCGAATGATTGAGTGATCCAGAGGCACAGGCTATTTCTCTGGGGAACAGGGGTTCAAATCCCACTAAGGCAGCTGATGATGTTAAATTCTAACGGATAATTCTGGAATATTAAGCTAGAGTCACTAACAGTGGACATGAAACTGCCACCTATTGTTACAAAACCCACCTGGTTGACTAACGTCCTTTCGCAAAGGAAACCTGACACCCTGAGTCAGTCTGGGCCTACATGTGACTCCAGACCCACAGAAACGTGGTTGAACTGTTAACTGCTCTCAAAGGCATTTCGGGAGGTGCAATGAATGCTAGTGGCACTCGCATCCTGTGAAAACATAAAGAAATAAATGTGCATGTTCAGTTGATGTAAAAGTTGTTTATTAATGTGATTCAAAGTCTTTTAAAATTCCCATCACCTGTCAGGCACTTTTACTGTTAGGGTGGCAAGGTGGTTCAGGGGTTAGCACAGCTGCCTCACCGTGCCAGAGACCTGGGTTCAATTCCAGCCTTTGGCGACTGTCTGTGTGGAGCTTGCATTTTCTCCCATGTCTGCATAGCTTCTGCCAGTTTCCTCTCACTGTCCAAAGATGCGCAGGTTAGGTGGATTAGCCATGCTGAAAATTGCCCCATAGAGTCCAGGGATGTATGGATTAGCCATGGTAAATGTGGAGATGGGTGGGGTGCTGTTCAGACTCAATGGACCGAACAGCCTTTGTCTGCACTCTAGGGATTGTATGTTTGCCAATGTCACTGCCTCGAATTTCAGTACCAAACAAGTTCCCATTGAAACTGTTGAAGCTTATGCCAATCCCCAAGGCCTTGTATTAAAATACACACTCACCCCCCACTGAGGTTGGTCCATTGGACTCTTTAACAATGCACATAAAACACCAAACAAAATTCATAACCAGGATTCAACCTTCAACATTTTATTGTAAACTCTGGCATAGATTCAATACTTGGTTTCTCTTCAAGGTATAAATA